>NC_141991.1:70481550-71081550 GCF_049901715.1 Pseudonaja textilis
TGACTTTGTAAACTGCTTAGCCTGAGTACTGGAAAGCACTATGAAGTGGTGTATAAGTCTAAGTGCTATTGCTAAGAATCTTTTCAAGTCAACAGTTGGTATCTGACTAACCTAAAAATCTGAGAAGAGAACATGAAAAAAATATAAGTTTTTCTGCTTATAGTACTTTAAGAAACAAGCTGTAGATGATAGTTGAAACTTTCAATATTTATGATTGCCATGATTCTGATGAAGTGGGTGGCCTATTCAAATTCGGTGAATGAAGAATGTTCTTTCTTGAAAACAAACTGGCATATATATCTAACAAACACATGCTTGTAACCATCTTGAAAAATAAGTCAGAGGAGCATAGCAGATAATTGCCACACTTCAATTGATGATGGATAGAGATTTAGCAGATAAAAAGAAGATTGTATAACAAGAGCTGAAAAAGGAAATTACTATCATAACGAAGACAGTCAAATAATGGAGAAACCCAGGAAACAAAAGTCCATGCAGAAGATATTCTGCATTCAGAGACAACTTTTAGAATCTCACAGAAGAAACAACCTTCAAGGAAAGGAAAAGGAAGAAATGTGGGTGAATGGAAAACAGGATGATGGCTTCTTCATGGACAGAGAAACTGAAACCGTATCCATTGGTTTGAGAAGTGTGTTGGTAGCCAGGAAGATGCATTAGGAATGTAATTGAACAGCTTCTAATACTTTGTAAGACTGCTCACATTTATCATTTTTGTTAATATTTGGAGGACATCAATACTTCAAAGAACATCCTTGAAAATCATCTCATCACAAACTTTGATAATCTTGGAAGGAACTCAAAGAACTGAAGATTCTGTTAGGGCTCTCATTCATCTTTCTGATCCCTGGAAAAGAACTGAAACTGGAAAGAAGAATATTACAGGTGAATATTACAGGCTGCCTTTGCAAATAGTGTTACCAAAGTTATTTGGTTTCTGGCACTAAGGTTTGAATAAGGGGAGATATTTTAGATGATGGACTGTTGCTGACTAGTAAAAGATATCTGGCCGAATTAATGCATTTAATCAGGAGGGTTCTATGTAAAATAATACAATTTCAATCTGACAATAGAAAGAAAAAATAATAAAATATTATATTATCTACATCACCCATTGCTCCAAGTCCTTTGGCAAAAAACTGGGGAAGAAAATAATTGTATAATTATAATGAATCTCACACATCAGAGAATTAATGTATTTTTAAATTTCAGAACAGTACACAATGTTTTGTTTCACTCTTTTAAAATAACATTGAGTAGCTTCCTTTTAAAGAAAGATAAAGATATCAGTGATTAATCCGCACCATTTCTTGTATATACAAGAAACAGAACCAAGAATAGGGATGTCTCATGAAGTGAGGGAGGAGATGTAAAAAACAAAGAGTAAAGGTGGGCTCTTTTTTATGTGCATTGTGCACCCCGTTCTTGGTTCTTTTTTAACCAATCCATGGGTGCTCCTGGCCAGTATCCATAAAACAATGCAATGAATCTGGAGGTTAAGTGATCTTCTGGCTTCTTCTTTTTTTTATCAATATCACTGTAAAATCAGTTGTGGACAAAGTTGTGGTAGCACATGCAAAAGTTGCTATTCAAAGGATAGTCTCTGTCTGAGTTTGTAATATGCATTTGAAGTCTTACAAATGGGAAGAAGTGACAGGTACATTTAATAAACGGCAGGTGCAGTCAATAAATAATGAAATACTAAATTAGTATCTTCTTAAATACTAAGGTTGGACTGAAATCTGTCTTCCTGTTTTTCAGGTGCTTTCCATCCACACAAAATGGTCTTGTCTTTTTATCTTGAGAATTTCTGTTAAATATCTCTCATTTCCTTTAAAAAAAAACCAAATTTCATTGTTGGAAATGGAAGAGAGCGAGAATGTTTTCTCTTAGCTATCTTTCCATCACTCTGAAGTCTGACTGTCCACATTTTTCAGACTGAAAAACACCTTGGAAACAGTTTTGTGGAGAGATTTAGTGATTTAGTATGAGTAGCTAGGAAGCTGCAGACATTGCAAAGATAATTATACAATGACATACAAGAGATCTCGTACACAGATAGCCAGTCGACTTAGCCACCTTGTAAGTAAATAAGTGCAAGAGCACCACATTTCACAAGAGAATTTATTTATAATTTTCTTGCACTCTCACAGGAATTTCAAAAGGAATTTCCTTTTCTTTAGGAATTAGGTGAGCCCATCTTAATTGCTTTGGTGTATGAATAATCTTTGACATAATACATTTTATTTTTTTATTACTTGCTGTTTTTAATTGTTTTTGTTAGCTGCACTATGTCATGTGGTGAGACATAGAAATGGAATCTCACCAAACTTGATTGTAGGAAATACGACTTCAGCAACAGAGTGGTCAATGTCTGGAATACTCTACCTGACTCTGTGGTTTCTTACCCAAACCCCAAAAACTTTAACCTTAGACTGTCTACTATTGACCTCACCCTTTTCCTAAGTGGTCTGTAGGGGGCGTGCATAAGCGCATCAATCGTGCCTACCGTCCCTGTCCTATTGTTTCTTTTATTTTTTTATTTTTCTTATGTGTACCATTTCATGTATTCATAATTATGTTTATATTTATACCTTTACGTTATAATCTCTTGACAAAATAAAATAAATAAAAAAATAAAATAAAATAATAAGTAAGTATATAAACATAGAGCCAGTGTGATGTAGTGGCTACAAACCAGGAGACCATGAGCTCCTCTTATTCCTTAAGTACAAATCCACTAACCTTGAGCCCATCACTCTTTGTCAGCCCTAAAAAGCAGGCAACGGACAACTATTTCCAGAAAACCTTACCAAGAAAACTGCAGGGACAGTTACCAGAAACAAAAACTGGCTTGAAAGCACCCACATAAACAAACAAACAAATGAACACAGGAAGATATACTGTAAAATGTATATAGTATTTGCAGAGCATTAGTATACTCTGCTAATATTGCTAATGCTATCCATTTATGTAAAAGGAAAATATTTTGCCCACTTACCTTACAGTGATAAGATAAAATATCTGTAAAAATAAATTATTAAAAGATATTGGAAGCAAACAAACCAAACTAAACTACAACAGTAATAACACATGGTCTTCATTAAATAAATATGTTTAATATCCATCCCAAACTATGGAAAGGCTCAACTTGTTTCAGTTCCAGTGGCAGACTGGTATATAGCATGGATTCTGCTAAACATTTGGCCAAAGCAATTTCAGGTTATCTTTTCCTGAGCTTTAGGAGACAGAAAGCAACCGTGCATTAGTGAAAGCTAAAAGAAGAGGCAAATGGAATGTTAAAAGAAAACACCATCAGATAATCAGAGTTGGAAGGGACCTTGTAGGGCATCTAGTCCAACCCCACCCCACCCCCGCTGTCATCAGGCTGAGGGTTTTTGATGCCTTTAATGGTCAGTTTTTAGCACATCCTTCTTTAACAGATAACAGATAACAGATAATCAGAGTTGGAAGGGACCTTGTAGGTCATCTAGTCCAACCCCCTGCCCAAGCAGGAGACCTTACACCATTTCTGACAAATGGCAGTCCAATCTCTCCTTGAAAGTCTCAAGTGATGGCACTGCCAGTACTTCTGAGGACAAGGTGTTCCATGGGTTGATTGTTCTCACTGTCAGAAAGTTTCTCCTTATTTCCAGGTTAAATCTCTCCTTGTTCAGTTTCCATCCGTTAATCCTTGTCTGGCCTACAGGTGCTTTAGAAAATAGCTTGACCCCTTTCTCCCTGTGGCAGCCCCTCAAATATTGGAAGACTGCTATCATGTCTCCCCTGGTCCTTCTCTTTACCAGACTAGCCAAGCCCAGTTCCTGCAACCATTCATTGTATGTTTTAGCCTCCAGTCCCCTAATCATCCTGGTTACTCTTCTCTATACTTTTTCTAGAGTCTCAACATCTTTTTTATAGTGTGGTGAAGAAAACTGGTTACAGTACTCTAGGTGTGGTCTTACTAAGGCTTTATAGAATGGTATTAGTACTTCCTTTGATCTTGATTGTATCCCTCTGTTAATACAACTTAGGATTGCATTAGCTTTTTTGGCTGCTGCTGCACATTGCTGGCTCATATTTAGCTGGTTGTCCACTAAGACTCCAAGATCCCTCTCACAGTTACTGCTATTGAGCCTGGTTTCACCCAGTCTATATGTGTACTTTTGGTTTTTCTTGCCTAAGCGTAGGACTTTACTTTTCTCTACATTGAATTTCATTTTGTTAGATACGGCCCAGTGTTCTAGTCTATCAAGATCCATCTGGATCTTGAGCCTATCTTCTTGGGTGTTAGCTATTCCTGCCAGCTTAATATCATCTGCAAATTTGGTAAGTTCCCCTTCCATTACCTCATCTAAATCATTAATGAAGATATTGAAGAGTACTGGGCCTAAGATGGAACCTTGCGGCACCCCACTCCTTACTTCCCTCCATGTAGACGTAGACCCATTAAGGACTACTCGTTGAGTACGGTTTGCCAGCCAGTTGCGAGTTCATCTAGTGGTGGTGCTATCTATTTCAGTTTTTTCTAGCTTACTAAGAAGTAGGTTGTGGTCTACTTTCTCAAATGCCTTGCTGAAATCTAAATATATTATGTCCACAGTATTTTGCTGGTCTACTAATTTAGTCACTGTGTTGAAGAATGAAATAAGATTGGTTTGGCATGATCTGTTCTTAACAAACCTGTACTGACTGCAAGTTATTACTTTACTTGTTTCTAGATGTTGGCAGATCTGTTTTTTTATTATCTTTTCCAGTATCTTCCCTGGTATTGATGTTAGGCTGATTGGTCTATAATTTCCTGGGTTTGTTTTTTTCTCCTTTTTTGAAGATGGGAACCACATCAGCTCTTTTCCAGTCCTCTGGTAGTTCCTCAGTGCTCCAGGATTTTTGAAAGATATGGTGCAGTGGTTCTGAGATGACCTCTGCCAGCTCCTTTAAAACTCTGGGATGTAATCCACCAGGCCCAGGTGATTTGTTTTCATCAAGATCAGACAGGTGTTCTCTTACTATTCTTTTGCTTATTTTAACTTTTATTTCTGGTCTGTCTTTTACAGTTAGGTTTTTGGTGGGTTGAGCTATAGTTTTTTTTTGTGTGAAGATGGATGCAAAGAATGAGTTAAGCAGTTCTGCTTTCTCTCTGTTGCCTGTTACTTTCTTGCTATCTTCTCTCTTCGGTAGACCGACTATTTCCTTGATTTTTTTTCTTGTTATTTATATGTTGGAAGAAACTTTTTTTAATTATCTTTGACTTTTGTTGCAAGTCTTTGTTTATTCTGAGCCTTTGCTATCCTGACTTCATCTTTGCAGATTCTGGCTATCTGCTGATAACTTTATCTTTAACTGGGAATGGAAGAATAAAGTTTGTACCTAGATACAAGGTGATGCCTTGATTATGTACCCTCAATTAATTTTCAGACTTAGAGAACATATAGGTATTCAGCTTGGCCCTTCAGTTCTCCCAACATGAATTCATTGCTATTGTAATCCATGAACCTTAATGCTTATAATCCACTTCTTCTCTTTCCTTCCACCTTTCTCAGAACTGTGGATGTCTCAAGATAGCTAATGCATAATTCATTCAAAACACCGTAATTTGTAGGTGATTTATTTCTCAGCTGAGAACCCTGGATTGATTTGTTCTGTGAAACAATCTACTTGTTTTCTTGCTATCCATCAGACTTCAAAAGTGCTAATAATTTTTTCTATCCTGCTTCTTCAGAGTACAACTTTTGCTTCTCATGGGGAAAACTATGTGATCTAATCTTTGTAGGTAGAAACATATCAGGACCTTTCTATATCTTTTCCAAGGCCTTCTTTGTAATGAATGAGCACTTGAATTTTCTTGACTGCAAGATCTTTTACCATTGATCTTAAGAGTAGAAGATACGTACTAATTGTTAGGCTGCCAATTCCAAAGCTTGTTGCCCTTAGTTTGGTCTTGCATTTTCAGCAATCAAAATATTTTCTTAAGGGCAGACCTTCCATTGTTTGGGAAGATTGACACAATTGAAGGTCTTCTAAAATCAATGAAACAAACATTGACTTATCTTTGTATTCTTTGATTTTTCTCAATATCCAGCATGCATCAGCAATACCTTGTGTTTCTTGGCTGGAACCAAACTGAACATCTGGTGTCTCCACTTTCACATTGGGCTCTAATCTGTGTTGAATATTGTTAAGCATTCCTTTGTAGCATACACAGTGTAAGATATTGTATAATAGTTTGCAGTCATTGTTAACTCTTTATTCTTTGATATTAGTATGTTAACTGATATCTTCCAATTTGTTGGCCATTGTGACATTCTAAATAATTGCTGACATATTTTGGTAGAGTTTTTACACATTCTTCTTCAGTTGCTTGCCATATTTATGTAGTTATTCTGTCAATTTCTTCAGCCTTCTCCTTGGTTATGACTGGAATGCTAATCCAACTTCTACTATCAGAAGTATTATTAAATACAGAATATCTTCTGAGATATCTTGGATGTTGACATCCCGGCTATACAGATTTTTAGTGTACTCTTTCCATCTCAGTTTGATTTCCTCAGAATTAGTTGCCAATTGCATTCTTTTATGTACCAATTCACACTTGGAACTTTCTTCTGAAACTGGAGATTTAAAAAAATATTTTACTTGTTTTTCCATGTCTGTTTATATCTTTAATGTCTTTACAGACATCATTGTAATGTCTTTACAGACATCATTGCTCCTTATCTCTACTAATAGCTCTCTGAAATTCTTTGTTAAGTTCTTCTTGGCTTTGGTTTCTGTTCTCTTTTGGCATTTTCCACCATTTGTTCTGACATCTAATTTCTTCTGAAGCAGTTAATTAGGATCATATCGGACAGAGACCAGAGGACAGCAACAAAGCTATGTGTTGTGATGGAATCCTTCGAATTCCCCAAGCACCTGTTAAAACACAGCTACAGCATGTCCAGCCCTGTCTGGGGTTGAAATGTGCAACTCACTATCATCAGCATATATTGTTACTATAAACTAGCACATGATCTAATTCAGTGCTTTCATATAGATATATAGCATAAGGCAAATGCCCCAGTCTCTTATTGGCTTGTGCAACTGACCCAGAGCAAAACTGATCTTCCTACCCTAACCCCTTATAGGCAGTCCAGAAGATTACTACAATTTATGGTACCAGAAGCTCCTGAGAGAAGGGGTGCACTCTTTTGCTATCCAGGTGCAGATGAAGGCCACCCAGTAAAGTGATCAGTGATTCAGTATCATCCTATGCCTGAATCCTGACTGGAAGAAATCCAGATAATACACTTCATCTAGGATCTTATATAACTTACATCCTACCACTTTCCCAATATCTTCCTTAAAAAGTGAAGGTTGGAGTTTTGGTAGGTGTTTGCTTATAGAAGTGAGTTAGAGAGAGAAACCTAATTAGTTTCCCACTCTTATGGAGGTCATAGGTGCTGATGAGTCTCATATTGTCCAGGGGGGGAAAAATTACATGGCCATGGTCACTGTGGAGCAGCAAGTCAAGTGCCCCACTAGCAGCATTTTAATGTATTCTTATGACCTAATGTTAGTAGCGTTAATTAATTGTATTAATATTGATGTAATTAACATTACAGCAACTAATACACGTTTGGGAGGATAAATGCCTTCTTACAGTAACCATCTGGTATAGTAGGTGTATGGGTATAGTGGAAAGCAGAACATGAGATGATTATGCATGAAGATTTTTTTAAAAAAATATCATGATCTATATAATCTTTAAAAAAATAGTCAGCATACTTCCTATTCTACCAAAACTCTGGTGATATCTTTTTACGCTATTAAGACTGATGAGCTACTGCTAACCAGGAGAGGGAGTGAGAGAACTACATACTACAGGAGGAATCTTTTAAAGCAGCATTTGTTTTCTGTCTTATCTTGGTGCCTGAGAAGTGAAAGCAGACAAGATTGAGTTGAATGAGAGTGACGCATGTGTGCCTGGCTGAGAGTGGGTGGGAAAAAGAGAAATGCCAGGCCTTTGCAGATAGCTCATCTGTACAAAAGTCCACGTTTCAATAGGATAAAAGCTGCATTTGTTTCAGGTCATTTTAGGCAACTCTGCAGTTTAACTGTGAGATGTTCAAGGATTTTTAATTTATGTGATGACACCCCCACACTTTTTTCTTGTGGGGAGGGGTTTGCAAGAGAACTGCTCTTCTCTGCCCCCACACCCGTTATTATTGCTATTGCCTCTTCACTTTTCTTGTTAAAGAAAGACACACTTTCTCTACAGCATTTTTTTTTCATTTTCTTTGTGACTAGCTAATTGTTTTGAAAAAGTTTTTAAAAGTAGATTAACAATGGTTGCAACTCAAAACAAAGATGACTGAAGTAGCGTTTCTCAATTTCCGGAATTTTAAGATGTGAGGTTTCAACTTGCAGAATTCTGGGAATTCTTTAAATTCACAGGTCTTAAAGTTGCTCTGCTGGCTGTGGGGAACTCTGGGAACTGAAGTCCACAAGTTGCTATGGTGGAGAAACATTGAACTAAAACCTGCTCCATTAGCAAGAAGGATCTGCAACATTAAAGAGCGCTTAGTATTTGCAGTCACAAACTGTGCCCTATAATTGTGTGGATTGAAGAAATGAGGTTGATTTTTGTCTTGTGTCTCAACTGTATACTTAGAACCACAGTAGACAAAATAAGATGTGGATTTTTCAAGAGTGCCAGTAAAAAAAAATTATTATTTTTGCTCCCCATAAGCTATCACAGTTCATTGCTCTTGGCATCTGCCATGTTTTTGACTGTATTCTTCTTGCAATAAATTTTAGGCAGCTTGTTGGAAGGAAGATTGGTCTGAATGCTGTGATCTGTCCAGTGGATGAAGCTAACCTGAGGCTTAAATGAGGATAGCTGAGAACCAAGTCCATAATGTAGAATGTCCAGAGCCTTGAGAGGCCCAGGGATTGAATGATTATTTTATCAAATATCAATGGTCATTCATATGCTTTCTTCTTGCTTCAATCAAAGTAACAGAATAACAGAGTTGGAAGGGATTTTGGTGGTCTTCTAGTCTAACCCCCTCCTTAGGCAGGAAACTCTATACCATTTCAGACAAATGATTGTCCAATCTCTTCTTAAAAGCTTCCAGTGTTGGAGCATTCACAGCTTCTGGAGGCAAGTTGTTCTACTGATTAATTGTTCTAACTGTCAGAAAATTTCTCCTTAGTTCTAGGTTGCTTCTCTTCTTGAGTATTCATCTATTGCTTCTTGTCATTTCTTCAGGTATTTTGGAGAATAGCTTGACTTGTGGCAACCCCTGAGATATTGTAACATTGCTATCATGTCTCCCTTAGTTCTTCTTTTCATTAAACTAGATATACACAATCTTGATTCTAAGCCTCTGTTAATGCAGCCTAGAATTGTGTTGGCTTTTTTGACATGTTTAAATGATTGTCCATTCCAAGATCCCTCTCAGTTATTACTATTGAGCCAGGTACCACTTATATTGTACCTGTGCATTTGATTTTTCTTGCCTAAATGTAAAGCCTTACTTTTTCACCATTGAATTTCATTTTGTCAGATAGTGCCAAATGTTCTGTCTGCCAAGATCCTTCTGTATTTTAAGCCTATCTTCTGGAGTGTTGGTATTCCTGCCAGCTGGGTGCCATCTGAAACTTTCATGAGTTCCCCATCTATCCCCTCATCCAAATCATTAATGAAGATGTAGAAGAGTACTGGGCCTAAAACAATATCCCACTGCATATTTCCCTTCATGTAGATGCAGTTCCATTGAGGATTACACATTGAGTGCAGTTGGTAGGCCAGTTATGAATCCATCTGTTGGTGATGCTGTCTAACCCACATTTATCTATCTTATAAAGTAGTAGGTTGTGGTCTACTTTATCAAATGCTTTACTGAAGTCAACATAGATTATATCCACAGCATTCCACTGGTTCACTAATTTTGGACCAGAGGAATATAAGTAAAATCTCCTTTACTTCAAACTTGACTATTGGTTCTTTCCTGAGTGCATCTCTATGGTTTTCTTGGTGAGAGGATAGAAGGAATTTGCCACCATCTGCTTCAGATTATTTTTGATTTTTTAGTCTAGCCCATAACCTTGGGATTCCCTGGTTTTTTACCTGGGTCCTAACCAAGCTTGACCATGCTTAGCTTTGGAGTCCAGACAAGGTGTAGGAGTTGATGCATTCAATGTCTACACAATTTCTCCCCATTTATTTGATCCAGTGCAATTTATAGTCCAGTAATCAAAAGCATGTGGAGAAATCTGAAATAATGGAAGAACTCTTAGCATTTCCATTCTAAATTGGTCCACTCTATTTAAAGGACATGGAACACTAGTCTCCATTTAAAGAATCCCTGAAAAAGCCGGATTACTATAAAGGCAGGAAAGAGGCACAGGAAACTCATTTTGATGATCCCTGATGGATTTTTACAGCCCAGTTATGATAGCTGTTATGACAATATGCAATCATAATGCCTCTAAACACAAATTAATATATTTAAGGAGTCACCATAACCTAGTACATTTCTGTCAAGGAATGCATTTTCCTTGGATCAGAACTGAGTTCTGATAGATCCTTGTATGCAACTTCTCATTCCTGGTTTTCTGTCAAATTTTCAAGAACCTGTTGAACGGGCTGTTGACAAGGCAGGGGTTATTCATCTTTATTTATTTATTTTTATTTATTTATTGAATTTATCTTATTGAATGAATCTTATTGAACAAGTAGGGATCAGACATCCTTGCTGATGTTTGGAAATCCCATCTTGCTTCATCTATCCATGAAGTAGAAAAGATGAAACATAAAGCTTAGATACCACCAGATGCTTGCTTTTTATATTATATGTATATATATAATTAATCCATCAACAAGAATAATTTACACCGATGTGCCATTTTAGTGCACAATGTCTTTTTTAACCAGCTGCTTTTGATTTATGGAATATGAAATGTAATTTCCAGAGAGAGAGCTTTTTCACATTCATTGGTATAATTATCTTTCTTTGTTGTATACATTTCCCCACTGTAAGCTCTTTGCTGTTTGTTCTTTGAGGAATCTTTCTGTAATTTCCATTTATTCTGGATGTCTCATTCATAGATGAAGAGGTTTTGTTTTGGGAAATTTTGAATGGAGGCAAATGGATGCTGGCTGATTTCACCCAGTTTTGGCACCCCTCCCCTGGCACCTCCAGGTTTGCAGACGACGCTACTTTGGAGTAACAAAAGAATTTCTTACTTATAACTCTTAATAATGCCACTGTGTTTTCTCTTTAAAGCTCTCCACATTTACATTAATGGTAAACCATCAAATTCTGATTATAGTAGCAGACTTTGGCAGGTTGTATCATTTATGACTGTTGCAACATCCCCATGGTCACGTGATTTATATTCAGATACTTGACAACTGAGTCACATTTATGACGGTTGCAATGTTCTGGGGTCATGGGATCCACTTTTGCAACCTTCTGACAAGCAAAGTCAATGGGGAAGCCAGATTCACTTAACAACTGTTTGACTAGTTCAACACCTGCAGGGATTCAGTTAACAAATGTGGCAAGAGAAGTAGGAAAATGGGGCAAAACTCACTTAACAATTTTTTTAAATTTATTTTGTCAAGTGATTATTAGATAACAAGTATAAGTATAAACATGGTTATGAATGAAATGGATACGAATAAGAAAAAAAAGAAACAATAGGACAGGGACAGTAGGCACATTGGTGCGCTTATGCAGGCCCTCTACAGACCTCTTAGGAAAGGGGTGAGGTCAGTAGTAGACAGTCTAAGGTTTTTGGGGTTTGGGTAAGAAACCACAGAGTCAGGTAGAGTATTCTCACTTAGCAACCTAAATTTTGGGCTCAATTGTGGTTGTAAGTTGAGGATTATCTGTAGTTAATTCAAGTCACTAGAATCTGAAAGTTGGTGATGGGATATTTTCCAGATTTCATTGAGAAGCAATATTACTTTTTGATTGATTGATTGATTGATTGATTATGTGCCATCAAGTCTCTTCAACTCCTAGTAACCACATAGATAGATTTGCTTGATGAATATTGAATAAGCAATATTGAAGACCTCTGCAAATCTGCTATTGCTTGGATCTGGGAACAGGTTGGGGGGTGGGATAGACACGCATAAAGACCTTGATTTCAGATTAGAATTACCTTGTATCTTATCTCGCTCACCAAACTTTTATATTTACAAATAATTATGTACCAAAACTGTACCTCAAGTCTAATAGTTTCCATGTAAAGAATCTCCTTCCTTCCATCTCTCCTTCCAGCTACAAAAAGATGGTCCTTTATATTTTCCTAGCATTCAGGAAATAAGAAATATAAAACAATCTGATCATAGCCAAGTCTTGTGAAATAGAACATGACTAGCAAGCTTGAGTTAATAAATCATGAATGATGAAACAATATCACTGCCTCATGAATTCTTTCAGTTTTCTGCCAACTCTGGTGACTCTAGCCAAACTGGGTTTCAGTCTAGTCAAAAATGGCATAATTTTTCCTAGGTTTATTTCTGTGGATAAATATAATTTTATTTCTCACTGCCACTAGAACAAAATGCTAAACTTAGTGCTTTTATATGGATGTGATCTCTTCCCTTGTTGGGTCTTTTCCTAGTACTTTAGTATCTTGGGCATTGGGAATAGGTATTATCTTCTGATCTTGAGACTGTGCAGACTTTAATCTAGGTCTCTTTCTTGGAAATCTCTGTGTTGCTAAAACTTCCCCCACTGCTCTTCCAGATGCATATTCCATCCCACTGATTCTCAGAAACTACCTGGGTAAGTTCTTGCAGTTTTCTTGGCAAAGTTTTTTTTTCAGAAGTGGTTTGCCATTGCCTCCTGCCTGGAGTTGAAAGAGAGTGGCTGGCTCAAGATCATCCAGCTGGTTTCATGCATGGGACTAGCACTTGAGTTCTCCCAATTTCTAGTCTGATGCCTTAATTATTACACCAAACTTGCTCTTACCTTTAAATAAAGCCAACTTAATATATCAGTGTTATGCAGTATAATGATTTTAAATTACCTGGCCCTCTGACAAGATAAAGGAAGAGGTTCACAATAGCTACACCCTACCCAGTAGCTCTAGTAGGTTATAGTCTTAGTTCAGCAAGATTTTGTCCATTAGATGTAAGCAAATAAAGGATTGAACTTGACTAGATTTTGCTATGTCATCCCTGGGCTTGGGCCTGACAGTCAAACACAACTGAACAGAAAAAAATAGAGGCATACAGCCCTATGGTTATTTACATCATAATAGTTTCCTTTGTCACAAGGGCTATTAGTCGTTCCTTATTCTTTTTTTATATGTACACAAGTTCCCTTTCTTCCCCTTCTCTCCAATTTCCTAATCTTATATCCCAACTTCCTTATATGAAAATGCCACATAACCTTTTATTTTCTTTACCAGAATGCAAGCAATTTATCATTTCATCACAGTAACTATCATGTAATTGCTCCGTAATGGCAGAACTAATAGTGCTGGAACACATTCTGTTTGCATGCATTTTAGAAATCTGTTTAGCGGAAAAGCAAAAACATTTTTTTTTGCTAATTGAAGAGAAGGCCTCATTCATCAGTCTATTCTCACTCATCTGTGGAAGAGGCACCCAAAAAGAGACCAGAAAATTTTCCTTATGCGGAAAGCTTATCCTGTTTAGATCCAATAAGACTGAAAATAAAAGAGAGAGAGAGAAACATATAAAAGTGGGGAGGAAAAATATTTGGTCCTTCTCTCAATATTTGGAAGCAAGTCATCCAAGAGAATGAATGGTGCGATAATCACCATCTTCACCATCAAAAGTTAAATATTCAACCAAGGATGTATTGGTGGACTTGACAGAAACTAATCAAGGAGAGAACCAATCAAGAAATAAGGATAAAATCCCTGACAGTTAGAACAATTAATGAGTGGAACAGCTTGTCTTCAGAGGTTGTCTCCGTTACTGGAGATTTTTAAGAAGAGACTGGACAGCCATTTGTCTGGAATGATAAAGGGTCGTATATAACCAATTTCATTGTATACATGATGTACAATGACAATAAAGGCTTTGAACTCCTGCTTGAGCACAGGGTTGGATTAGAAAGCTTCCAAAGTCTCTTCCAACTCTGTTATTCTGTTCTGCTTTAAAAGGTAATTAGACCAAATAATGGAGAATAAACCTAATGCTCTCTGCTAGACAGGCTCCATATAATTTCATTGTTGGAGGCAGAATGGCAGGGAACATTAGTGTCCTATTTTTATTTATTTTAAAACACATTTGTATGCTGCAACATTAAAAATTAATTTGGCAACTTGCATAAAACTTGCAATGTAAAACAACTCCTATATAAAAATTAAAAATTCAGCCACTCTACAAGAATAGAAAAAGAATATAAGATGTCAACAACAGCTCAAATCAGGGAAAGGATCTCTGAAAAAGTCAGTCTTAACCCTTTTACCTCAGTATCCCACATCATCTGTGGGACTGAAAGCAATTGTTTCCTACTAGATCTACGTGGACAGCATGAAAACCAGCCCCTTAAATTGGATCCGAAATGTACTGGAAAGCAATTCAGGGTCTTCCATTGGCATAGCTTGGCATTTGGTCTAATGCTGCATGGCTCTTCAAATGTTCTTCGAAAGGTCAAGATTGTCAGAAGAAACCTTGAGTTTTCCTATAAACAGAAATGTCATTGTGGAAGATGAAATCCAGCCCAGGTGCTGCTGAAAGTGGACATTAAGAAAATTTTTTGATCCTAAATGTTCACTTTAAAAAAAGCACTTGGATGAATTTGTTTGGGAATTCTAGGACTAAACAGAGTAGTTTGAATTCCAGGAATAAATCCAATATCACCATTGTGATAGAGAGGTGCAATGCAAAGTATAGGTATAACCTACCAAGCACTGAGACCACCAGGAAAGACCCTCTTTTGACCAACAAGACTGAAGCAAAAACATCAGGGCTAATTACAAGTGGGAGGCACTTGGAAGGGCCTATTACACTTGCAAGGGCTAAATTGATTAATGATATATAAAGGCATAGATTTCTGTAATGGTAGCTTAATACTCTAATGATGTCAGCAGAGGCTGATGAAAGTAAATATAATTTTAGTTCCAGAGATCGCAAGATGTTTGTTTCTTCTTTTACAAATATTCCTGGAACTTGTATTTTTAGAATAGTTTGTAACACACACACACACACACACACACACAGAACAGGAAATTAGTAGGTCAGATGTGTTTTCCTTCAACTTCCATCTTCCTATTACTTTAGCTCAATTTCTCTGTTAGCTTTTTCTTGCTTAAGAATTAAGCAGGACAAAGAGGAGTTAATGGGTTAGGTCAGCCTAAGTATCCCAGATATTGCTCAGCTGACCAGTAGAAAATAGTAATCAAAAGATGGAGTGATTGCAGAGCCCCATTGTTGAACTGCTAAGAAAGAGATGTTCTCTTGCTTAATTAGCAATTTTTGGGTTTGGACCCTAAGAAAGGAAATAGTTTTCAGTGGCTACCCTGGAGACCAAGCAAGGTGTTTGAGGGAGAAACCTTATTCCTTCCTTTTCTCTATTACTAGGTCATTGCTTTTATGTGCTGGAATTTGGAGAGCAAAGCACAATTTTCTCAATAACTAAAAAAGAATCTGATTCTGTATCAGTTGTGTGTCCAGTGGAAAATATTTGGAGAACCTTGACTGGTATAAATGGACAAAAACGTTAACATAAATAGATCCCTATCCACTTTGCTTTTAGTGTGGCCCACCATTCATTTCAGCCCTACCTAATGTTTGTATCTGGCCTTTTGACACTTTCTTCTGCAGAATGTGGGGTCCCTTCTGTTATGTCCTGAGGACTCAAGGAGTTCTCACTCAGGTCCACTCACGTTGTGTGGGCGATATTCCCCCATTCCCATTGGTTGGTTCTCCCCAGCAGCCAGCTATAAAAGCAGGCTGCGGGGTCCAACCGGTTGCTGATTGCTGTGAGCCAGTTCCAGGCTTGGCAAGCACGGTCAGCCCTTTATTTGTAAAATAAAGTACTGTTGCACTCATGCTCTGGTTCAGCCTCTCATTGCTCAAACTTAACACCTTCTTCTTCTTCTTCTTTTAAAGCATACTTACCCTATTGAGATTTAAGATTGAAACATAACAGGCAGTTTGGATATGCCATATTTCTTTCTTTGGAGCACACCAAATTGTTCTAGATGCTGCAATTCGGTAGCAGTTAACTTAGCTTCTACATGAGCTCAGATTCTTATAATCTTGAGTCCTAAATCAAATGGAAGCCAATACACACAGTTGAATCCAGCTTTTCTGCTGCAGACATTTGCATTCAGAGCCCTTTAAACAATATTAGCTAGAAGACAGGAGTCTATCCTGCATCCTGGCAGGCTGACACCTTGGATGACAAATACCTGAATAGAGATCTTTAAGGAAAGATATAGATGTCCTCTGAGCCTCTGTGTTACTGGCCTTACCTGTTTTTACCTAGATAAGCTGGCCAAAGTCAGTTTGGGCAAGAACATGCTCCTTCATCCAGAAACAAAAAAGCATCAACAAAATTAAACAACACAGACCTCAGAAATCTATTCTGAAAGAACAGAATGGTAAATCAGTGATATTATATGAATATATTTGAGGAGCAAAAGTGTAGGTCAGAATACAATGGACATCACAGCTGATATTAGTGAAAACAAGTAACACTTTCAGTGGTCCTCTAAATATGGAATTACATTAAGATAATATACTATTGTGTTTAAAATTTGCCCTTGGGAGCCAAAGAATCTCTTGAACGGTGAGAGAAAACAGTCAAAATTAAATAGTAAACCTATTTCTGGACTTCTGCCTACAGTTGATTGAATGTAGCATATTTGAATGTTTTTTCACTTAACCTCCTCCCTATCCAAATTAGAATGATTTGGCAGCTTTTCTTTCTCCATGTATATTCTTTTTTGTTTGTTTGTATGTCTCCAGTATGTAGAGAGAAAAGAAAATGCAGTACTGAATTCTTGCATTATTTGAAATATGTGTGTAAATAAGCTGGATCATTATGACATCTCGATATGAAATAAAAGCTAAGAAGCTAAGGTCAGTGAAGACAGATGACTGTCTTTTAGTTAAAATATTGTCCTTCTGGAAAAGCTGTGTCACTTGAATGTTCTTTATATAATTAAACCTATGTTCTTATTGAGATAAGGATGGCACTCTAGCTATTAAAATGGGACTTCAGTTCTAAGCCTAATTGCTGAGACACTTTGGATGCAAACCAATGTACTTTCTATTGCAGTCAGTGAGAATTTTGATCAAAGGCATGCAGAAGGTGGTGTATTAGAAAACATGCTGGCATGTAACAAGTCTCATTCACAGGCTGTATATTATATAGCTGTGCCTCAATTTGAAGGAAGCCAAGCTTAATTTTTCATTTAAAAGAGAATCATGGCCCAATATTTGGTAACAATAATAGGTTGCCATGAATCATTACCAAAACAAAATAAAAATCAAAAAGACTATATGTAGCCCATTTCATATCTAAAAACTTTCTTACATTGTTGTAATTTAAATGATACTGGCAATACCTCTGCTTATCTTTTAAATTCTTGTGTAAACTGGCCACATGATTTGGTAAACAGGGGTTTCCAATAAGGCAGTATCCTTAAAAATTGATATTCCAGAAGGCTCTCAAGATCTGGTTATATGATCAGGCCCGTGACTTCCCTATAACTGGAGCATTATTTATATTGATCTATCACCGAGGGAGGCATTTGTTATTTTCCCTTCTCTTATGGTTTGTATGTTAGTTTTTTAGAATATTTATTACCAACAGAGGTGGTATTCATCAGATTCTGACCAGTTCCGGAGAACCAGTAGCAGAAATTTTGAGTAGTTCAGAGAACCAGCAAATCCCACCTCTGACTGGAGATTTTACAGTATCCTTCCCCTGCCACGCCCACCAAGCCATGACCACATAACCGGTAATAAAAAAACCACTGATTACCATTATAGTTGTAATTCCTCTGTGTGTTTGTATGTGTTTGGGTGTGTGTGTGGTTGTGTATGTGTTTAAGTATATATATGCTAATCATTGAGATTTGTTCTAAATCTTTTTGAAAGGACCAGAAGCAAAAGCTTTAATTGCTATCTTTTTTAATATAAGCTGTTAACATTTATTAAAGACAGTCTTCTGATTCCCCTTTAATAAAATTATTACTGTGTGAACAAGATAACATTAAGATCACTTGGTGGGAAACTCAGAAGGAGCTTAAAATAAACAGGCCAGACAGGAGAGGAGTTAAAGCACACACAACTTCTTAAGGAATTATTTTTCAGCTTCAGTTGGTGGCAAGATGCCACAATAATTTTCAGGGAAAGTTCGGCATGGCTGGGGCTTTGCATTTCATTTTGAAATGCTCCTTTCAAAGAAAGTAGGTTGGCAGGCTGTTGAAAAGATTGCGAGGCTCAGTAAAATAACATCTATTTAGATGAAGGACTATGTGTTTTAAAGGAAGAGGGTTTTACCTCCCCCATTCTAATTTCCTTCATACAGTAAATCAAGCAAACAAGAATCTGTGTCAGAAATAATATTTTTAAATCCTATCTAGGAGCAAAGCCAGAGGAGAGAAAGAGAAAAAGGCAAGATATAAATATATTGCAGATTTTATCTTCCCCCTATTCTCACCTTCCCATCAAGTGCTGAAGTGCAAAATTGAACCATTTATTTATTCTATGTATTTGATTTATATCCTGCCTTTCTACCTGAGCAAATATTTAAGGTGAAAAACAAGATAAAAAAAAGAATCAGAACCCAGAATGTTAATACAGAAATTAATCTGAATGGACCCCAAAGGCATCTTTGATATTACAAATCAGCCCCTCCAGGGTTGTCTCAGAACTGTGTTGATTTAATCACCAGTCTTTTCTATAAACCACATGAATTTTCACATTTTTAGGTATGTGATTTTATATGATACATTCATTTTGGATGCCCCTTTCCTTCTGGACTACATTTGTACCAGTGGTGGGCTGCAACCGGTGTAACAACTGGTTCTGGGAGCAGGTCCTTTGTGTGCAAACATGTGCACCAAATGTGCTTGCGAGCAGCGTTCAAAATACAGCAATTTGAAGCTCAGCTGCTTACCTTCTAGGGCAGCCCCAGTAAGTAGAACAGATGAGGTGCAAAAATCACCTGTGCCGTGTGAATCAGCTGAGCCAGAAAGAAGGAAATATAGGATAGGATTGGGAGGTTGGGTGTGGCCAGATGATGATCAGAACTACCGGTTAGCTAGAATCAGTCCGAACTTGCAGCAACCCACCACTGATTTATACATATAATTTTACTTAAAACAAGCAACTTTCTCTAATCTATATTTAAAGGCAAAAAGACAAAAAAATTTTTTGGGAGCATGTAGAGGTGTGCACAAGCACCTGTTTTCAACTCCTTAAACACCTTTTTGCTCAGGATTTCACTTTCAGTTTCAGGGACTTGTGCAACCTCCTGAAAAAGACACAATGTCCTTAAAAAGATATGCAAGACCTAAATAACCTTGGAATCACAGATTCTCTTCTAACATCCCTTATTTGTGGGGTAGAGTGGGGGAAGAATTGGTTTACCTGTAGGGTTCTGCTTGTGCCTACCCCACAGTGCACAGTTCCACCTTTGCCCTTTGTTTCTCAAGCAGGTAAAGAAATATTTTCAATTAGTGAGATTTTTATTGCTAAAAGCAATAGGAAGCAGTTCACTTAACACAGGGAAATTAATTGAAATCTAAACAGTCGATTTATTGCTGGGGGATATATAGTCCATTTGTGGCTAGGAGAGCTGCTACTGAAAGGCTTTGCCAACAATTAACAAAGTTTTGATACTTTTAGATTATCTTTATTTAAGGCCTCAACATCTATTAGTTGAGCATGATTTATGGATATGAAGCGATGGTCCATATGACTTTCATCTCATGGAATTGAAGAGGTCTACAGCAACAGGCAATGGACAGATGTCAAGCAAAGGCGTTCTGCATGATTAGAAAATAGGAATAAATAACCTGCCAGGTGGACCCTCTGAGTTCAATAATTATTTTTCTTTGTAAGGATTTTCATTTGTTTCTTATTTGTGCATGCTTAAACTGGGGAAATTAGAGTTACTAAAAATATTGGTGAGTTAGCGTAAGATTTTCAGGATATGAAAATATATTCACTACTACTATTACTATTTCTTTTACAAAGGTAGTACCTCAAAGGTCTTTGGACTAATAATGTAGAAAATAGTCACAAAATAGTAAAGTAAGCATTATTTTGGCTTATTATATTAGTAAAGAATAAGTAAGCCTGAATGAAAATGACTCAGTCTATATTCTATGCAAACATATCCAGAATAAGACCCACTAAACTCAATCCCATCATTTTTTAATGAGTTAAGACTGTGTTTGTTAATTCTGTGCTAATTGAACTAAGCTAGATTGTAGTTGATTAAGTACAAATTTACAAAGAAAAATTAAACAGAGCAAGAACAGCACTGTAAGATTAATAAAATGTAAGTTCTAAGTACATTAGTCCCCAAATTGCATATATTTTCAACAATAGTTGTTCATTTCTAAAGTGAATATCTGATAACTGTCAGGTGAATTTTTCCCCATTACCAAGCATTGGCAAACTCTGAAAAACCTTTCAATTCAAATCAACTTACACAGCAACTTGGTAACTTGGTAAGATTTTTCTTTAATTAAGAATAAAACCATGTGCAGCTTTCTTCTGAGTTGGATTCAACTGCAAAAATTGCTTGTGGTTTAAACCCTTAAAAGCAATACATCTCATTTTAGTGTTCTCATAAAACCTCTAAAAAGTAGCATGTGAATTTCTTGCTAATAGTGCACAAAATGTATACTTGACACAGTGATAACCTGTATGAATTTTCATCAAGACTCAAAGCAAAGAATATCCATCTAAGCAGCTGCAAAGATTCATCCATCTGTAAATAACATAGCATCATGCTGGAGAACAAGACAGGAAAATGTTTTGTGCGTAGCATCTAATTTGAATAATTGATACAGAATCGAACTATCCTTTCAAATTTAATTATAAGGCTCAAGCAACAAACCTCTGTTTTGTTTTTGAAATTGGGATGCTTACTGTTATTCAGAACATGATTTTTAAAGGAAACAAAATGAGATGAACAATGGATAGGCAGACCTGTTAATTTCACTTTATTTCAGTTTCCCTTTTTACAGTCATAAATTCAGTTCACCTCCTTAATATCAACTTGAGATGTTTTTGTTAAAAGAATGGCTTGCTTAAGCTTCATATGCATGGTGATACATGTGTTTTTCTTAAGATATGCATTTTGACTGCACTTTTCCCTAACATATACCTTTAGTAAGCAACCTTCCTTAAAGGTATTTTATATATTATTTCAATAAATATATACATTTTAGGCATACTTCCCCCTCCTGTGTGCATTTGGGAAATAGCAGTGCCTCAAAGGGCATAGGTTTCTCAATTCTTGAGCAAAGATTAAAAGCTGCAAATCTCTAATTTCATGCCCAATTTCAAATCCCTTCATCAACATTTAGCTCAAATTTCCTGCCACCTGTCTATCTTCTCCTTAGGTTAGAAAGAGAGAATTGGAAAATCACAACAGAAAAGGGGAAAAAGAAAAAAAAAATGTTGGGCAGGGTGTCATTGGTGAATCTCCACCCACCACCCTTATAAACACCCCCCAGATATAAGTCTGTCCAACCTCAGAAGGTGTGGATGCTCCATTAAAGATGATTTCAAAAAGAGATTGGACAGCCATTTGTCTACAATGGTACAGGGTCTCCTATTCAAACAGGGGATTGGATTAGAAGACCTTTAAGGTCTTTTCCAACTCTATTACTATTCTATTTTGTTCCATTCATTCCATTCCATTCCACTCCACTCCACTGTCTTCTTGTTTTGAGTGGGAAGTAAAGAGATTGATTCTTTCCACATCCAGGCCTTTCTTGAGCTAGTAGGGATGTATTGCTGGGCTCTAATTCATCTTACAACCCAGCAGAAGTGACTGTCATTGCTTCAGAGCCTGCTTGCTAAAAATAATCATGTCTAGCTTGTCATTGCAGGTGAAATGCTGACCCCCCCCATCGACAAGCAGTAATAGCTGCCCTTACTGAACCAATACCAATCTAATTGCTTTAAAGCTAACTGATGGAGCATCTGTGGGCGTCATATTTTTTATTTCCATACCAATAAAGTTTTCATGTCTTGATCTCTGTATCTCTACCCAGGGAACAATGAAATTGTGAGCTACTCTGACAGTTTCAGAACCCAGGCAGTGCAGAGTCTTTCAGGCGGGAGAGATGGGAATCTGGGACTTATGCAACCCATTACTTGTTTTCAAGTCTCTCTAACAATGGGGGACCAAGAATGGCTTCACAGCAGGGTAAGAGGTTGGTACTTCCAAAGGGAAGCTACTCATTAAGGCTCCAAAGCCATTACAGTCAAGAAAAACAGCACCGTGAGAACTACAAATACCAATTATTCTCTCTGTCCATTTGGCCTCTTTTTCCATTAATATATTATGTACTATGTGGGTTGTATGAGAGGTTTCTAAACAGCAGAACTGCTTGCTCCAAAATGTCATTTATTTTATACTTACTGTACAGATAGTTTTCTTTTTGCATTGCCTTCTCCTCTGCATTTTATATCCATCTCCATCTGTTTCTTGCTTCCAATCAAACTCTTACTTTCTTGTGCTTTTTTTCTTTGCTTAATAGCTGTACACTCCATGGCATCAATGCAGGGATAAAGAAGGCAAGGAAAGTAACATGGATGGAAGATGAAGTTCCTCAAAAAACCAAGAGCAAGGGCACTAAATATTACAGTAAATACACTTCACTGCATTTTTAATAAAGTGATGAAACTATGCGTAGATTAAAAATAGAGAAATCTAAGATTTTTAACACTTAGAAAAAAAGATTTATCAAACATAATTGCAGCACATATCATGAACTTATTGTTAATAAGAGGATGATGTCTAAAATGAGGCCCCAGATTCCTGGGGGCAATATGCTGATATTGTAAATTATTCAGAGAGGGCTGTAAGTAAAGTACCATGAAGCAGTATATAAGTCTAAGTGCTATTGCTATTGTTATTTACTTTCTATTTCTGAAATGTAATAGAGAGTCCTTTTAGAAGCATAACCTCACCTAGCTTACATTTTCCATTAATATAACAATGACCAAATACAACAGTGGCCAATTTTTTTCCATGGCAGCAGTCATATTATTTTCACTATCTCATAAAGATCTGGTTGAAAGTAAACATATAACTAATGGTTTGTTAGCATGATTGTCATATAACTGCATTGGATTTTTAATTTTCTTTGAAGCTCTTGCAGATGTTTCTTTATCATGCTAGGTAAAAGTGTCAATGACACATATTTGGAGAACGCAAAGAATCCAACAATTCGATTCTGAGCTACATATATATTCCATTATGGAATCTTCGTAACTTTGTCTGAACAGACCCTTATGAAATAATAGGCATTACTGTATCTTATGATAGTGGATTCATTATTTTCCTCATATTCTAAATATTTTTTAAAAAAACTTTTTTGAGGGAAAAGCAGGGGTGGGATTCAATTTTTTTAAACTACTGATTCTGTGGGCGTGGCTTGGTGGGCATAGCAGGGGAAGGAAACTGTAAAATCTCCAGTCAGAGGTGGTATTTGCCAGTTCTCTGAACTACTCAAAATTTCCACTACTGGTTCTCTAGAACTGGTCAGAACCTGCTGACTACCACCAGGGTCATAGACTTGTAGTATATCTCTTCCTCTTTCTACTGGAATCCTAAAAATTTAGCAAGTAAAATCTGCTGGAAAATGGATAGTCTTAATGGAACAAATTCTGAGCTTAGGGTTACAAAAATTTGAGTTCTGGAACAGAACATAGCTCATGGCAAATTCACTTCTCATTATAGAGAATTCTTAATACAGTATCAGCAGTATATTAACAGGTGACTAATCAGCATATGGGCTGATCTCCCTAGAAAGCAAAACAAAGTGAAATTTGATTAATATTTAGATTAGAAATTACTAGGGAAGCCTGGAAAGCTGGAGTTGATTGAAAAATAAAGGTTAAAAAAAAAGAGAATCATACCAGAACAAGCAATGGTACACCCTCCCATATTGCTGCTAAAAAAACAACAACTACATAGATTGATCTATTAGTCATTAGGGTTGAGCTTAACTCAAGGAATAATAATTTTATTACTGCAATAATGTTATAATTGATTTCCCATGTATCCTTCAACTGTATACATACGAGGATTTGCATGACCAGGTACTGAAATAAGGGATATTTTGTTTGAGTTATATTTACCCACTCTTATTTCATTAAACTATAGTTATTTCTAATTAAAAGAGCTTAAATTCTCAATTTACACCAATGTACATCCATCAGTAATGGAATGATCAGTTCAACATACACAAGTATTTTAATATTATAAGCTGCCCAGAGTTAGCATGTGACAAGATGGGCAGCTAATAAATTTGACAAATAAATAAAAAAGTACAAAAGTTTGACAAGTTTACTGTATATATTAAGAACACATACAAGCATAGGCAATTTAGTATTAAAAAGTTGGGAAAATATAAACTGGGAAATTATTCTTAGAGAATTAAAAATAATTACAGAATTTTGACTTTAAGACCCAGATTTACAAAAAGAAACAAGGATCCTCATATCTTTGGGTACAATACAGAGCAATATGATCTTAAAAGTAGTTTTTCCAAATAACAGTTATTGGAAAACAATGTAGGCTAAATTGTTAAGCCAAATTTGTGACAATTCTTTTTAAAATTAAATTTAATAGTGGAATGATAATTACAATTTATTTGAGATCTCAGATAAAACTTCTGTGCATTTTAGATCCCCTACATCCTCACTGCAATTATGTGTTTCAAAATTGAAAACTGAAATAAAGGTAGAAAATAGGAATCTGTTAAAAGAAACTATCAGTTAAGAACCTAAAACATATGGAACTGAAATTTATATTACGTTAATACTTTATTGGGAGATAAAGTGATGTTATGGTTAGCTGAAGAGATAATAAATATATAAAGAAAGAAGCAATGGATTCTCATCATGGAAATGGAGTTGACCACAGATCAGTTAGTCCTACGGAATCAAGTTTTATGTACTCAAGGAAGAACAATCAATAATAGTAAGAAATGGGCAGTAAAAACAAAGAAAAAAATATCACCTTGCTTTTGTAAAGAGCATGTTATAATGTAGAATGTAATTCTTTAGTTCATTTATGACAATATTTAGTAATGTGTACACATATATGAGAAGAGCCATGACCGTTAAGAACATTTTATAAGTTTAGATTCCAGTTTATTAAGATATATGCTATGATACAAAGTGTATTTTGCACTTTTTTCTCCTTATGGTATGCAAAAGGTATGGCATAGATATTGCATGGGTTGAAAGAGAGAACCTAAACATATCAAACAGAATGAAATAAAAGAGAGGCACCAAAAAGGGATCTCTTGCTTGCTGTTACTATTCTTAACATTCCTAGAGATTAAAAGGATAAAAAGCACCCAATATATTTATGTTTTGGTTCTACATTTCTCAACAATTTCAAAGACAGTTACAGAGTTTTAGATGTATTTATTTGAAGCCACACAGTGAGT
This sequence comes from Pseudonaja textilis, assembly GCF_049901715.1. NCBI lineage: Eukaryota > Metazoa > Chordata > Lepidosauria > Squamata > Elapidae > Pseudonaja > Pseudonaja textilis. The sequence continues at coordinate 70,507,213 of NC_141991.1, forward strand.
CTGGGACTGTGCTTAGTCAAACCGGAATGAAGGAAATAATAAATATATTTTAATCAATGAAAAAGCCCCCACAGAAATGCTAAATCAGTGTTATTTTAATCTGGAAACTTTAAAGCGTGTAGATGTCAACTCTGGCTGGGGGAAATACTCTGTCATTATTCTAAAAGCAATAAAAGAATAAACAAACAAATGAAAAGAAACAGTGCTAAATCAAGGAGAAATAATCTGCGCAAAATTGATGCTACCATACTTTTTTTTTTAAGTAAAAGAAAGGGGAAAAGGATTTAGGGAGCAAGTAATCACCACTACATAATTAATTATATTTCATTTTTGCCTGCCTTTTGTGGCTCTGGCCCTGTCCATCCCTATCCATTCTTCAAATGGATAATACTCAAAGCCAATTACAACTCTTGGCCCAGAAATCCCCTTGATCACATTTAGATATATTTTAAAAAATATTGAGTAGACACGTTCTGATGTAATCCTGAAGTCATTAGTCTCCTGGGAGAGTGATAATTCTTTCTGATTGGGCAATTGTTCCCATCCAGGCTCCAAGCTGTTTTATTTAAATGTTCTATTTAAAATGGCAAAGTTGATCACTTTTTTTAAAGTTCAGAAATTGGAAGATTTATGAATGAGATTCTATTCTTTAATGATCCTTTTGTTTGATACTTATGTTAAGTGACCCCTTTTCATTCCAGTTGTCTGAGTAAGAACTTTCAAATGGTTTCATATGCTCTTGCTAACAGCAGATGCAATGTATTCAACTGGATACATTCTAGTAATCAAGCTAAGAATTACTGAGTCCAACCCCCTCTTTTGCAACAGGAACTTAAAAGGACAGCCATCCCTATAGTCCAGGGCTGTTGAACTCCTGGCCCGTGGGCCGGATGCCCACGCCCAGTTTAGTGAAGAGGAAAAAGTCCCTATACATTACATGACGTCACCATGATGATGTGAGTTTGACACCCCTGCTATAGGTGGATGGCTGGCCTTCATTTGAGGCACATCCAGTGAAGGGGACCCCATTACAGGTAGTTCTCACTTAACAACTGCCCTGTTTAGTCACCTTTCAAAGTTACAATGGCCCTGAAACAGTAACTTTGCAACCAGAACTTACACTTCATAAGTCATAGCATCCTGTGATTGAGCAATTTGGGCAATTCACAACTGGTGAAGATTTACCACCACTGCAGCATCCCATGGTCACATAATTACCATTTGCGAGTTTCACAGCTGGCTTCCAACAAGCAGAACCAATAAGGAAGCCTGCAGGAAATTACAAGTCACAGTCATGTGAAGTCTCATTTAATGATCTGGGTGGAAGGTAGGTCATACATCTGTTGCAGTCACATGACTCTTGCTTAATGACTATGTCGCTCTGTGATAGAATTGCCCAATTGCCATTGCCTGTATCACTTTCAGCTGTCTTTTCTTAAGGCCAAACATACCTAGCTACCTCAATCACTTTTTATAAACTATTATTTCTAGTTTCCTGATCAAGCTCATTGCTATTCTCTAAATCTGTTCTGATTTCCCCAATTTTCTTCTTGAAATGTCATGCTCAGAACTAAATGTTTAGAGCAGGGTCTGGTATGCAGAGGCTGAAATGGAATTTGTACAACCTGTGAATTGGAGAATATAAGTTTTGTGATTTCACAAATAGATACATATGACTAGTCTCACTTGCATTCGTCTTTTTTTAACCACAACCACCCTAACTAAGATGCATTTTATTTTAATTATTCTTCCAAGGTCATTTTCTCAAACATCTTTGCAAAACAACTCTCCCCATGGTTTAAATAGTCCCCCGCCATTTCCTATTTGAAGCACTTGGCATTTCTTTCTTTTAAATTTCCTTTAGTCATTTGTTTCTCAAACTTGGCAACTTTAAAAACCACAGAGGTGGTTAGCTCGTAGAATTCTGGGAGCTGAAGTCTACATGTTTTAAAATTGTCAAGTTTGACAAAAACTGCTCTAAGTTATAAAGATAGCTGTAAATTTCATTGCCCTCCCCTCCGTCCTTGTATGTGTCTAACATGGTGTCTGGATCCAGATGCAGGACAGTAAGAAAGAAAGAACGAATGGAAGAAGGCCATACATCATCCTTGTAGCTGTGCATCTTGGCATCTCCTCTGACTCTTTCATCCTAAGAAGGAATAGTAATCATAATGGAGAAGGCTCCTTTTTGGTAACTTCCCATATAGTCTTCCTTCTATAGTGCGGTTAATATGAGAAGAGATTGAGACCTTTTTGCTAGTCCACTACCAAAGGCATAAAATGCCCTTATTTCATTCCTTACTTCCCTTATTAAAATTAAGATGTTTGATTATTTTACCTTTGACTGTATAAGTAAAATTGGACCTGAACTGTTTGTGCTGTTGGTTAAAGTTTATTGTGCATTTGCAGAACTACATGTTTCTTATTGTTTACAAATTCAAAATTGTAAGTTGCCTCAAAATATTAATACCTTTCTTGCCACAGCAGTAAAGTGAATCACGGCAAGTGAGTCGATAAGTTAGTAACTCGGTTGTTAAGTGAATCTGGCTTCCTCATTGACTTTGCTTGTCAGTAGTCAAGTATGAATCAGTTGCCAAGCATCTGAATTTTAATCAAATTATTATAACTGTGAAAAATGGTCATAAGTCACCTTTTTCAATGCTGTTGTAACTTTGAATGGTCACTAAATGAACTGTTGTAATTCGAGGACTACCTGTAGATGAGGTATTTGTCTATTGCTGCATTTTTGTTCAGGGAAGAACTTCATCTGCTGAAATTCTGCATACTATGTAGCTGCTGAAAGAAAAGGTGCCCTAAAAAAAGAAAGAAAAAAGTTGGCAATCCTAACTTCATCTTTTCTCTGTAATTATGGGTGGAAAAGGGAGTTAGTGCATCTTTCTCCTTGCTACAGTGCATATTTGTGGAGCAAACCAGCTGTTTCTGAGAAATTTCCAGCATTGCAAAATAGCAATAGGACTAGGACTTAGACTTACATACCACTTCATAGCAGTTTACAGCCCTCTATAAGTCTGCATATTGCCCCCAACAAATTTGGGTCCTCATTTTATCCCTCAAGGAAGGATGGAAGGCTGGGTCAACCTTGAGCTGGTGAGAATTGAACTGCCAAACTGCTGGCAGTAAGCAGAAGTAGCCTGCAGTACTGCGTTCTAACCACTGCACCACCACAGCTCTGTATACTTATACTGACTTCAGAAGGATGGAAAGTTGAGTCAACCTCGAGCAGGTCAAGATCCATTCAGGATCAGAGTGCCATTTCTCTTCTCCACAAAGCAAAGCTCAGAGACCTGCTGTGATTTCTTAGTGAAATTAAAAAAAACAGCACAAAATTTAATGTAAAGCTTAAATCTGAGTTGTGTTTTTCTCCTCTTCAAACATGTTTCTTTTGCCATGTTATTTTTAAAAACATGCCTCATTCTCTATTACGTTAATAAAAATACAGAGGGACATAGTTTCTCAGTTTATCGCCAAATCCTACTTATCTAACTTTCTTAATTCAAAATGGCACAAGAAATTTGTTTAAAGTGCTGAGTGGGTTTCTGGAAAGAATGAGTGATAGGGTTGCTTTCTTTGGGAAATTGCATTTTATTGCTAATGCAGATATGTAATGCTCAAACAGATCAAACAGAGAATCAGAGTTGGAAGGGACCTTGTAGGTCATCTAGTCCAACCCCCCGCCCAAGTGGGAGACCCCACACCATTTCTGACAAATGGCAGTCCAATCTCTTCTTGAAAGTCTCAAGTGATGGCGCTTCCACAACTTCCGAGGGCAAGCTGTTCCATGGGTTGATTGTTCTCACTGTCAGAAAGTTTCTCCTTATTTCCAGGTTAAATCTCTCCTTGTTCAGTTTCCATCCGTTAATCCTTGTCTGGCCTACAGGTGCTTTAGAAAATAGCTTGACCCCTTCCTCCCTGTGGCAGCCCCTCAAATATTGGAAGACTGCTATCATGTCTCCCCTGGTCCTTCTCTTTACCAGACTAGCCAAGCCCAGTTCCTGCAACCATTCATGGTATGTTTTAGCCACCAGTCCCCTAATCATCCTGGTTGCTCTTCTCTATACTTTTTCTAGTGTCTCAACATCTTTTTTATAGCGTGGTGAACAAAACTGGATACAATACTCTAGGTGTGGTCTTACTAAGGCTTTATGGAATGGTATTAGTACTTCCTTTGATCTTGATTGTATCCCTCTGTTAATACAACTTAGGATTGCATTAGCTTTTTTGGCTGCTGCTGCACATTGCTGGCTCATATTTAGCTGGTTGTCCACTAAGACTCCAAGATCCCTCTCACAGTTACTGCTATTGAGCCTGGTTTCACCCAGTCTATATGTGTATTTTTGGTTTTTCTTGCCTAAGTGTAGGACTTTACTTTTCTCTACATTGAATTTCATTTTGTTAGATACGGCCCAGTGTTCTAGTCTATCAAGATCCATCTGGATCTTGAGCCTATCTTCTTGGGTGTTAGCTATTCCTGCCAGCTTAGTATCATCTCCAAATTTGGTAAGTTCCCCTTCTATTCCCTCATCTAAATCGTTAATGAAGACATTGAAGAGTACTGGGCCTAAGGCAGAACCTTGTGGCACCCCACTCCTTACTTCCCTCCATGTAGACGTAGACCCATTAAGGACTACTCATTGAGTACGGTTTGCCAGCCAGTTGCGAGTCCATTAAGTGGTGGTGCTATCTATTTCAGTTTTTTCTAGCTTACTAAGAAGTAGGTTGTGGTCTACTTTGTCAAATGCCTTGCTGAAATCTAAATATATTATGTCTGTTGAGGTAATTCCCTGTTAGGAGAATGAGCGCATACAGGGAGACGTATTTGAGAGAAGTGTTTGAATAATACACACACAGTACACAGATACGCTGTACAGTAAATGTAGGTTTTTACTTCCAGAAAGGTTTAAGCAAAGTTCAAAATAAGCAATCCAAAGTCATTCACAAGTAAATCAGTCAGTTTTCAATCCAGGGATAATCAAAATATCAAAGTCCAGTGTCAAAAAACAGTTCAGTAACAGACTTACATTAAATCCAGTAATATCAGTCAGTTAGAAGAAATGGAGGAACGGCAATACTTTCCAACAGAAGGAAACAGAGATACACTCACACTCTCTTCTGAGGCTTAGACTAAGACAAACCAGGTTTCTGGCTCCATCTTATGGCAGTTTGAGAAACCACACCTAATTACAGTTTTGCATTTTCTTAAAGTTACAGTTTTAAAATGTTTATCCTGGTTTATATATTTCTAACCCAAATAGCTGTTAGGTGACTCATATTCCTAACAATGTCCACAGTATTTTGCTGGTCTACTAATTTAGTCACTGTGTTGAAGAATGAAATAAGATTGGTTTGGCATGATCTGTTTTTAACAAACCCTTGCTGACTGCAAGTTATTACTTTACTTGTTTCTAGATGTTATCTTTTCCAGTATCTTCCCTGGTATTGATGTTAGGCTGATTGGTCTATAGTTTCCTAGGTCTGTTTTTCTCCCTTTTTTGATGATAGGAACCACATCAGCTCTTTTCCAGTCCTCCGGTAGTTCCTCGGTGCTCCAGGATTTTTGAAAGATATGGTGCAGTGGTTCTGAGATGACCTCTGCCAGCTCCTTTAAAACTCTGGGATGTAATCCATCAGGCCCCGGCAATTTGTTTTCATCAAGATCAGACAGGTGTTCTCTTCCTATTTTTTTTTTTTTGGTTATTTTAACTTTTATTTCTGGTCTGTCTTTTACAGTTATGTTTTTGGTAGGTTGAGCTATAGTTTTTTTGTGTGTGAAGACGGATGCAAAGAATGTAATAAGCAATCCTGCTTCTTCTCTGTTGCCTGTTACTTCCTTGCCGTCTTCTCTCTTTAGTGGACTGACTGTTTCCTTGATTTTTTTCTTGTTATTTATATGTTGGAAGAAATTTTTTTATTATCTTTGACTTTTGTTGCAAGTCTTTGTTTGTTCCGAGCCTTTGCTACCCTGACTTCGTCTTTGCAGTTTCTGGCTATCTGCTGATATTCTGACTTAGTTGTATGTCCTTCTTTCCATTTTTTGTACTTATCCTTTTTTTCTTTCAATTTGCCAGAGAGATCTTGGTGCAGCCATGCTGGTTTCTTCTTGGATTTCTTGTTTTTCTTTCTCAGTGGTATTGTGCTGGTTTGGGCTTCTATGATCGTACTTTTTAGAGTTTCCCAAGATTCTTGAGTTGTTTTCCTCTTTAGGATTTTCATCCATGGAATCTTTCCCAAGTTCTCTCTGTGTTTATTGAAATTAGCTCTTTTAAAATCCAAGACCCTGGTGTCATTATGTTCTGTTGCTTGTGTTTGTGTTATGTTGAATTCTAGTATGACATGGTTACTCTCACCCAAGGTTCCTGCCGTTTCAACTCCCTCTATCACTTCTTCTCTGTTTGTAAGAATTAAGTCTAGGTTGGCTGTCCCTCTAGTTTCACCCTGTACCTTTTGGACAACAAAGTTGTCAGCTAGGTTGGTTAGGAACTTATTTGATCTCACTTGGTGCAGAATTAGTTTTCCAATTGGTATCAGGATAATTGAAGTCTCCCATTACTATTGTTGTGTGTTTCCTGCATATGTTTGTTAGTTGGCTGGCAAAAAGGACATCTATATTTTCTGCATGATTGGGTGGCCTATAATATACACCTATGACCATGTCATTCTTTTTTTCTTTTATATTGACCCATGTGCATTCTAGGAGGTTTTCATCTTTGGTTTCATGCATTTCTGTAGCAATATAGTGGTCCTTTACATAACAGTGCAACTCCACCTCCTCTTTTATGGGGTCTGTTGTTGTTTTTTTTGAATAGCTTGTATCCTTCTCCAGGATGTTCCAATCATGGGTTTCATCCAACCAAATTTCTGTTATTCCAACTATATCATATTTACCTTCATGTATTCATAGTTTGAGTTCACCCTATTTGTTCTCCAGACTTTGTGCATTTATATATGGGCACTTGAGATCTTTATGTCTGACACTGTGTTTACTGTCTACATAACTTGTGTTGTGCCTGCCTGTTCCTACTTTCTTGCCACCTGTTTGATTAGTACACATGGTATGGCACTCACTATTAAATGTTTGGTTTTGGTTGGCATCAAGGTTGGTAATCTTACCTGCACAAACATCTATTTTGCATGCACTGTTCAAGGTATCAAACTTCTGCATGCTGTTCAAGGGTATCAAACTTCTAGCAAGATGCTACAATTTGGGGCAAATCGGTTTAAAAGTGCTTCAGTGGCATTATGTAGAATTATTAACCAAATAGTATTATGTAGCCATCTCATCCTTCCCTCTTTAGCAGAATTACTTAAATAAGAAGCAAAAGGGAAGAAGTGTTTTTAAAAAATGGGTGAATTTGAGAAGGATGATAGATAATGCTGTACTAAAACTCCACAAACAGAGCAGGACAGCTGCACAATTCATCTGGAAACATGCTGAATTACACAATCATGATAGCATTTATTATGAAATACAGACAAGTTAGAATCCTACATAATTAATATTTGCTAATGCTTTGATCTGCAAAATTTTTCCCCATCACAATTATTTTTCTTCCATGTATGAACAGAGATAAAATAAACCAAAAAACTTTGGAGGGAAAAAAGACTACCTCACGGAGGGAAAGAGAATTAAAATAATATTTTTTTCTGAGCCTGTTCTGCAGAACACTTCAGTGATCACAGTAACCAAGCATTATACAAGTGCATAGAGTGCAGTATTATGTGGAGTTCTCTATATTGCCATTAAAGCACTGGTGGTGTGTGTGTATGTGTGTGTGTGTGTGTGTGTGTGTGTGTAAAGCATTATTTCAATTCAGTCTATTCAGATCTAGAATGATTTGTTCCCAACATGATTATGGGTCTTGGAGAAGATGTAGCAAATTAAAAACAACAATAATGAAATAAAAGTAACTTGAACTGACAGATCCTACCAAATAGCTACTTTTTCTTTTTGAGCTTTTAATGGGTCTGGTCTCAACACCATAACTGGGTAATTTTAGAAAGTACAATTATCAGCATCAGAAGATGCCTTTTTAATGTAATATAGATTACCACAGCAAAATGAAATTATATATAAAAATATACAAGCATTTATGTCCGGAAAAAGTTAGTTGGGAAAAACTTATTTTATGTGGAATTGTTTCATTTTGTGTACTTTCCTGATACTTTGGGTTGTCGACAATTTATACTGGTTTACATTCTGTTAAATTTAAGAAGCTCAAGGCTTGTAATACCTTTGATTCAAGATTCATGGGCAGAACTATCCAACACTAAAGAAATGGGGATGATCTCATTTTATCTTCTGCCTCCTGTGCCCAATTGGTTTGGACTTGTTGTTCCTTTTGCTTTCTTCCTCACTATTTTTATTTTCACATCTTTTCCCATTGACATAAGTAGTGTCCTGGGATTAAGTTCTGACATAATTTATGAGTTGCTCCTGATTGTATCAGAATAACAAGGAGGACTTTGCAAACCTAATATCTATCCTGATTTACCTCCAACATGCTGTCATACTTCTCTGTTTATGCCAGAGCCCTTATTGCAGAGGAATTATTGAGGGGAACTTTATGCTTTCTAAGAAGGAAGCCTCCAAGGCAAATATACTTCTGTACTCACCAGCCATTCTCTATATCCCATGGAAAGAGTTTCATGCAGTTTTCAGAGGTTACTGACAAATCTTTCTGATGACCCTAACCTTGTTGTAAAAGATCCATAGATAATAGTCAATAAAATACTATGTTATAATATAAATGTATCTATTAGAAAGCATTAGATATCTTCTTATTCATGGAATATTGGATTTCTCCAAGGCTCTTATTCATAGATATAGGACAACCAGCTAATACAGGCTTTCCTAAACACACCAGTTTGAGCAAATGGGGAATCTATTTCTAATGGATTAAATTTCTTCAGGGATTGTAATCTTATAGCTCTTGGTGTGGCATCAGAATGCCCCCTAAAGCTTGTGATGAATTGACATCATGCTGAAACATTGAAATAACTGGAATTCAGGTTTTGTTTCCTAAAAATCTGTCTCTATGTGATTCCAATAACAGAAAGGGAGAACTGGAGAAAATGGAAAGGGGAAAAGAAAAACTAGATAAGAAACAAGGACAGAGGATTTCTAATTTCATCTTGTTCTGCTCTAGGGCTTCCTTAGAATCTAGTGTATCCTTAGGTATGTTTCCAATAAATTTGAGGACAGTGCAGTTTACCAATTGATGTATTTTTTTCTGTGGAATGGACCAAAACTGCACCGTACCAAGACTTGGTGTAAATACTTGTGACTTTGTTGCTAGTCTTCTGGGTCCTTAAGATGATACTAAGTAATATTCTATTAAAAAAAATAAATCGCAATCATGCTTCTTCTTCTTCTTCTTCTTTTTCTTCAGCGTTTGTCTCGCGCTCGGGCGAGGTCCGCTAATGTCCTTGAGTACTGCTTCCACACCTCTCTGTCTGCCACGTGTGTCGGGTCTGCCTTCGCGATCTCTAGATCGGCCTTGATCGTGTCCATCCAGCGTTGTTTAGGTCTACCACGCGGTCTCGCTCCTCCGACAGTCACCTTCATTACAGATTTGATGATGGATTCTTCCTTGGCGCGGCTCACGTGGCCGAACCATCGTAGCCGGGACTGCCTCATGACCGTGGGGATGGGCACGACGTTGAACCGTCTACGCACTTCTTCGTTCCTGACGCGATCGAGTAGGGTGAGGCCTACCGACCATCGGAGCATTCGCATCTCCATTATCTGGAGTCTGCTTTCGACTTCTTTGGTCGTCGGCCAGCACTCTGCGCCGTATATGGCCACGGGCGCACCACAGAGTTATAGATTTTCGCCTTCAGGCGCATCGGCATCTTCTTGTCACAGAGGACGCCCGTGACAGACTTCCATTTGCCCCACGCTGCATTGATCCTGGCTGCCACCTCAGTTTGTAGTAGGCCTTCTTCCCCAAGAGTAGTTCCCAGGTACTTGAAGGTGGAGGCGCGTGTAGCTCCTGCCCGTTCACGTGGATGGAGCCTGTCATTTCATTGTCAGTGGTCAGGTATTCGGACTTCTTTAGGTTCAGCCGGAGCCCGAACTGCTCGAGGCGGTCGTGCCACTGTTGGACTCAGTGCTCTAGTTCAGCCTTGCACAGGTTGGCCAGGAACACATCATCGGCGTAGAGCAGCGTCCATGGGGCGGGCGTGTACAGGTCGTGTGTAATTGTGTCCATCACCAGAATGAACAGCAGTGATGAGAGAGCAGAGCCCTGGTGTACGCCGACGGTAATATTAAACTCCTCTGATATCCCAGCTGCCGCTTTTACACGGCTTTTGTGCAATCATGCTAATGTAGCAATACAATAAAATACCTTGTTATGTTTGAAGTGGTAAAATTGAGGACTGCATGCACCACCACCCCTTCAGCAAAGATAGCATTAGCAATAGCCCTTAGAGTTTTATACAGCTTTACAGTGCTTTTACAGCCCTCTCTAAGCAGTTTATGGAGTCAGCATATTGGCCCCAACAATCTGGGTTCTCATTTTACCTGAGCTCAGAATGAGGAAAGGCAGAAATTTAAGACATATATTTCTTCCCTTAATTTCTCTCTCCCAACCAAGCAAATTGTGCAATTTCCCACCATTTTGGACATTTTTAAAAGAATGAAGTGAAACTCTTAGCCTCTGCAAGATTGAAAATGCCAGTACCTCAAATGTCAATTCCCCCCCACCCCCACCAGTGGCTTTATAATGCCACTGATCTCTTGCAATCAGGCAGAACAGAAAGAAGTACCTCCCTCTGTCTGAAAAATGATACTAATCCTTATGTGCATGCTTGTCATTTAAATTGATAGTGTCTTCATTGTCTTGCATGATACATAGATAATCCCCCAGATTGTGATTTTCTTCAAGAGGCTTTCTAGTCCAGTGCTCAGTTTATGTTTCATTGTCATTCTGGAATCTAATTCTCTTTTTCTTAACTTGATTCCATTTATTATAATGCATGCTTCAAATGCTGTGCTTTGTAAGCCTGTTAGATGAAAATGTAGCTCATTCAGTTGCAATTGGAACCAAATGTTGATGTAACTGCATTCATCTATTCATTTAATTGATCGCAATGGTTGCAGAGACTTAGGTAGCTATTTACTGAAACTGGTGGCGTATCTTTAGCACAGTTGAGTTCCAAATCTTGACAAAAATAATAACCAAGTACAGCACTAGCATCACTGAAATGATTTTTTTCTTCACATTATCTTGGGAACTGTAATTTTAGTTGGACATACGCAGTTATAAGGGTCTCCTCTTAGTGATGATAACACCTCCTTAATGATAGTACCCACAACTTCTGAAGGCAAAGCTGTTCCACTGATATTGTTTTAACTGTCAGGAAATTTCTCCTTAGTTCTAGATTGGCTCTCTCCTTTATTAGTTTCCATCCATTGCTTCTCACCCTGCCTTCAGGTGCTTCAGGTGCAGGAGAATAGTTTGACTCCCTCTTCTTTATGGCAACTCTTTAGATATTGCTAGCATGTTACCCCTAGTCCTTCTTTTCATTAAATTAGATATACCCAATTCATGCAAATATCAATTCCTGATATATGGGGACTTGAGGGATTTGTGAGTGATCCTCAGATTGATTTGTCCATAAAAAAGGTTACCTCAAGGGAAAAAATAAGTTTTTTCCCTTGAGACAATTTCAGCCGCACATCCCATGGACGGAGACTTTCTCAATAGCTGGCCTCTTTCCCTGGAATAACCTTGCCCAGAGATTGAATGACCCCCTTCTTTATGAGTTTTTTAAAAAATTAATAAGTCCTATTTCAAAGGGTCTGAGAAATTGTTTTGATTTCTCCTGCAGGAGTATATTAATGGATCAGGTTGTTAACATGGCTTAGGCTACTCTGATTATATATTCCTTATGTACTTTGTTTTTAATTTGACTACTATTTTAGTGCAGAGTCAGTATGATCTAAGCTACAAATTAAACATGTGGATAAATGAACAAACCAAGTTATTTATTTATTGTATTTATTTCCTGCTGATCTCATGGTTCAGGCAACTCTAAACAGTAGCAGTAGTTGCTGGTTCTGGCTTAGTTATGAAATCTCTTTTATACATACAAGCAGGGGTGGGATTCTACACGTTGTTAACATTCTAAGCAGTTCAGAGAACTGGTTGTTAGAAGAAATTACTGGCCTAATCCTGTAAGGAAGGCAGGAAGGAAACATTCTGGTGTTCCTTACAGAAACTGCCTCTCCGTTGACCCTTATTACATTCTTGGCAGGACTAGACTTCCTATCTCAGGAACTTCTCTGGAGTTTTTTTTTCCTCCTTTGTTGATACTTTGCTTGTGTGGAGTGTCCATTTAAAGTTACAATGGCACTGAAAAAAGTGACTTATGACCATTTTTCATATTTACAACTGTCCCCACAGTCATGAAGGCCAGGCAAAGAGATGCGTGCCTCGATGTGAATGATGTTGAGTTGGTCACACCCAGCCAGTCAAATGACCACCAAGCCACACCCACCAACTCAGCCACACCCACAGAACCAGTTGTTAAAAAATTTCAATCCCACCCTTGCATACAAGAAAGTAAATAACCAGAATACAGGTGTGCTGGTTAAAGGAAGAAGGAGAATCACATTGTGGTTTGCTCTCTCTAGGGCTCTCTGAAATTGAATAACAGCAGAGCAGAATATATTCTAAAGTCTTTGATATTTCATCTTATTTTTTTTACCTCACAATCATTTGTCTGAGTGATGCACTTTGCATGTGGGTCCTGGCTTGTTACTTATATACCATAGTGAAAATGTATGTGCATTTCTGAAACGACTATCTGCTAGATTTCATTTGATTCAAAATGTTAATTATATTTTGAGGAATTAATCCACCCATGTTTGCATTCAAGATTTCATGTATTACTCTATCTCACTGGTCTTTTTTTTCTTTTATAATGAGTATTGCTGGAAATCATTAGCCATTATTGCTTTCTCAAAATACGTTCTATGGAAAAGTTTTCCCAATCCATGCTTTTAAAAATATAAATTGTCATATCAAATGAACTTCTTCTCCTAATGAAATCCTCCTCCTCCTCCTCTTCCTCCTCCTCCTCCTCCTCCTCCTCCTCCTCCTTGCAACCGTTTGCCAACCACAGGGGTTACATTCTTGAAAATGCTCACTTAAAAAAAGCTCGATTGACATTTCATAGGAAAATTAATCTTCATTCTGAGATTTGCCACCCACTACAATGTGAGCCAGTTTGGTGTAGTGGTTAAATTATGAGGCTACAACCTGGGACACTATAAGTTCGATATCCCATCTTAGGAACAAATTCAGCCAGTCCTATTCTCTCAGCCCTTGGAAAAAGAAGGAAATAGTGAACTATTTGCAAAAATCTCTGCCAAGAAAATTGCAGGGACTTATTCAAGCAGTTGCCAAGAGTTGAAGGCAAGAACTATGAAATATTACCTTGGCTACTAGTGTAGTTCTGCCCAAGCAAAGCCTGAGTAAATCTGGCAATGTCTTGTTTTGTTTGCACAGTTAAAACTGGTGCACTACCAAACTCACCCAGGATTGGCTGCTCACTTTTCTTATATAAGTTTAATACCTGTTCTGTCCTCACTACATGTTACACTGTGTGAAGGTTGACATACAGCTAAACCCACCTACCCTCCAATAAAACAGACCATGTGTGTAAATCTGGATGCTTTATTGAAATAACAGGATATGGTGAAACTTGAGAAAATAGGGATCCATACAGTGAAAGCCAAATACAAGATAGACAGTATTGCCCAAAGCTAGCTAGTCCAATGGAATAATTTGTTTAATTCATTGAGAGAAGGGATGTCACACTAATTCATTTAGTATTTAAGCAGTTTCTGTATCACTTATTTTGAGAACCACCTTGCTAACATGATGTAACGGAATATGTAGATGATCCTGGAGGATGAGAGAAAGAGGTGTTGCCTAGGAAACAGCCACATAAGAGAAGGGAGATCCTCCAAGGGCTTAATGGTCAGAAAAGAAACTTAGGAAGGACCTGTCCTATTTCATCTGACAATTAAATGTGCCATCTGGACGTTTCTACTTTTAGAGTTTAAAATTCTGTTAATGTAGCTTTACCATTATGTAAATTTAGCTCATCTAGTTGTCTTTCCTATCTGGCTTACCCAGGAGGGCTGACATAGATGCACATTTGTTTGAATTTTCACCAAATATATTTTGGGTTTTGTGATTAAAAAAAAGAGATATTGATAAATTTTAGCAGGTGCCATGGATCACATTACATGTTTTTTTTTTTTTAAACCTGTGGGCATTTATTAAACATTATTCTTCCCTTCAACTTGAGGATTTTTCAGTTTACCCTCATTAAATCTTTGTTTGTTGCCTTGTGCAATATCACATATATTATTTTCATATCATTTGTACTGATGTGCAAGATGGTAGTCATAATGCCAGAAAAAAATGAGGAAGAGTGCACAGGACTGTATTACTTCGCCTGGGGCAATATATGTTTTTCGTAGATTTTGTCTGCAGCTATTTTCTATAGGAACATTTAGTTATGTCTGGATGATGCTCATTGGTTCCTCCTGGTTTACTACTTTGTCTAAAGCATTATCTTGCTATAAAATGCACCGATTTTTTCCAGGCACTTGTGTACTGTCATGCTAATCATGATAAATAACTACAGAATAAACCATTTTCTGTAATTAAATGAGTCTGAGTCGGAGATAGATGAGTGATACATCTAATGGTTTTTATTCTTGTTTCAAGAGAAAGAAAAATCAAAGCAATGAAATATTTCATTTAGAGCAGATACATCCTCCCTCCCTCCTTTCTCCCCCCTCTCTCTCTTACACATGCATGCACTGAGAGAGAGAGACATACACATACATATAGATGGAAATTTGAAGTGAAGCTGCAATCTCTAAGAAAGAAAGTGGCTAAGCCCCTGTCAGTTATTAAGGATTACTTGGTACTGGCACTTATATATGAGATATATTTCCTTAACAAGTAAGAATCTAATGGATTAGGTCTTATCTAATTATGGATTCCACGTTAAACTGTGGCTCATACTGTCTGTGGCTGCTGCTCTAGCATAATTAAACTTAATGTACTTTTAATGATGTCGTCTTAACTCATATATGATTAGAATCAAACGAAGATGAGCTGTCACCAGTCCAGGAGAGCCTCTTTCTGCAGCTTCTGATGGGAAATATTAATAATGCCAATTTCATGGTTAACAACATTGGTTTTGCTGTGGAGACTGCTTGTCATGCTATTGGAGCTAATCTCAGCTGAGCTAAAGCTGAGCAGGTCCCGTCATTTTGAAGGGTCTCCACAGAGCAGTAGAGCTTGGCTTTTTAAGTGCACATTTTATTTGCAAAATGACAAATAAGCTCAAAATTAAAGTTAGCAGCTTCTGAGAACAAAATAAGACTAGCATCCAGTGCCATCTTCTGATGTTAGTGTTTCATTGCCATTTTGAGTTCAGAGTACTTGCCAGCCATGCTTTAATTCCATCATATTTGGGCCTTACGACAGATCAGTTCTAATTCTGAGACTGAGAAAATTTGTAAGTTGTTAAATTCTGTCCTAAATCACTCTCCCTCTCCTTCTCTGTAGCTAAGTAATCCCACTTTTGTTCCTACATTTAAACAAGGCTGGCATGGCTGCTGTTCTGCTAGTGTGAGGCAACCATTGGCATGAATGAAGAAAAAGAGAAAAGGCAGCTTAGTTTTGGCCTTGAAATACAGCTGCATTGTCACAAAGCCTGATGAGCTGGCCTAGTTGGTAGTCTGGGCTGGTGTGGAGTGATTTTGGACAAGCAGTTCCATTGATGCAGCAAGTAGATACATATGTATGATGTGGACTGGAATCTTGGGGAGCATACCCATCTCTTGCTGTGGGCATGCTGACAGTTGAGGTGGAAAGCCGGAGGGGACAGTAAAGACAGAAAGAGATCCAGCTAGATTAACCAGTGTGGGACACCTTAAACCCAGGGTTATGCTACATATTGGGTGTCATTTATATATCAAAATGTGAAAGCTATTGTTTTAAACTGGAGGCATTTCATTGCAAAGATGTCCAGAAACACATAAATTTGTACTTAATTCCTTCCACAGGATTTTTAAGTCATAGCATTCTTATTTATTCCCTTCCTGGTTGTTAACCAGAAAGCTCTCTTCAAACCAAGGCATTTAAAAGGAATCGTTTAGCTGCATTTGTTTTACTAACCTACCTAAATGTGATTGTATGTATGTATGTATGTATGTATGTATGTATGTATGTATGTATGCATGCATGTATGTGGTATATATTGTTAGACATGTAGGCTAGTGACATGTAGAAATATATTTACATGTAATGAGCATCCTTTTTCATTAACGACTTCATTGTATGCCTGTTGTGCAGGACAATCTTACACATACCATGTTAGAATAGTTTAACTACATTTGCAATGCTTTTGAAATGAATTAAAAGTAACTTTGACTAGCTAATGAACCGAAAAGCCTAATAATATAAGGTATTATCTATAATCTACAGACAAAGTGATTCTATATTTAATTCACCAAAAAAACTCATGATTATATGCCAATGCAAAACCACAGGGTATACTAAAATTGGAAACCAAAGAAGTGCTGTTGCAATCCATTCACATCCTTTTAAAATGTTGGGCTCATTGTGTGGAGAGTGAAATGTGTAATGATGGATCAATTAGCTAGATTATATGTAAAATAACAGGTTAAGATTTCCAAGGAGTCAGGTTCTGTAGTCAGACACATGAGCACAACAGTACAAATGAACACATAGAATTATTGGCAGATAATGAAAGAAAAACTATTGATGAAAGGGGAAATCTCACATTTAATTTATAAAAATTATCCATTGTGCTTTGTAATTTTTGGATTTAATTTTGGATTGGAAAAATAAGCAGCATGTGATGGTGGTAACTTAGAAGTTCTAATGCAACACTTTGACCTCTCTCTCTCCCTTAAAATCTGTTATTTATCGGCGTGATTGTTTCAGTAGAGTAAAAAAACTAGTGCTATTCACAGCAAATAATTGTAAAAATTACTGGCACAAATTTGAAAAATGTACAGACTTTGAAATGTCAGCAGGTCAAATGAATCCATTTGGTTCATTTAACTTCCATCTTAACACTTCCCCTGTTTATGGCCTAAACATTTCAGAAATAATTTTGCATGCTTGAATAATTCATTACATATGATGAATGAATAATAAATCATTATTTCAGATTTATAACAGTAATCTGTACTACTATGTCAATGTTAGGAACTATGAAAAGCTATGAAATGAAACTTTGAGACCAAAGGAGAAGAAAACCAAGGTAAAGATACTGTAGCTGATTAGGTTTTTGGGCTAGCAAAGCTTCATTAGCATGAAAAGACTGCTTCGTACTATGAACCTAATTCCTTATCAGGTTTGTAAAGCCAACATAAAATATACTCAGGTATATTACTTGGGCTTCCTTTGAATTGCAGCTATACAACAGAGACCAGCTTTCCTTAGACAGTGCAGCAAGTTGTGAGATTGAAGTTGCATTTGGGAGAAGCAACTACAATGGACAATTTTCTTTGTCCTTGGAAGATCTTCATGTGATTAAGGGTCCACTTTAATGGAGAATATCCACCAAGAGAAAACACTTACTCCGGCCTACACATTTTCATTCTCTGAGCATTAGGTTTTGAGAGTTCTCACATAATCTATGAAAAACTAACAGGATATAATATCTGGCAGTTACAAAACCAAAGGATAAATACACACCAAAAGAAGATGGGAAGGAAGTCAGCATTATTTCATAAATTTGGGATTTATGATAAATAGCTGTGTGTACACAATTTGTATACAAATTGTATACACACAGTTATTATAAATACTTCTTAAGTAAATCATACCATTTAGAAAACACCAAGTCTGATTTGGGGTTATATTGCTAGTAGCTTAAGAAGTGA
Organism: Pseudonaja textilis; assembly: GCF_049901715.1. Taxonomy (NCBI): domain Eukaryota; kingdom Metazoa; phylum Chordata; class Lepidosauria; order Squamata; family Elapidae; genus Pseudonaja; species Pseudonaja textilis. Next base: position 70,525,184 of record NC_141991.1, read on the forward strand.
GATATCCAACCAGGTAGCTGATATACTAGATGTATTACTCTAAGAATTTTTACACCTTTAACCTTTCTATCCCAGCTGATTCCCCCCTTTTAACTCATAATGGAAACATAATCCCCTTTTTTCAATCATAGTAAGAAGGCTTGTAATATTGCTATTGGACTCCCTTGGGTTTCACAGGCTTGAGAACCTATAGCTATAGAAGCGTTTAATTGTTGGAGAAGTTGATTTTTATTATGGACTCTGCCTTCAAACATGAGGTTGGTTTACATCAAAGAATCTGGAGACTAAATCGTATTAAGGGACCTAGTTATGTCTAGTTATCAAAGAGAAGGATCAGGGGGGACATGATAACTTTCTTGAGGGGCTGTCACAAAAAAGAGAGGATTGACTTGTTTTGAGTACATTGCATTTGATTAGTTAAACTGTGCTGGATACATCATCCATGTTCACCAAATTGTATCCATGTTGCAGAACAGAGGAGGTATCTCTGAAACAATCCAAAGTCAATTCCTTTGGGACTTTTTATACCAATTACACACAATAATATTTCTAGGAAAGTTCTGTACTGTTTGGTATATAGACAAAAATATAATGTAAATTCTTGCCAATTCATTTCTCTCTTTGTTTTTGCTTGTTCTCCCCCTTCCCCGCTCCCTCCCTCCCTTCTTTAGTCTGAGTGTATTTGCTCTAATCTGGATCTAACAATTGATTGGGAAGATGCTGAGGGCAAACTAAACTGGGAATTACTCACAATAACTTTCCAGCTGAACCAATCTGTCAATTTCTGCTTTCTGAAAGTAACTCCTGTTAATAAATTGAATGTTTTGAAATGGTGTCAAAATCAACAAATCAGCCCTTGGGACAAAGTGGCTTTTAAGCTCCTGTCAAGAGCGCATTGATTTCTCATTCTGCTTATACAAACAACATCATGTACCTTTTATCTAAAATGTATGGATGACAATGTGCCATTAATTCTGATGCCATCCTGAATGAAGAAGGAATTACTGGCAAGGCGGTTTAGAGAACATGCTAAACCATCCCTATAGAATAATGAACACATGATGTTACTATTGTATTATCTCATATTGATTCTCAGGAATGAAAAGATACTTTGACAATCAGCCTGTGCCATCCACACAGACCATGTGGCAAATAAAAGAGATGTACATTCTGTATATTATTATTCCAGAGAGAGTGCTGTGTTAACGTTAACTTATTAAATTTCAGAAATAACTCTCATGGTAGGAATTAAATGTATTTCAGACTGGCAGGTACAGCACAGCATAATGAATGTGCCTTGCATGTTTTTAGGGAATAGTAGTTCAGATCTGAATAGCTCTGCATACTTATGTTTGAGGCAGTGAACAAATCCAATTCAATCTAGCCTAATCCATCAATAATAAAATCTACAGTTATGTGTGTTCTGTGAACTAGAAAACCTGGAAATTATGTTTTTAAAGGAACCATTCCTTTTGTAAAAGCAACAATGTTGAGGTGCTTCAGCAACATAATAACCCTCCCTCTTCCAGTTTTGAACTGCCATTCTCTAATTTAAAATGAATGCGGCATCCTGAATATAAATTTATGGCCATCTCAATCCATCCAGAATATCATTCAACGCTGTGGATATTTCCATTTCCAGATATGTCATTTCTTGGTATATACAAGTCTCCATAAGGCATCATACAGAAAGCCAGAGTTTTACAGAACAATAAAAATTAGCATCTTCCACCTACTGCCCTATGATGACTGAAGGCTATTGCATTACATTTGGATGTGGCACTAAACTGCAGTTTATTTTAGATTTGCCAGGAAAAGATTGGAACTTATCCATTTATTTTCTAAACCAGTTTAGTGTAATGCCTACACCTGGACAAATCAATCATAACTGCTCTTCCCAGTTCTAACTCTATCCTTCTCCCTCCAGGACTAATTCTTCTTTTTCCACATGAAAAAGGAAACAATCAATATAGCAAGAAAGTCATCCTTTCTAAATTTCGAAGAATGGGCAGACCGCAGGTAAAAGCTGCAGTCCTGCTGAGAATCTTGATTTCCTTCAAAGGTGATATTGGACTCAGATGGATTTGAAGAAATCAGAATCCCAGGAAAGCAGACATTGAGAGAGGGTCTTTTTAACTTTTTAAGATCCCTCGCTATAAAACGTAAGACAATATATTGACAATCAAATGAGAAGGGAAGTGTTGAAAAAAAAAAGGGTTCAGAGGCCTAAATCTCAAAGCTTGAGGCCAAATCAAATAGTTTTTCTGATTTCCCTTCTGCTTTGCTCTGTGATTCAAACTAAAATAACCTCTCTTCTATTTAAAAAAATGTAGTCCACTGTCTTTGTTATTAACAGAATAGCAGAATTGGAAGGGCCCTTGGAGGTCTTCTAGTCCAATCCCTTACTCAAGTAGGAGAGTCTATACCATTTCAGGCAAATGGTTGTCTTAAAAACCTCTAGTGTTGGAACGCCCACAACCTCTGGAAACAAGCCATTCCATTAATAATTGTTCTAAGTATTAGGAAATTTATCCTTAGTTCTAGGTTGACTCTTTCCTTGATTAGTTTCCATCCATAGCTTCTTATTTTGCCTTAAGGTGCTTTGAAGAATAGGTTGTCCCCCCTCTTCTTTATGACAGCTCCTTAGATATTGGAAGAATTCTATCATGATACCCCTTCTTTTCATTAAAGTAGACATGCCTAATTCCTGCAATCATTCTTCATATGTTTTAGCCTTCAGTCCTCTTATTGTCTTTGTTGCTCTTCTCTGTATCTAGAGACTCAAAATTCATATTGTGGCAACCAAAACTGGATGCAATATTTCAAGGGTGGTCTTATCATACTCGGAATATTATTTGTAAAGGAGAACATCATGGCATTCTTCAAATTATCACAGGTAGATGCAATGTCCAGACACAACTTAAACAGCCACTCCAAAAATATTTTCACTATAATTACCATTCTATTCTTTTATATGATCTAAGGGCCTGAATAGTCCACTTATTTCTAAAACTTTTAGAACAACTTAGGGTGTTTCATTTCTGCTTTGACTATTTCAAGATATTCTTGGTTCATACTTCTCACATTCCATGTTCCAAGTTTTATATATCCTTGTTAAAAATCAGATCATTGTATCAATAATCAATGACTAGTTTTCATTGTGATTTGGTCTGACCATATAAGTACTTCCAGATTTATTTGTGAGAACACAGAATTTCTTTCCAGTAGCTCAAGTACTTTTAAATGATGTGTGTGTGTATCTTGTTATGATACCCAAACTTGCCTGAATATCTACAGCAAGCACATACTATTTTCTTGCTAATAGAATGGAAATGATTTGCCTTCCAGGAGATGGCCTTTATAATGTCACAGATAGGATCAATATTTCCAAAGATTTGCAGGAATCATCTTTGCTAGTAAAACTGAAAGAAGAGATAAAGTGAAGAATAATGGAAAATGGGTTGAGGACAAGTGGGAGTTTACAGACATAATAAGGGTTGGCAACTCATCTAGGAAGAGCAACTCCAGAATCAAACCACAACATACTTCTTTCCAGCTTCATACTGAATGTAATTTTTGTATAATGTGACAAAGCTTTAAGCACTGTGGTAGGCTTTGACTCCATCACAAGACACCTCAATCATCTTCTTTTGACAATCCCATAATGCCTTGCGGGGTGGAGCCTGGGCAACTGAATGGATCTGAGAGTTATTGACTGGATGCCTTCCTATCGTCAATGCAGAGTTATATATACTCACAGCCTCCTGATTGTGAGACGAGAGCTCCACTCTAGGCCACCCCACCACTCTATCACAAGACACATCAATGCTGTTGTAAATTCTTACCCAGATACAAAACCCATTGTCACATTTGTGCTTTTACACTGTTGATGCCTAAGGTATTATTACCTTATATTTTATCTTGGAAAACAATATAAGCACTAGAGAGCAAGTGCTAATGTGTTAGTTCTCAAAGTGATGGCGAATCTATATATTAAAAACATCTCATGAACATACCTCTTGAATCTTGAGACAAGATACAATATGTGCACAAACATCTGGACGATGGAGGAGGGAAAATGAAGAAACATGGGCCACAATGACATGACATAAACTCTGACTGTTATGTTTGTGTGCATGATATTGAGGTGCAAGTACAATGGGGCAGAGTTTATATCACAATGTCCTGATGCAGGTTTTGTCCTTTCAGCACTATCATGCATACCTCTGAATGTTTCTATTTCAATCAAACAAGCAAATGTTCTTAAAACAATGGAAGAGTATATAGTTTGCACATGAGTTTCCAAATCCTAGCTACAGTTACATATTTCATTGAGAAGTCTTCCTTGTGCCTTTAAAATCACCATCTACAGTCAATAATTTGGAAATCAGAGAAGCATTCTTTTTCTGAGTTGCAACCCTTGGCACTTAAGTGGTGTGCTGAGTGCTGCAATTAGAAAAGTAGTGGCCCAGGCACTAATTTATAGCCTATATTGAAGCTAAATTTATTTCATATATATTTAAACTCAATTAAAAGTCAGTGTAATTGATATAATTACTCTCCATCTAATGTGCCACACTGACACATCACAAGTTACCATTTGAAAACAAATTTGGGAGTCCAGAGAGGGTTTTAGTCAAGCCAAATCTAGATAAAACACACATTTAGGTTTGGATATGAACATCCAAAAGTTTGTTTAATTCAGCATAGAATTAAATGCTTGCAAGCATTCTGAAAACAAACATTTAAAGCAAAATCCTACCTAGGTCAGCTGCCTCTCTCCATCACCAAACATATTATTCTCCTAATCATGCTGCTTTTGACACTGGTGATCATATACAAAAGAATAGTGAGATGAACTAAAAAGTCTTAAAATAGTTTGTCCAGTAACTGAGATTGGTGTAGATCCTACATTTATTTTTTTGAAGGTAAAACTAAAGGTTTCCCCTTTCCAGTTGTGTTTGACTCTAGGAGGTGGTGCTCAGCTCTATTTCCTAGCCAATGGAGCCAGCGTTGTCCAAAGTTACTTCAAATTTACTAGAAGAAAGTTAACCTGCTTTATTTAGGATTTCTCTATTTAACCTGCTTCAAAATGACGGCAGGGCAGCACTATCCAAGAAGCATCACCATATTCTTACCGAGGAGCATGAAAAAAATCATGATAAAGTTATGCTATTCATGGAGAGCATTAACATACCTCCAAAAGTTAAGATTGGCATTTTCAATATAAGGGAAGATATCAGTAAAAGAGAGATCAAGTCTTCTGGCTTAATTGTCAATCTGGCTGGTAATCAAGGTATGAAATGAGAAGATAGATGTGCACCTCAACCTTTGCAATATTGTGTTTGAGGGAAATATTATGAAGATTCAGCTGGAAGTACCAAAAACAAACAGAGATGATTTGATCAATTTGATCAATATGGAGCCAATAACTCAATCAAAATGTGTTTTTTTTTTCTTTAGTAGAAACTGCTAGGTTCAATAGGAACCACTAACATATAGCCAGAAATAAAGAAATTTCCCAAAGGCAGTGTCGTGTGTTTGGAATTTCAGATCACAGCAAGATATCCTTAATGTTTTCTGAATAGCAAAGAAAGCAGTAGAACATGTTTATATTATAAGCCTTTGGCCATGTGGGCCCTGAAACACCTTTATGTGCCGACTGGAAGCTTTCTATAGATCAAAGTTTTTTCTCCACTTCTACTTGTGTATGATATGTAATGTTAAGAAATAAAATATAATGCTGTGGCTTATAGGTCCTTAGTCTTAGTTCATGCAAGAGTTGTGGAACTTCTTCCTGGAAACTTTTTTCTGGGAATAATTCTATTTGAATCCATCATACATTTCCATTTTTGGAATGTAAATATCACCATTTGCTGATAAATCTTGATGAAAGTTTTAAATCACATTGCACTATAAAGAAAAACTCTCTTTTGAACATTTTTGCCCGCACAAATATAGACCTTTCTAAATAAACAGCTGGAACACTTTTTAAAAGGACAACGGCCACTGAAAAAGCATGCACATTTCAAAAGCTTTGAAGGCTGTATAATGAAAAACGTATTAGTCCAAATACCTCTGCCCTTTTGAGGACAATGGGCCTATTTTGAATTTTGAACATGTATGTATTGTCATAAAAAAGGAGGATCCATTGTGGCCACACACAGTATAATACTAGAACGTAAATGCCTATCTTTAAAAATGCCATCTATATGGAGACTAGAGGTATTGCTTGAAATATAGATTATAACCTATAAAGCTGGCATTTTGCTTCATATCATGCTAGTTTCCTATTCATTCACAAAACTCTTTAAAAAACTAGTAGTAGGCCAGGAGTTTGAGGGATATCTTCAACTTCATTGTCATCATTCCTGGTCCCAATATTGGCATCTTGAAGCCCCAAGGCCATAACAAATTACATGTGTAGCTAAGCTAATGTACTAATCACTAGTATTTTTCATATTTAATTTTGTCATGTTTGAGCTTAAAGAGTCCTTCTGACAATTTCCTGATTAGCAATTCAATTGCTTCAAATGTTTTTGAGGACATTTATACATTCACATTCAAAATAATAGTGTGGAGTTGTACTTTGACATAGTTCAGTTATACTCGCATGGTGAATAACTTCTAAAGCAATTAAACATCACTTTACACAAACACATTACTTTCCATGGAGTTATAAAATTCTATTGCTTCTGATTTCCTGGCAGCCATTTTGCTTTAAGACTGAAGGCTGCCCAGAACTGCTAATCAGGAAGTTGGCTGATGAATCCCTGGGAGGAATCTGAGTTTGAAATGGGCTCAGAGCCATCACTAGTCAGGTTTTTCAGGTGCATTTTTCTTTCACCAGAAGTAGACATACAACAACTATAGTCAGTCATGGGAATGCTGATACCAATATAATCTAGGACTAATTCCATTTGCAGAAGAATCTCCATAGAAATTCAGAAAAACATTTTAACATGTATTATTTTGTGCTCCAGGAAGAAGAAAAAATATCTGGGTCTGTAATTAAGACTGCTCATACTAGAAAATTATAACTTCCATGACATTTCCAAATCCTTCAATTATTCATTTGCATTTTACTTTTATTCTTTCTTTTTATACTTGTTTATATTTCTATTAATATTTAATAAACATTTTTAAAAAAGATTGCTAATACCCCTGATAAATACTCTTTCATGATTAAGTTCACTGGATAACTTTGGGATCTAGCCTACTACACAGAGATAAAATGAGAATAAAAGAACTGTTTATTTCAGCATATGATCCTTAAGAAAAAAAAATGTAAATATAAATAAAAACATAAATGATATTTGAAGTTTAAAGAAGGAATTCAGATAATTTTAGATTCCTAAAACAACAGGAGCCTACATATTTAACAGCAGTTCTAGTACTTGAGAAAGATGATCTTCTGATACAATTTATTTAAATTTCCCAAACGCTGGACAAACCACCATACTGCTGCTGCCCAATAAGAAATTGCTAAGACCACAATGAACCATGGTATGAAAGTGAAATCACAGAACTTTACCTGGAGATTCACAGTTCTGAAGTTCTTCATAGCACTATCATAGAGAAATGTGTCTTTTTACCTGATTTTGCTGTGCTAGGAAGTATAGGATGTAACATTTACTAAACTCCTTCAGTCTGGCAACACAAAATCCACCATTATTTAGACATTATAAATCTTAGAAAATGAAGTCTCATTGATCTAGTGATTCTGAAGAATTCACGAACCATAAATAAATGGAAATAATGCAGCTATAACTTGCAGTAGAAGTTTAACCTTAAATTCCTTGCTCTATGGTTAACTGCAGGTGGGTGGATGGGAAATAAAGGTATAGCAATGACACGTGCAAAATAAATGTAAATAAATTTCTCAGGGTTTTGAGCTCCTAATTACCTACTTGGATTTCATTATTTATCGAATATTGACAACAATCAACTTCCAATGTTGCTTACTCCAACTGAGCTTATAGTTGGGCAACAGTTTTTGAAAGAACATATGGTGCGGTAACACAACACATTTGCAAATCAGATTAGGTATTTGGAAAAATGCCATTCTCTATTTTATTTTTATTTTTAAAAATCATTTGCAAACCAGCCTTGCCTTATACTTTGGGCTGGCAGGTCATAGTCAGAGAACAAGTGTTAAGCACTACTTTATTTGTACAGTATACTTTATCCTGCCTCTGAGACCTGCCCCTTGTAAAATCACTTACTAGTAATAAAGGTTGTTCAAGCACTAGCTTATCTAAATATACAAAAGCCACAAGTAATATAAAACTGGGGAAATCAAGCCAAGTTTGATATTGTTGGAATTCAAAGTCATGCATAAATCATGTACTCGGGAAAGATGAATGCAAGCAAATTCATTTTTATAGCTTTTTAAAAGGCTTGCAGAGAGACTGTTTTGCGATTCCAAGTCTACCACTGAGAAAACTTCTGTTTCATTACATAGTTGTGCTAATTGGTGAGCCTATGACCAAGGATCCTGATGGTGATCTGAAGCATATAGGCAGAAACGTATGGGTGAAGTGAGTTCCTCAGGGTCTTTGGGAATAGATTTAGATCATTCAAGATTTTAAGGACTATAGCAGAAATTCACTTGAGGCAATAAAGTTGTTGATGTTTTGGGGGGTTGCTGGTCCCCTTGTCTTCATTTTATTGCACCAATATCTGGGAAAATATGGAAGGTTTTTTGTTTTGCTATGGAAATATAGGAATGGATCCAATCTGAGTCAGTCACTGGGACCAGAGTTTTTATCTTCCGAGCATTTGGACACATGCTGGAGCCCATCCTCAGGGTACTTCTCTGTAGAGTCTGCACGAGTATGAAAGCTCAGAAGATAAAATCTCTGGTCATGTGGACTGACCCAGATTGGATCCTGCAGCATTACTTAGTACACATATATTCACCTTCATTTGTGACAGGAATAGATGAACAGTAGGAAGATGTGGAACAACAGACCTCGAATGGTACCCTCTAGATGTGTTGACTTCAATAAAGGATAATCTAACAGGGCATTATGGAAGATGACTATATCAAGAAAACATGACCTTGGGGAATGATGAGCAGAAAAGAGTATATCACTTCATATCAGGGCTTGCTTGTTTCTTTCTTTATTGCTTCTTTTTAAAAAAACTATTTTTTTTGGCTGACATAATGAGAAAACTAAAGCTAGGGTTTTTTTTGTGCAAGTTTGCTATTATAGCCTTTCAAAATATAATTATTCACCAGTATTAGAAAATAATAAATGTTGTGAGGTTTCTGCAATTATAATTTTTGCTTAATTTCTAATTTATATTAGAATTTATTGTCTGGTTGTATGCTATCCTTTAAATCATAAAGCAAAATAAGTAATAAAATGTACAAGCCTGCAAAGTTTACGGGATAGAATTATTGTATATGGATAATAGATATTCTAGACTATGGATTAATGGGATATGCAAATTTCACTTGGTGACAGCTACATAGAAGAGCAATGTAACTTGCCAATTTGGTTATGGCTCAACTACGGCTAATAGATTTTTAACTAGCCATTAAAATTCAATATCTCTCTCTGTCATCTACCTACCTAATTCCCCACTACCAGTCTGACACATGACCTGTGTCAAGGAAGGCAGTTGTGCTCACAAGTAGCTACTAAATTACATAAGGAACTTCAAAGGGATTCACAAGTGGTTGGATACATTTTAATAAAGAGGATTGTGACTGAACCATAGCTGTGCAAATACTATTGAATATCCACTATTTCAAAATTGTCTTCTCCAGACACTTGGCTTCCCAATTCTTGAAATTATATTTGGAACATTTCTAGAGGATACATTTACAGGGATAAAGAAATATACTCCACGCGAGAATGTTCTGAAACAGCAGATGACAAGGGAATGATCTGTACTGTATAGTTGGATCATTTTACAAAAGTTAATAGTGATAACGTCACATGCATAACACCAGTAGCAATAGGTTCCATAAAGCCAGAATAATTTATCTTTCTGAAAACAGAAAATATTTATTCTGTAGGTACTCAGATAACGTTCAAAATCAAACAGCCATGGATGCCATTTCTGTACTTCCTTATTGGATCTAACATGTAACTCCACAGTCTGAGAAGAAAACCATGCTTTAAGTCTAAGTAAATAGCTAGTATGGATGACTTTTAAATCTTACTTTCATTGAGCACATTGAACATCTTAATATTCTGGGAGTTATAATTCAGCAACATCTGGAGTGCCAATTTTTCCTCCACTTCTGACTTACAAGATACACACAGAATTAAGCTCCATTGATTTATTATGGAACTAGCCTGCTTGTAAACCTGATAAGGATTGTAGCCCTAGAATAAATTGAATACATAATCATACAGCAAAATAAAACAAAACAGACACTCATAGTTTAAAATGTGAATGGCACCATTATTGTGTAGTTCACCCGACAAATGTGATAAAATTATATAAAGCTGCTAATTCTTGAACTTGAATGAAAGGTGCAGTCCCAATGTTTATCATTTCCTATATTAAATTTAATATCTAGGCTGGAACTGTGTGTAAAAAATAACTGACTCCATAAGTTGATAGAAGTTGCTTTGTCATTTTGACAACTTATACTACATGGATAACGTTCTTTTTCTGTGTGCTGCATTTTAAAGATAATTATGTAATCTGTGCAAATAGTTAAGAATCTAAGCTAAACATTGTAACTTCTGAAGTACAGAATTATTTTAAACATGTTAAGTATTTAAGTATTTTTCCAAATTGTGTCAATCTGTTTCAAGTGCACAACTGTATTAAAAATAAAATAAAATTCCTCACTATAATTACTTATTTTCCTGACCATTTTAAATATTTGGTAGATCCTCTGTTTGCAAAATATGTTCAATTCTAAGAAATAATTGCTCTTAAGAATGAATAATCACAAAAAAATTGTTGGTTATAGATTTGACATGTCCCTAGTTTTATTATTGTTGAGCTAGAATAGCCTACCTGAAACCACAGCCTTCCAGATGAGCTAGAACCAATATTCAGACCTTCAGGCCACAATGACTACTAGACATATATAGAAGGCTTCAGTTTAGCATGATATATACATCATCATATAGCCGATTGGCATGCAAGAACTCCCAGTATTGCCAGCTGAGAGGTTTGGGGATTACAGGAACAATCCTAAACTTTCAAGTCAGGAATGGACAACAGTGATTATAGTTGCATCTATTGAGCTGTAATAATCTGTTTACTACTGAGAGGTGTAATTTGATTTGCTTCATTGTAACTGTGTCAGAAAACTCTTCAAAACCTGGCCGGTGAATATAGTTTTTTTGTGTTTACTTTGAAGGTCCATTTCAAATCAGCTGCTGGCAACAATTTAATAGAACAATCAGCTCCTAAACCATTTTCAAAAGTTAGACTCAGTATGAAATGAAACCATTTTGTAGCCTGGAGTTTCAAGTAATATCAATTTGTCAGTATCTATTATTTAGAATAGCCCAAAGATGTTCTTCAAGAGGCAACTGGACTTTCTGGTTTTTCATTGAAGATGTTTCCCTTCTCATCCAAGAAGCTTCTTCAGTTCTGACTGGATGGTGGGGAATGGAAGGATTTATACTCCTTGAAGACAGATGGTCATTTGTCTGGTCAGGTGTCTGCAAGGAGTATAAATTCTTCCATTCCTCACTATCCGGTCAGAGCTAAAGAAGCTTGTTGGATGGGAAATGAAACATCTTCAAAGAAAACCCAGAAAGTCCAATTGCCTCTTAAAAAAGCACCTTTGGGACAACCATTAACTGGATGTCGGAGAATCTCCATGGCCATTTAACTATTTAGAATACTTTCTAAATATTTGCAAATTGAGAACTTTTTTTTTTTTTTTTACAATTTAGAGGGCTTTACACATTCACATGTAATTTGGTTTCTGTATTGGCAAAGGTTTGCAAACACTAATTGCAACATATTTTGTTCTGCTTCCATTAATCCAGTCTTGGGACGAAACAACATGGTTAGGGAAGAAAAATGGAGAAAGAACTCATATTATAAAAAATCCCAGATGATGGTAAGTGAAAACAAATGTAACTCTTAAACTAAAAAATGAATATATATCCAGGTACCAAAGAGCAAAATTTAATGAAAGCCAAAACTGTTAAATATGGATTCTTGTTGAGAAAATGTCAATGTCTTTAAGGGTTCCCCAATCCCCATTATTCTATATTTAAGAAAAGTGTAGTAAAAATACATATTACAAGTTAACATTTCCCCAACTTCTTCAACATTACTCTTTCTTTCCTCCCACCCTTTCATTGATCAAAAAACATTTTAAAGATGAGTCCTATTATCCATGTCCTATTATCACAGTCTTTGTCCTTCTACACATTCATTTAACTGGCTGGTACAATTGTTAGGCATGCCACTGATACTTTCTGCTTCAAATACTTTGCATTTCTTTAAATTTCATGGGGCTTTTTGTTTTTTGTTTTTGGACCACACAAAAAGAAATTCTTGCACTCTGCTTAAATTGGGTTTGAAGGTAGAAGATAGTTGCAGGAACTTTTAAAGTTCTTGAGACTACCAGAAATATCAGATTGTCCTTGACACTCAAAAGTTCTCTTAACAAAAAAGCAGGTTCGGTTTAGTGAATTTGGTGCACCATAAATACATACACAGAATTAAACTCAAAATATAATCAAAAGCAGACATAAAATAATAACAATAATAATACACCAAGAACAAGACCTTGAAGAGTTAATATCAGATGCTGAGATCTGAGTCTTGACAGATAGCTGGATGAAGTGATGGAGACAAAAGCTTTTCAGTGGCACTGACAGAAAGAAATAGCTATTAGGCATGCTGTGCCCTCATAAGGGGATCTGCATTTTCCATATTGCCAGTCTTATGAAAGTGCCATCTTAAGAGGAATGGAGGAAGTGGGTGGAACAACACAGTGTTGAATGGTAAAATCAGTTCCTAGAAATCAGACTTCAGTGGCTGCTTACACTTTATAAGCATATGTGATATATGAATGTTTTAGAGCCAGTTGTTAGTCACACTTGTGAAAAACAAAACTCATGTCATATCAAACCCCATCACGAAGTCATTTTAGTCTATAGCCTGTGTTGAAGCCTTAACCATCTTTCCTCCATTCTATGCAAGTCTTATGTTTTGCACATTGTTATCTGCAGGTCTTAGATATTACAAATCCCTGTGGAGTTTGCACTGGCACTTGGATAAAGGTTTAGCCCCTTGTAAAATCTGGTGTTATGATCCAGTCATGAACAAATGCATATATGAGGATGGGAAATGTAAGAAGAGCTGGGCCTCCTCTGGACTAGTGATGAAGTGGAAGGTACTCTTCTTTAACACAGTTCTCTTCAGTGGAAAGTGTTCTGCTGTGCTCAAGTAGTTTATTGTTCATTTTGGAGCTTTTATTTCATTGGGTGTGCTAGCATGCACATGACTGGGAGAAATACTGTTGACAAGTCCACTTTCTAGTGCTTTGGACATCTTTGTAAATTTCAGAATTTCATTGTAAGCTTGCGTTTTGGATCAAAGACAAAGTAGGAAGCTAGGTACCAGCCGGTATGTTTTGAGTGTTCCACTTTCATTCATGAAGATAGATGAGCTGGAAAACCAACCTGTTGGCTTTTCTGTAGATGTGGTTGCCGGTCAAGATTTGATTCCTGAATCTGATTTTAGTTGATTTTTTTTTAATGGAACCAACTGCAAATATTGAGGAAGGCTGAATCTAGGTGAATGCATTTCCTTGTTGGCATCATTCAATGAAATCTGGATTTATTCGCATGTCATAGTAAAGCTCAGTTACTCCATGGGATATTCTTTAGATGTATTCCAGAAAGATCAAAAAGCTGAATGTATTCAAAATAGTTTGGATATTTAACATTAATTGGCAATGCAGGATTCTCTACTGAAAAATTGCCACTGGAAGGAACATTTACAGAAGTGCAAGAATGAGAAAATGGCTGTTATTTGCCTATTCATTTTTGAGAAGGCAGACAAGGAAATGTGCTTATGTGTACACATGCACATGCATACAAACATGTGTGCACACACACAAATAAACACATTTTCCTGGTTTTCCTCATGTAAAGGAAATAGCCCTCACCTTAGGTGGCTGGCTGGTAACCTGTCGAAGTGATAGCCTATTAAATGCAAATTCCAAGAACACCAATTAATTATTGGCAATTAGTGCCAATATAGGTGGCGCTAACCTCTACATACTTGGGATCTTGCAAATTTGAATATGTAACAGAACTCTTTTTTTAAAAAAAACCACCTTCCTATTTCTTTCTCCAAGTTAGGCTTTTCCAAGGAACTCCTTCTCCCATTTGACAGGGAAATGAAGAACTCCTTCACTACTTCTACTCAGGCTCGTTGCAACAATTTTAACACATTTTGTTGCTCCAAGTGTCCTCCCCACTTTCACTGTTAGTAGTGTAGACATTTATGGTTTGCATCCCAAACTAAACCTGATTTAAAACTTTTGAGCAGGGCAGGGTTGATATTACCCTGACATCACGGGAATTAGTAATAAAAATATATATTGCACACACTAAGAACTTATTAACAACCAAGTTAAAAACAAAATGGCGCTGTCTTCCTCAGTGTTTCTGTAACCGTGTCTCAGGGATATCTCCAAATTATGTTCAGTCCAGTTGCCCTCTCCTTATTGCAGTACAGGATGTACTTTCTTCTGCCTGTGGATTTACTGCAAAATAAACAGACACATACAAACACACAAAGAAAACAAAGGAAATGGATCTGATTTCTTCTAGAAGATCCACTGCATTGTCCCTCTTCTTGAATGGTCTGCTTTGGCCCCTTGCTGGGGTAAGGGAGACCCTGGTCTCATCCAGAAGATCCATCAAGGGACAATTATAATCCCGTTGCTCCCAGGGCCATCCCAGAGTTGTGACCCATGCATGGAATCTCCTGCATGGTTTGGGGAAAATCGTGGCTCACCACCCGTCCATTTTCTCCACTGCTGGTTCCTGCTGCAGATGCTCTGGGGAGGGTTGATGTCCGTATGGCTTCATTGATTGATTGCTGTGGGATCAAACAAAAACCCTTTTTAAGAGAAACAAGGGGGGGTCTCCCCCTTGTCCTTGGTAATGGTTGGACAATAACAATATACATAATTTCTTTAATTCTTCCTCCAATACAGTTTTAAAACTTCTGTATTCAATTCATATGCTTCTAAAATACAGTTTATGTAACCCAGGAAATTCTCCTGACTGCTACTAACAGTCATATTTATCTCCAGCAATATCAGCAGGTCGTGAAGCTTTGTTTATTATCACTAGGAGATGCTTTATGCACGCCAGGGCTTAAGATAGACACAGAAGATACATACATCTAGTCTTCAATGTCTTGAGCTTGGAAAGGCTCATTAATGAATCCTCTTATAGGATTGTAGCTTAGGTTAGGTAAGTCACAAATTAAGGAAAATAGTTCACCTGGAAAGTGAATGAAAAATCACATTAATTAATTATTAACTGCATCATATTTAAAGGTGTTTTTTTTTTTGTCAAGTCAAATGACTGCCAGACTGATTGGAAATTTAGATTCCCATTTTTTTTATATAACATTAATATGGAGGTGGGGAGTTGATTAATATGAAAAATCAGTGGGCATAATAGGATTTCATTATTTTCTCATCTCCTAATTCTTGCCTGAAAAAAATAAAAAACAAATAACCCAATAGGTTTTCATTTCTCTTTCTTGGTCAGTTTCCAGCATTGGAAGGAAGTGTTAGGAATTGGTATTCATGAGTGGGGAATCAAGTTCTCTCCCTCCTGCTAATTCTTTTCTGAAAATGTGTTTTTTCAAGTTCTTGTTATCATGGGATAATATCAGGTTCTACCCTTCATGAACAAATAGTAACTTTGTTAATTGTTTAATACTGTTACTAACAACTGTCTACCTGAATCTTAAGTACGTCATCAGTTTTGACTATCATCCCAAAGGTGCTTTTTCAAAAGGCAACTGAACTTCCTTTGTTTTTGCTTGAAGACGTTTCACTTCTCATCAGTTCTTCAGTTTTTTGGATAAGAAGTATAAAGTCTTCAAGCAAAAACAAAGAAAGTTCACTTGCCTTTTGAAAAAGCACTTTTGGTACAACTATGACTTGGATGACAGAATCTCCAAAGACATTTTGACTATCATCTAAAGATTAAACTTTCAGAACATTCTGTTTTGCATGTATTGACATGCATGGTTATTGGCAGAGGAATAATAGCCAAAGGTAAGCTGAGAAACTAAATACAAATGGTGCAAGGAACAGGTTATCTGATTTAACAAACCCTGAAGTCAAAGGTTGAATTTGGGTTTGTTTACTGAGGATTAGATTCCAAGCCTATGTTAGGCAGAAAAATGCTTGGTTCAGATATGGTCTTCTAGGATTCTTTTCCTTATCAAAACAGAGAGATATATGACATCTAAAGTATGTAGCATATCAGTTAGGAAGGTTGGTTATTGCTGTTTACCAGCCATTTGCAAAATTGGTTTGCACAAGTCTTATTTCATGATCAAGACCTTCATTTCTGTAAATGGCATTAGAAAACTCAGTAGGGCAAGGAAAAGCTGTATTGAAAAAAAAGTGTCCTTATGGTATTCTTTAAAAATATGTACATTATGAACCGAAGTGAACTTACTAAAATTAGTTACAACAAGCAAAGACACAGGTTAAATATTCCATTATTTCCTAGACATCTGAACTGAAAGAGGGCAAAAGCTGTACTGCTCCTGGTGCTTCTTACAAATATAAATCAACAACACATTTTTTCGGATTCCGCCAAGAAATATTTTTTCTACATAGGAAAATGAATTAATATTACATCTAAAATAAAGCTATGCCTTGGACGGTAAAATGGGCAGCATACACATTTAATAAATAAATAAAATCTCGAAGCTTTTTGCAAAAAGTATTGTAATTAAGTATGCAGCTACTATAATTAGCTGGTTTGGAGATACTCAAGTCAAGACTTTGTACGCTTCATATGTCAGTGTAAGAGTAGCCTGAGCAAATTTAGGTATGTAACAGCCTCATGGTTGCATAAGAAGGATAAGGCTTCTTAAGATTTTCTAACTGAGTTATACATATCAGCAAAAAACACACATTTGAAATTTGTGAACTTTTCCTGAACAGACTCTTCTTTGGGCATTCTAAGTACCATGGAACAACTAAAAGCAACTTGTACTATGGGGAAAGACAGTATTGTGTTGATCAACTGCATGCTTTGCAAACAAATAGTCCCTAGTTTATTCTCTGGCATTTGAAAATTGGCATTGGGACAGTATCTTTTTGGAACCACAAAAAGTTGTTTCTAATCAGTGAAGACAATACAGTAAACTAAAAGATACCAAGCTGGAATAAATCAGTTTTTCTCTCTTTTGTAGAACAGAGTTTTTCTCTGTTCTTAACTAATCAAGGATGGACTCTGAAAATATTTTCCAAGGCCAGCCCAATTAGCCTAGATCACTTCCATTTTACTAATAAAAACATGAGGAAATTTACTAGCTGTTCTGATTGATGGAGACTTGTTGAAATAAGGATGCCTGCAAAATCACTGTCAAGTTAAACATATTACTCCCTAGCCCTTGACAATTTTGGACACATATCATTTCCAGTAAACTAGCTCACTCAGCTGAACACTAAACAGATCAGTCAGATAAAACTTAGCGCTGTCCCTAAAATATTGACTTTCTATCCTAATCACCATCCTGGTTGGATCCATTTCTAAAAGCATATTAGGAGGCTGGCTGGTATCCTAAAGAAGGTGTGAAAGGCCTGTGAATGTGTTGCCACCTTCATCCGTTTTGATTCACTTCTGGACTTGTAACAAAACTCGATTAAGGCAACCAGCATGGCTAGTCCAAGACCGCCGATGAGGATGTAGAAAACCCCGGCCACATTGCTGAGACTCAGAGCACTTGTTTTGTCCTACAAGAGAAAGGAGAAGGGAGAAGGGGTGGGGAGGAAGGAACAAAGTTGTACTTTATCTTGACAAACACAAAAGGAATGCTTAACCTGATAACACTGGGGAGTCACCACTTTTAAAACACATAAGACATCTCAATTTTCTTTGTTTTTTACTAGTAGCCTGACCCCACCAAACACACAAAGTTGATTAAAGGTTTCAGTGCGTTTGCAACCTTTGGAAATGATTAAGTCTAAGACATCTGAAATTATCACTCTTAACTGCTTGATCACCTTTTGCCAAGATATTGTTCCCCAACCATGCTGAACTGTGAACATTCAGACGATCTGGAGATGACAAGAATTGCACTCCCATATATCTAATGGGCACTAAGATTGGAGGAAACTAACATATGTTGCTTCAATTATTGATAAAAAGATAGCTACTTTGAGCTAATATTTACTAGTTTCCACTTTCCCTCTCCTAAAATAATTCTCTCTCTTGGAAATGCCTCTTCTTCTCCTCTTTGACTATTTCCCCCGCAATTTCTGTTGCTAAGCAACAAATCAAAATTGCTTGTTTTAATCCTAACACGTTCCTTGTCTTTTGTCCAATATTCTATTGCTGTGATACTAAGAGGTTCTGCCTTCTTGTTTTAATAGAGAAATGACTCTGCATGTTTTAATAGAGAAATGATTTTGCATGCCTCTGCTTTTAATAGAGAAATGATTTTGCATGTATGTTATGATGCATTTTAAAACTCAATGTTTTACTGATAATGGCAATTATTAATCACCAATTAAACACTTTTATTAGAAGCCTACTTTAAACATCTTTTCTCTCCATAATAACTTCATAAGTGGGTTCTCTTTTTGTTATTATATGAATAAAGAGATTATTTTATATTTATATATATATATATATATATATATATATATGTATGATGTATGTATATATATATATATATATATATATATATATATATATATATATATATTATAAATATATTATTTATATATATTTATATATATTTATATATATATTTATATATATATATTTATATTTATATATATATTTATATATTTATATATATATATATTCTGGTAAAAAGTGACTTGGTTATGCCTTTATATATAATGTTTATATTATCATGGTTCTTTCTAGAGATGTTCATGTATAACCAACTTTCATCAGAACTTTATAATTTTGAGATAAAAGTAAGGAACTCCAGTACAAAACAAGCTCACAATAGATATTATTGCATGTTAATTGCTTTTCAGATAATAAGAATCTTCAGAACAGCAAATTTCCAGCAAGGAAACTGGGTGAGTTTCCTTGAATCCTTAGCAAAAGAAGTTTTAAATGCAAATTTCAGGACTTAAAAAAACATCGAGTAAGCCAAAAAAGAGTGATTGGAAAGTTGATTTTGGAAACTTACAAATGGACTAAGGGTGCAATGATTTTGAAATAAGATACAGAAATTTTCCAGTGAAAAAATGCTGCTATTTTAAATGTTATAGAATAGGATTTTCTCTTTTTTCTGTTTTAGTGGGTATTAGTTTTTACAGTTTGTTAAAAACTTTAATAAAATAATTTTAAAATAAACCTACTTTGAAGGATTAGATTAGCATTCATTTTATATTTACATTAAACATGCACACACAGATGCACATAGACAAGGAGGAAATGTGAAGAATGAATGAGACTTTCAAGATTAGTTGTGTCTACATTTCATTCAAATCTCAAGAATTTTTTTAGGTTTTTAAACTCTGAGTGGTAGTAGTTTAGTTGAATAGAAGTGTTGTAACCTTTAAACGGAATTATGTGGTGTCAGTGAGACATTATCACAAAATGTTGATATGTGTTGTATTTAAATAGACTAATAGACTAAGTCAATCTTAATTTAAACCGCAGAAAGATTCAGGCTTGAACAAATCTCATTTTTAGAGAGTATGTGACTATTAATCCCCAATCTCATAACCATACTCCACAAGACCAGGGAAGGGGGGGATAATATGTGAAGTAGGATTTCCAAGGCTGGCTGAAGCTTGCCTGGAGAAAGATACTGAGTCAGATGCAAAGAGATAATGTCACAATGTAGATTTATATTGGAAAAGTACTTCTGATGCTTCCTGTAGCTTTTCGGTTCTCATATTTTCTCTGATAGAAGGATGTAATTTCTAATTGCAATGAGATTCTTTGGAGAGTGATGATTGTCTTGCTATCACTGGTCTTTCCTGGTTGGAAATTGGCACCAGGTCACAAGCACACATTGCAGAGGCAAGGAAGTAATTCCTGCCTGCTGTGGCTTGCTTTATCTTCCTGACTCTACAAGGCCTTACTTGCTGTTCCAATCCCAACCCAATTTAATAGCATTAATAACAACAGTGAAGAAGGAAAGGCACCAATCCCACACAATAATGCCCAAGAGAATCAAAACCCTGTTGCAGAGCAGCAGAACTCTGCCATTTGTGCTTTGTGAACAGATGCCTTCCCAAGGAACCTGCCCATCAGGCAGCCAGCTTATTAGTGGGAGTGTAAATGTCACAGCTTGTCTCCTGCAGAGGGAGAGTGACATCGGAGGGGAGAGGAAGACTGGCAGGTAAAAAGTAAGCAGCCAGCCCAGGCTTTGAGAAATACACCAGCATCGTTGCCATGGCGACTGGGCCTTGCTTGCTTCTCTTCAATCAGGGGCAGCTTATCCATCATCTTGTTCTTGGGTCTTATGACAAATAGTCCTTCAGGCTCAAGTTTGCTGGGTCTCCTTTCACCTTTTGCATCCGTGAAAACCAGACTGAAAAATTTAACATTACTCTTTGATATAGACATAGATATTGAATGCTTGTGGCCAATGCCCTGGATCCACCCTAACCAGTGTGCTATGGAAAGCTGTTGTTTTAAAGTACTTTTACTTGAGATTCAACAACTGTTTATCCCTTCATGTTCCAAGGGATTTCTTCTGGATCAATGTTTGAGAAAGCCGTTTCTCAAAAGTGCCCATTTCTACAGTATGCGTGGAAGTAACCACATTACACTGATAAAACAAGAGATGTAATAAAACTTCTAAATGCCTTCCTAGAAGAGGGGTACATCATTGGAATATTTATATCTGTGTGGGACATATCAGTATAGTAATCACATTTAATGTGAAAAAATATACACAAGACAGATATGACGTAACTAAGGTATGAATAACTATGAGGATGGACTCTCAAGCTCCACCAGATAATTCTGGATAAAAACTCTCCTGGCCATAGCTGCTAACATCTCTTCAAGGACTTCTAAACTGCAAACCAATTCTATCTTATGGATTGTAACCTCATTCAGAACTCAAAACTCTTGGTACTAGAAAAAAAAATCAGAAACACCCAGCCATTCTGTCTTGTCAGTACTGAGTTTAAGCCTGTTTCCACCCATCCAGACGTCAACATCCTGGGACAAGAATTTAACAGTATTCGTTGAGAGGTCAGTGTACAGATACCTGTTCATAAGTGGCTTTATGGCCATAAGTGGCTTCATGTAGATCTTAAACAGAAGGGATGAGAGTATCAAGTCATGTGGGACCTCACAAGTCAGGGGCCTGCCTTGACCTCTCTTCCCCATCTCCTAAAACAGAATTTAAGATGCTTTAAAACAGAAGAGTTTATAGCCATAGATTTGGCAAGAGTAAGCTCTTGATGCTCAGTTGAGGAGAATCCTTTAGAGAGCCAGTTGATTCCCTCTGGCCATGCCGTACTAGCAATGTGGGCAAAAAGTCTACTTCTGTGAAATGCTGAACGATAGTGTCAAGCACTGTACAGTACACTACTTGTTATATTAGTGCGAGACTGAACTGACAAACAATAGAAGTAATAAATTATTTATTAAAGCTAGGAACAAATAGACTTTTGAAATTCTCTATGCTATTTATGTGCCGAGAAATTGGATGGATAATTTCTTTCATGTTCTCTAAAAGAAAGATTTGTTCGCCAATTTCTCAAAGGCAGAATTCCTCTTTAGTAGGAACAGTACCATGACTACTGCAAAACAAACTGACGATCTAAGGAAAGGCTTTTGTTGGGGTTTAATTGTAACACAGGAAGATGGGGAAGCTGCAGATGAAAGATGAGACATTCACAAACATGCAGACAGACACATATATTTTGGTTGCATTATCACTTATAATATTAGAATATGCATTTTATAATGTTTTTTTTTAAATCTCTTTTCCTTTGCAATAGTTTCTAAAGCATTTTCTCTTTGATCAAATGACATGGCAACTCTTAGGGGGGAAAATATGTACCTGACAGTATTTATATATTATGAAGCTAATGCATGTGTATAGGTATTTCAGTTCTAGAAGGCACCTGACTGGGTTTTGTACACAGTCATAGATTTTAAAACAGATGCAGGCAGAAAGGCAATGAATTACTTTATTTAACCGGGCAAACAATAGGAAAGGAAAGGGAATTGTATTCTATTCAAGCTTTGGCAATGGGTTGTGAGAAGGTGGAAGTAGACTAAAAGAAGTCAGTTGGGAAAAAAAGTGGGAATACTCTTTGTATGTAGACATTTAATGATCTGCCTGGAATTAATCTCATCATCTGGAGGAAAACAGTTAACAAAGAAGTTGGCAAGAGATGGAGCAAGACAGAATGAGAAGCACAAAATTGGTGTCTGTCTACATCAAAGCTCTTTCACTGAAGGTTTCTTTCATTGTTTGGTTGCAGCTTGACCCAGTTTGTGGCACTAGGGATTAGCTGAATGTCAGAAAAAATGACAAGGAAAACTTATAGCTCTTAATGCAACTTAATATTCATATCCTTGTAATTAGAATATTGAACTCTTGTAGTCTTTAATATTTTAATAAGTTGCCTATTTCAGTATTAATATTTGTTTATGGATGGTTAAACTTTGCCTTCATTATATTTTTTGTTGAATATCTGTTGACTAGTCATGGGGTAGGGGAGGGAGGGAGGCATCTACTACTCAAATCATGGAGTAGAATTTAGAAAAATACACATTGCTTAAAGTTGCAAAACCCAATCTAGGTCAGTCGTCGGGACCAGAGCTTTTGGACTCATACTGAAGCCCCTTAGGGAAATTATCTCTATGGGAATATATGCTTGGGTTATTCTATACATCATACTTATGTAGTGCCTTCCTATTGGTTGATTGATGTGTTGATGGCTGGTAATTGGCTGTTGTTGTTTTTTTTGTGCTACCAAGTCCTCAGTTTCTAAGTACTGATCCAGATTGCATCTTGCAACATTATCTTGGGACATGTATATTTGCCTTCATTTATTGTTTAAAATTTACTTTCTTTTGGAGGTGCCATTACAAGAACTATGTTTCCAACCATTATTATTTTCTGCATTATCTTTCCATTTTCAATTTTATTTCATAGTGACTTTCCTGTTTATTTCTATGGTTAACTATTGGTGGAATAAAAATAAAAAACAGAAGCAGTTTCTGAAGTAGCTGGAAAGTGCATTCCATGCATGGTGGGTGAGCCATGTATCATGTTAAGTTTTAAAAAGAGCAATAATAGTATATTTTCATTCACTTCAAGAAATTAAAAATATGGATGGGGTAAACTGGATGTTCACTGGTATTACCACTGCTAATCATGTGTGTTTATTAAGATAATTTTATAGTTATTTAGAAATTAGTCTTGTACCCATTTGAAGTTGAATAAACTACTGAACAGAGGTGGTAGATTATTATATCACAAAAGAAACACTGTAGATTATTTTTAGAACTGATCTGATCCTGACTTAGTTCTTCAAAAAATAACTAATTTTTTGATATCTCCTGCCTTTCTGATGAGTAGCTTACTGCTCTTCAAATTACTTTAAAAGACAGAAATACACTCTATTGCTTTCCTTTAACTCATTCGTTTTCCTAAATTGTGGGTTCTATCTACAACACTATATTACTTTCATTCATCACTATCCAAATCCAAAGAAATATTTATACTCATTGTCACAGAGCTCTGTGCATCCAAGATCTTTGTAGTGTTTTAAAAATTAGATTCTCCAAACCAAGACCCTTCTGAATGTAGGCAAAATAGAAAAATATAAGAATTCATTTGGCACTTTCATTAATGAGAGTTGGAATTATTCAGTCATTCCTAGCTAGAACAAGAAAAAAAATTGTTTTGGTTTCTTCTTCTTGTGCCATGTCCATCACTGAACGTTGGCAATCATGTTGGATGAAAAGTAATGGATGGCATGGTTTCCATTCATTTCACTTTCCTAAATCCTGGTGATGTCCTCTTTGGAGGATCACACATTTCAATCTTATAAAAATCTATGAGAGTTTGGTTTTTTTTTTTTGATCTATAGATGTAAATGTTCAGATTGCTAATCCGTTTTCTTTTTAAAAAATATCCTTTGCCTCATCCATTCCCTTTTTAAATTAAACATTTGAAGAGGACATATTAAAATATAAGAAAAAGAATCAGGAAATGAATATATAATGAAAACTGATATTTAAAAACAATTTATTTAAGTTAGATGATTTCCTGCATTAGATTATTTTAATCTTTCCATTAATGGTCTTTTCCTATGATAAATTTAAAAGTACCATAGATCCCTCTTTCCTTTTTGTTGTTTTGTAATTCTTTACTTGTGGGTAGGAGGGATAGGGGGATATTGTGTAGCATATTAGCTTTTACTTGCAATTGTTTGTAAATTTTTCTTTAGTTTTTCTATTATTACTCTGGATTTGTACTAATTTTCATCATTTTATGGAGAAGCAATGTAGAAACATTAAAATAAATAACTGGAAACTAGGCAGAACCATATTATTGCTACATTTATATCTATTTGGCTTTGAACCAGCTTTGACTCCTGGCAACTCTCATGAACAAGTATATGATTTTTTTTTGGTAATGTTTTGGGGAAATGACTTACCACTGCCTTCTTCCTAAGACCGAGAGAGAGAGAAATGGGTCCAAAGTCACCCAGTTCACTAAACATAGGACTAGAACTCAGAGTTCCCCAGTTTCGGGTCCTGAGCTTTTAATACTTCACCAAGTTCTAATATAATTTGTAAGATTAGCGTGTGTAACAGCCACTAAATGATTTCTACATGGATGTCACATTATTTTGAATGAAAATTCCACTCTGGAAATCATTTTTCCTTCAAAGTATTGTAAATGATGTCATATTTGCTACTCTCTTTTCAGTGCTATTAAGATCACAATTCCCTTTATGCTCCCTTTGGAGTGTCATTTTTTTTTTGTGTTCCATTACTTTGCCCACTATGTGTACATATTATATTGATACGACCCTCTACATGAAGAGTATGTGTCCCTTGCTAGGGGGACAGTCTGTCTGCTATGAGATTCCAAACTCTGGTACTATTATGGCCAAGGGGGATTTGGCAATACACTTTTGTTTTCAATGGGTAGGCATGACCTCTTCAGGGATAACTGACCTTACTTCCGGAGTCTTTGCTTCCACACTCCCCTTTATCGTACCACCATTTGCTTTTCAGCTTGTCTAAGACGCCTTGCTCACTGAGTTTCAAAACCGCTAGGTTTACAGGACCTCTTCAAACCAGGGGGGGAAATAACATAAATAACATTACCAATGTTATTTTATGTTATTCAGCACATACAGTTCATTCACAGCATTCATTATACAAGTTATACATTGACAAAGTGATACAATTGAATACTCCATCTGGCCGCCCCGCCCTCCTCCAGCATCCCAGCCAGCCCCACCACTCCCAGCACATTCTCACCCTTCTTTTCTCCAGCATAGCAAGATGAGTATTACTATATCACTTTGAGTAACCAGCAACCTCAGCCATCTGCCAAGAGATACTTGCAAGTGGCCTTGCTAATGCTGATCATTGCAGACCATTAACATCTGCAGGGCAATCAGCCAAAGCAGCGCCCTGCACAGTATCTCAGTCTCCTATCCATGATCATGCTTAAGAGATCCAAAGAAACTTTAAGCGTGGGAAGTGGGGAAAGGAGGGATGTATTTCTAGGAAAGCTTTAGTGCTATGAGCAGCAGTGGTTGCAATCCCTTCTTCTAGAAGAAGAGCTGCCACAATGGCCATGCAGGCGCATCTAGTCCCATGGACTCCTTTCCCATGTCACCATTAATCAGGAGCACCTATCCTCACCGAGGAAGAGAGAGATATCCAAGAAGGTTTGTTCTCCCCAAGTGATTGAATGCAAAGGCAATGTGGTTGCTGGTTACTATCCATGCGGTTTATACCCACTAGATTTTCTTACTGAGGCTGACCTTGGAGTCACCTCCCCCGCTGCCGCACTCGCCCTTGTCGTACCACCATTTGTTTTTCAATTTGTCCAAAAGCCCCTGCTCGTTCAGTTTTAACACTGCCAGGTTTACTGGGTTTCTTTAAAATGAATAGATAACACTCGATGAGTAACAGGCGGAGAACACTCGGAAAGTCATGTGACAACAAGGGATCGGTGAACCAGCACCCTTCAATCTGATCCAATATTCTCCCCCAGTAAGACTGTGTCCCTTATAATTAAAATAACAGCGGGGATGGCGAGTGATGTGACATTCCCTGTGAGTGGGAGAAATGCTACAGAGAACAGAATCACAAAGGAGATTTGTTTTCTTTTTTTGCTTTAAGCAACAAATGCTCACTCGGGATGTCATCTTCTACAGCTGCTCTAGCGGTGAAATAAAATTTGATCCCAATTGGCATAGGGTTGGCTTCTGAAAGAATGAAGTGCAGGAACAGTGGAAGAATCATTTGCCCAGCTGCAGTTGTAAACTCAATAATTTGGCTATTTGCAGGGGGGAAAATCGATGTAATAATTTAGAATGCGGTGGGGAGGGAGTCTGGCTCGCCTATTCCTCCTGAGTGATCCTCATGTCACAAAAGACATATAAAAACAATGATCAATAATAATTTCTGTTTAAGGAACAAAAAGAAAAAAATCAGTTTAAGAAGTGTAACATCCAAATCAGTACAGAATTGAGAGAACACTTCAGACATTTCACAACATACAAACACAGAAAAAAGGAGATCCTCTTCTGATTAAATTCTTAGGATTCCATTGAAGTCAATGGGCTAGATTTTATTTACTACACTGGTTACATGAGAACGAAATTGAATCAGTTAGCCCTTCTCCATATAGAGGTGTGACAGCATCAACAATATTGTGGTTTCAGCCAATTGGGTGCTATATGCTTCAGTATCAGGTTAGAAAAAAAGGAAGTTTGGGATAAGTCACTTGTTTACAAGTCTCTCTTCACCCAAGTTTTGCTGTCATAATTTTATGCCATGCTGTTTGTAAGTTATTATGTAGGCTTGCATTTTCAGTATCCGTTTCTTCTGCTATCTGTACCATATTATACAGAGATTTTATGTTTGCTTTGAAAACTATTGATATTTGAAGTCAGCATTAGTATTAAAACTACCCTACATAAAAATCTGATTAAATGTTTAGGACCTTTGTTAAGTGGAGTAGATATTGCAGGTAGTTCAAAATTTCTATGATATAGATGACATAAGATTTGATTTAGACCAAGATGATGACTGATACACACAGGTCATATACAACCCAAAGTATTTGGAACAAGCAGCTCTCTCTTTAAACTCATAGAACACTTCCCAGGGTCTGAAAGTCCAAGACTTTTTGCAGAAAAAAAAGATTTCTGCCATCTTTTTCTCTGAAATGTGTTAGTTTTTCTTAATCTTTGACAAGGAATGTTTTATTCATTTAAATGTTTTGTGATAATTGGCATAAAGATTAATGGGACTCCAGGGGAGCTATGTTTATAGTTTACTGGTTTAAAAGGAAAACCAGTTCTGGAACAGATTTTCTGCTTCTCTCTCCCTTAAGGTTAAAATACCCTTTTACCTTAGTGTGATTCACCAATATTGCCCATTCTGCATTGTTTCAAATTTAATATAGAATTAATAGGAAAAATTAAGGTGAAGGTGTGGCATATCCATTGAGAAGCTGAAGAGAGTACAGCCGTTAGCTGCTGTGTACTGAAGGAGCAAGAAAAACTACTGTACGTGTATTAATATGTTTTAATCAGTCATGTAAGGCTTCTTACATGTGTACACTTGGGCTACCAATCTTGCATTTATATAAAAGTGCATGTGGCACACTCAGGTGTGGTCCTCAAATATTGCCTGTTAAGGTGTATTTTGGCAGCTACTCTGAAATTAGATCAACAGACGCCCTCCTAAAAAAACAGCTATGTAAATCAGCCATTCCAAAACTGCTTTGTGTCCAAATGTGTTAAAATAAAAATTAACAGCCAGCAAGTGGTTCACATTACTATTTCAATGCTACTGGACAACCCAATATAAATATGGCATTATTCTCTATGGTTTTGGACCACTAATACTGCAAATATGCTGAATGTTTCTTGATATAATTTCAATTCCAGCTGTTCCCTCCCAATCAAATCAAATGACTATATAATCTCCACTGAGTCAGCTATTAATAGTATCTAGAAATGTAGTATTAACATTATATAAAGGTTATATTTTGTGGGAACCTTTTAGATTTTCATTTGGCTAAAATAAAAATGAAGGAAGTGATATTTTTCTAATACAAAATGATTCGGGCCAAGTCTCATCTAAACATTCAACAGTTAGTTTCCAAATATCATTAAAATTAAAAATCTTGGTGAGTATAGTTCTTAGATCTATGCTTTAAAACATCCTAATAATTCCTAGATGGCATACAGATATAGATACAGATACATCTAATGATCTAATGGCCATCTGGATTTTTTCAGCCCTGATCTGGGAATCCTTCTGTAGCATTAGGAAGAAATCTTACTGAAGAATGAGCAACTGGAAGCTGAAGAACTTACTTCTAAATAAGCAGGTATCAAATTATCCATAAATTTCATGCATGTAGCTTAATCTGTCCTTAATCTAGAACTGTAGCTTGTGAGACATAAAACTTGGGAATCAGTAGAGTGCTTCAGCAATAGGTGCTTCCCAGGATAGTTTGGGAAAATGGCATTAACCAAACAATCTGAACACAGTTAAAGAAGTTGCAATGATGGAAGTAATCAGGGAAGATTTTAATATGCAGCCACTCTCTGATAGTTTTCTAGGATGTTATGGATCAGTTTCCATAGAATTAGTTACATTATTTCAGCCTCTTCCCATAATAGATATGCCCATTGTTTTCATACTGAATGAAGACAACGGAGTCATATATTGAATTGTATGATTTCTCACAGTTCCAATTAAGTCTTCAGATGTTAACTCATCAACTTAATTAAATAATAATTTGCACTTAAACATTATACTATGATGGAACATTACAGTATTTAATATAAACTAGTTAGAAATGTGAGAAAGACCTGAAATCAATAATCACTAATTCTTCCCAAATGATCCATCATATCTGGGGAATCATTTGTAAAATAGGTACCTTCACATATAACATTATGATCTGATTGACTTCATTGGTTAAATTTATACTGACTTAGAAGGAACACTCAGTCAGTCACAAAATAAGATGCAATTGGGTATTCCCAGATAGTGGAATAGATGCTAGAAGTTGTCTGAAGAGCATATAGCATTAGATAAACAGTTAAAAGGACCACAAATAACGAACATAATGAGACAGAAACTGAGGTCATATGTATAAAAAAGCACCATTAGATCCAATGGAAAAGCAAAATGTTCCCTCCTGGTTGCTTCTATTGAACTGGAAAGTAAATCAAGAACAAATATGTCTAACTTATTCTTCTGTCCCACTCTATTGACATATCACAAGAACATTTTGAAAAAGAAGATGAAATCAACAGTAGCATTTGTTTTTCTCTCTCTCTTTCTCTCTCTCTCTCTGTGGTTGGGTATACTATGTGTATTTGCATCTTTAAAGAAAAAAAGAAATTATTTTAATATACATTTAGGATTTACATTGAAAATGAACATTGGAAATCACATCTGGCTATGCTGTTCTTTGTCCAATCTCCATGTTGTCCTTTGTTCAATCATGTCTACACCT
The DNA here is from genome assembly GCF_049901715.1 of Pseudonaja textilis. Lineage (NCBI taxonomy): Eukaryota > Metazoa > Chordata > Lepidosauria > Squamata > Elapidae > Pseudonaja > Pseudonaja textilis. The sequence continues at coordinate 70,555,082 of NC_141991.1, forward strand.
TGGTTTTTTTCCCTGGGAGTTCTTGTCTTTCCCCCACTGAATATCTTGGTTGTAGTGAGAAAATCCAAACATATTTGTTACTTTATTATATTTTGTGAATAATAGCATGGGATATGTATTCTTTGCATACCTAAAGTGATGGTCAATCCCTACAATCTTACCTTCTACCTAATCCCATTTACAGACCTTTTCTCTGCATAGCTATTTTTCTTTTCTGTTTTTGTTGGCAGGATTGTTGTAATCTTTTCTTTTGCTGAACCAGTTTCATTTTGTGTACTATGATTGTGGATGCTACATTCTGTCTACAATTTTATGGACTACACAGCATCTTTTTTGCAACATTTGCATACAGTATATGTAACTTCTATCAGTGGCTAATGGAGATAATTGTCCTTTCATCCATTTGTTGTCTATCTAGCAGGAAAACACTTAGCTTTTCCATTTAGTTGTCCTATATAGATTTGTATTTCTTTGCTCAGACATGCACATACCTAAATATTTTTACTACTAGAATCTCTTTAACCAAAGAAGAGATATAATAAATATTACACAATTGGCATGCACACCAGAAAACAATCACATTATTTCAAAATAATGCCCCATTAAGCAGTAGCCAGGTTCTCACAAATTTCTTTTGTTTTTACACTTTGGGCCAATTTAGCAAAGAAACAAATATAGGAGTGAGGCTACAACGTTCAGGAATCCTGGAAGACCTATCACCATTTCCCAGTTCATAATTACTTTTCCATTTTCCTTCTTCCCCCTGTTTTATTAGCTATAGTGTGTTAATGTAAATTAGCAGTATGTTTATGGATGCATCAACTGCTGGGGATGAAGGGAAAAAAGCAACACATTCAATCTACCTACCTCAGCGGTGAACCTTTTGGCGTTGCAATGCCATAGCCTTTGGAATCCAAGTTACCTCCCACTTTCATGGTGTCACATGGTTTTCTCTGTTCAATGTACTCATTCATGGTGGACTCTAGCAGGTAGGCATACTTTCCTTTGGATCGCCTCACACGCTTCATCCCCTCTTCTGTTGTCGGCACGAAAACAGAGGGCTCAGCTGACTTCATGTACGTCCACATCTTCTCAAAAACCGCTATTTTAGATCTCTGTCCAGAATAGCATAAATCCACTGCTCTTAGCATGCGTTAATACACAGAGCAGAGATTCATACACCAAGGAAGACACAAATTTGTTGGGCTGTGTGTGCCTACATGGTGCACAGCTAAAGAAAGGATATTACTCAGATTAGGGGCTGGTTTATAGAGGTGAACAGAGAAATGGATGGATTGTATGAACTGGTGCCATTCATTGGCACATTTTATGGGATAAAAATTACCTCAAGCAGAAGGGAGATAGAAGAAAAAATAATTTAAAACTTAAAAGCTTTTGTGAAAGCCAAATTCTTGGAATTATGTTGGAAGTGGTAGCACATTTGCTAAATTCTAATCCTAAAAAGGAAATGTAATTTAGTGGCAAAGTGGAAAGCATGTAAACAAGGTGTTTCAATTTGAATTCCTCAAATCTCTGGTGTTTAAAGGATATTGGGACAGGAAAGCCTCCTGGGAAACAATTGCCACTTGGAATAGACAACACTGAAATAGTCTGACTCCATATTAGTCAAACTCATCAAACTGAGAATAAAAGCAACAGAACTGTACTGCAGTCCACAAACTTGAGCAGGAAGACTGAAGAAAACATTAGAGAGAAGTGAGAGACAGAAGACACTAGACCACAGAAAAGAAGTGTACTTTTTGTGGCTTGGTATATGTAAGCCACTGTTGAATAACTTAAATATATTTGCATATTGTAAATGGTGCCATTAAATTACAGAGCTAACTAAGTATTTATTATTCTCTAAACCTGAGCTACAAGTCACAGGGTAATTACTTTTGATGCTGCTAAGTGTAATTACTCAGTAATCTGTGGAAGCGTATAATTACTCCATGTTTCAAGGGTATTTATGGTATCTGGCAGATGGGGTATATTTCCTGGGCTAGCATGAGTCTTGCGTTTTTGTACATGAAAATCAGAACTAATTTCTCTTACCCGAAAGAATTCTTTAGTAGAACCAGCATCCAAAGTCCCATAAGCAATCTCTGTTTGCTTGGCCAAGTCTTCTGCGCTCTCTATGGGAGACACCATCCTCTCTACTGTTAAAAATGCAGCTAAATTGGCTGTGTAAGATGAAATGATGATCAAAGTAAAAAACCACCAAACTCCACCAACTATGCGTCCAGACAGGGATCTACCGAAAAAGAAAATGTAACAAAAGGTACAATGAGAAAAGAAAAAAAAGAAGGGTAATATGTAGAATCTGTTTCCACAGAAGCACTAATGGAATAATTATTGTATTAGATTGTTATTATATTTTGTATTTTAATCCTGCTTTAAGAAGGGAATGACGGCCATTTATAGTCCTTTCAGATTGCAACCTATAAAACTCAGGAAATGAATGAATTCTTGGTAAACAGCATTCACAATTAGCTCTTGGCCTAAATGAGGATGAAAAATTAGCTAGACCTACATTAACATCTGCCAGTTAGATTCACTAATAACTTAATCTCTATACATCACTATTATCAATTACCTACCAGGACACCACTAATATAGCATGGAAGAAATACATTGATGGAAGAAAAAAATGAGGGTTTTTTAAAAGACTAACTGGCATCTATTGCCACCATCCTCAATTTGCTACTGCAGATAGATCATAAAATGTAGAAAATCGTCATACAAAAAATGAAACAATGGAAGAACAGAATGGGGTTTTTGTTATCACAATACAATAAAAGGAAGACCATTTGCACTGACCAGCATGAAAGTCTTGCCTCTGTGTTGCAGAAGAAATGAGATACGTAATATCACATATATATGCTTATGGACATTAATTTAATAAATAAAATTTAGTTAGCACATTGATACTATTTTTGTCCAGTGCAATAGATATGGTTAATATAAGTAAAATTAGGCAGAACAGGAATTGAAGTATTGAAATTCTTTGTAAAACCGAAGTGAGACTATATTATGTACATGTGTGGCAAGAAAAAAAATCTCTATAGGCCTTCAGCTCAGCCCATTTCAAAATTAGTAACAAGACAACTTTATAGTGTAAAAAGAAGAATGTTCTTTTTAAAAAAATAAGAAACAAAATAGTGGCATTTAAACTTTCTTGCTTTCTAATGGAAAGCTCACAGAGTAAAGAAAATAGCTGCCTACAGTACTATAGGTTTGTTGTGAAGAAACCTATATATGTTAACATTTGGGAAAGGTCTTATTCTAGCTGCTTTATCTGGCAGAAAATACTCATAGAAAGGGATGGTGTGAACCCAGCCATTATGTTGGTTTGTTTAAAAAGCCCAACAAATCAAAATAATTTCATCCATAGATCCTTCTCTGTTTTTTCCCATTGCATGCTTTAGCTTTATTGGACTACCAAACATATAATTATTTGTAAAAGTGATCCATCAGTATTCATTCATCTATTTGTTCTGCTTCGGGGGACGAGCGGTCTGCCACCTCCAAGTGGTGTCCCCTGGATGCGCGAAGATCAACGCTAACCGTAACTGAGAGCAGACCCTCCGACGACAGGCCCACGCGACAGGCCGGCTGGGTACTCAAATGCCGCATCAACATGGTGGAAACGTCCACTACAAAACACACGTCCAATGCTACCGCGTTGGGCGACTGCGTCCGGGTCCGATGCGCACGGAGACTACCCGATCCGTGTGAAAAACGCAAGCGGGGAACAGAGGACTGCCAGATGCTCAAGGTGGCCACCTGGGCGTGGATTCGCTGACTGGGCGCTCGACCGAGATCGTCAGGGCCATGCGGGACAGGAAGCTGGACATCTGCTGCCTCCAGGAAACTCGCTGGAAGGGCAACAAGGCTACGACTATAGACGGCTACAAGATCATATACACCAGCTGTAAGGAAAACCGCGGCGGTGTAGCTGTGGTTGTCAGTCCAAGCTGGCAAAGTTCCGTCGCAGAAGTTAAGCGCCTCACAGAGCGACTGATGATAATCGTCGTAGCAACCGAGAGGCAGCGCCTACACATCTTGTCCGCCTCGCCCCTCAGACCGGATGTCACGAGGAGGAGAAGGATACCTTCTGGGAACTGCTCGACAGCCAACTCAGGCAGATCCCCACGAAGACGACATCATCATCTCGGGCGACCTGAATGGTCATGTAGGGCGGGACAAAAGCGGACACCAGTGCCACGGTGGGCACGGCACAGGCGATACGAATGAGAATGGCCAGAGGATCCTGGACTTTGCCGACTCCCATGATATGACCATCACGAATACCTGCTTCATTAGGCGAGAATCTCAACTCCTCACCTACCATAGCAGAAACGGGAGCCACCACACACAGATCGACTACATCATCGCACGACGAAGAGCCGCTAAAAACGTGCTCAACGCCAAGGTGTACCCGTGCGAATCGAGCAGTCAGCACAGGCCGCTGATGGCGAAGATCAGGATCAGCAAGCCCAAGACCAGGATTGACAAAGGAATGCAGACCAGCCACGAATCAAGTGGTGGAACCAGAAGAAGATGGCGGGACCCCTCATCAAACCGGAGCAGTTCCTGCAGATGGTCGACGGGCCACAGGAAGCGTGGTCCATGCTGAAGAGCACTGTTCACACTGCCGGCTGCCAACAGCTTGGTTGCACCAAGCCAGGACGGAGACGCATCGAACGAGATACATGGCTCTGGACACCGGAAGTACAAGATGCCGTACACCTGAAGAAACGGCTCTACAAGGCCTTTCTTCAGGACAAGACCAGCAAGAAGCTCTGCGAATACAAGGCCCAGTCTCAGGCATTTATGCCAGCGAGGTCGCCGCGCCATCAAGGCCATGAAAACGGTAAGGCAACAGGACCAGGCGACATCCCTGCCGACTTCTGGAAAAAGGCACTACCGGGCTCGGCATTGTGGCTGTGCGAGCTGTTCAACAACATCGCCTCCACGGGAAAAGTGCCACACGACTGGTACCGCAGCACCACTGTTCCGATCTGGAAGGGAAAGGGCAGCCCAGCGGACTGCTCCAACTACAGACCGGTCAGGTTACTGTCACACACTATGAAGATCTTTGAACGCGCCTTGATAAGCGCATTCGGGACATCGTCGACATCAGCGTCAACCAGGCTGGATTCATCAAGAACTGCGGCACCACCGACGCCATCTTCGGTGTGCGGATGCTGATGGAGGCTCACAGAGAGAAGAAAATCCCGCTCCACACCGCCTTCCTAGACTTGGAAAAGGCCTTCGACCGAGTCCCGCACGATCTCATCTGGTACGCACTGCGAGATCACGGCGTGCCTGAGCTGCTCGTACAATGGGTCCAACTCCTATACAGATGTCACAAAAGCCGTGTAAAAGCGGCAGCTGGGATATCAGAGGAGTTTAATATTACCGTCGGCGTACACCAGGGCTCTGCTCTCTCACCACTGCTGTTCATTCTGGTGATGGACACAATTACACACGACCTGTACACGCCCGCCCCATGGACGCTGCTACGCCGATGATGTGTTCCTGGCCAACCTGTGCAAGGCTGAACTCGAGCACCGAGTCCAACAGTGGCACGACCGCCTCGAGCAGTTCGGGCTCCGCTGAACCTAAAGAAGTCCGAATACCTGACCACTGACAATGAAATGACAGGCTCCATCCACGTGAACGGGCAGGAGCTACCGCGCGCCTCCACCTTCAAGTACCTGGGAACTACTCTTGGGGAAGAAGGCCTACTACAAACTGAGGTGGCAGCCAGGATCAATGCAGCGTGGGGCAAATGGAAGTCCGTCACGGGCGTCCTCTGTGACAAGAAGATGCCGATGCGCCTGAAGGCGAAAATCTATAACTCTGTGGTGCGCCCCGTGGCCATATACGGCGCAGAGTGCTGGCCGACGACCAAAGAAGCGAAAGCAGACTCCAGATAATGGAGATGCGAATGCTCCGATGGTCGGTAGGCCTCACCCTACTCGATCGCGTCAGGAGCGAAGAAGTGCGTAGACGGTTCAACGTCGTGCCCATCCCCACGGTCATGAGGCAGTCCCGGCTCACGATGGTTCGGCCACGTGAGCGCGCCAAGGAAGAATCCATCATCAAATCTGTAATGAAGATGACTGTCGGAGGAGCGAGACGCGTGGTAGACCTAAACAACGCTGGATGGACACGATCAAGGCCGATCTAGAGATCGCGAAGGCAGACCCGACACACGTGGCAGACAGAGAGGCGTGGAAGCAGTACTCAAGGACATTAGCGGACCTCGCCCGAGCGCGAGACAAACGCTGAAGAAAAAGAAGAAGAAGAAGAAGAAGATTTGTTCTGCTTCAGTTTATTTAAAAGAATTCCTGCAACTACTTCTAAAATAGTTGGAAAATGAATTTCTAGTGATGTGTAGTCTCATTTATGGTATCTTTTGAAAAGCTAAAATCCTATTAAATTCAGTAAAAGGTACTTCATGAAGAATGCTACATTATAGTCGTCATGATACACTCTAACCAGTATTGTGAATTGCAAGCCTATTTTTTCAAAATTTTCTTTGGAAGATAAAAGGATGCAATTCAAATAGCATCTATATTTCTAAAATGTGAAATTTACATGTCTCAGGGTGTTGAGCTACTTTGGGAGAGTTTTACTCATTACAGCATTGAATATTGTTTATATTACCTTGCTTTAAATTCCATCCAGAATTGGCCTCTGGAAGAGATATGCATTTGATGTACCTATATTTCTAGTGGCATTCATAAATAAATCTACAAGTTTTAGGAGCCGTTATAGTACTTAAACATGGTATAAAAATGCCCTGGAAATATATATATTTCCATATCCCTATAAGAGTACCTTAATCTCCTTTCCGGTACATGAATGAGAAAGGCTTAAGACATTTTTAGATGTATTGGTATTTGCCTCCCCCACCCCGAAGCTGTCAGTGTCTAATGACATCTATGAGGTAAATAAAATTGGTTATGCTTTGTTATCCATAACTTAGGAATAGAGTCCAGTGACAGAAGGGACTGGGAAAGGTCACGATAGGGATCAGCAATAAGGAGAGAAAATTTCATGCTAGTATAATTTATGTCAATAAAGAGAAAGGGAAAGATTCTTAGCTTGGTCTGAAAGGGGGAAATTAAATCCATCTTTTTTACTGCAAGTATAAATACCATCATCTTTGAATTTCTAGAAAAATATACAAGATTCAGAAAAAATAACTCTTTAACAAATGTCTGACATTTTCAGATAATATTCCTAGATGAGTCTAAAATGGGGTCTGATACTTTGTAATTCAAATGTTTGTGGTTGTCTAGGCCTTATCTTTTCTTTCTGTAAAAACCATGTTATTGAGGCACAATATGATTCATTTGTTAACTGCAAAGTTGTTATTGTTAACCTGCAGTTTTAACCCCCTAAAAGATTATCATTGGGAAAAAAAAAAGAAAGAAATATTAATGAAATAGATGAGGAAGGTACAAATGAAGATTATCATTATCTGGTCCCCTTAAAAATTAAATTAACAAGGCAGGGGAATTCTTCAATGTGAAGTCTGAGAGAATATAACAGCAAGGTAGCTATTTTCTATTCTTCAGATTTGTGAAAGAAGTGAAAATAGAATAATGTAGCATCAGGGTGAAACTCCAACTGGTAAACCCACTCTTGTTACAATATTGTGTCTTTCTACCTTACCAACTGTGCAAATTATATGTTGCCTTTGTAATTTTTAAATGGCTGGCATTTTGTGCCCAGAGTTGAGGCTCTTAGGACTTTTTTTAGTATTTAATCTTCTATACTTTCCCAGCCTGCAAGGATAATTCAATTGCCAAAAATAAACAATACCTCAAATCACTCTTTCAGGAAGGGTTTTTTCAATTCAGTTCTGTAATTTAATGGAGGTCAAGTTATAAAGTTAGGGCAACTCCAACGTCAGAAGAGAACAGTTCCAGTCCTCTGTGGCCTGCCCTGCATAATAACCCCTTGCTAAGGCAAAACAGAGAACCTCTTTTCATTGTCATCCAAGAAAAATAGTCTGGTTTTTTGGTAATATTTCAACATATCATCAAATAGACCCTAAAGTATCAAAATATTCTGAATCTGGCTATTTGCTCATTGTCCTTCCCCAAGGCAATGGATTTCTCCAAAAGAAAATAGAGGAAATCCTTAACTTATGACTATTCATTTAAAGTTATGATGTTGCTTATAAAGTAACTTATGACCCATTCTCACGTTTGCAGTTACTTGTGGTATTCCCATATGGTCACATGATTAAAATTTGGGAGCTTGGCAATTTGCATGTATTTACAAGAGTTGCAGCATCCAGGGGTCATGTTATCACCAGGTGCAACCTTCCCAGGGGACTTCTGACAAGGGTGAAGCCCAATTCGCTTAACAACTCCTTGACTGATTTAATGACTGTGGTAATTTGATTAATAACTGTGGCAGAAAGGACATAAAACTGGGTGTGATTCACTTAACAACTATTTTCTTACTGGTAGAAGTTCCAGTCCCAATTATAATACTAAATTGAGGACTATCTGAGCCATGGTTGCACAGTAGTTAGAATACAGTACTACAGGCTACTTTTGCTGCAATTTAGCAGTTCAAATCTCACCAGGCTCAAGGTTGACTCAGACTTCCATCCTTCCGAGGTTGGTAAAATGAGGACCCAGATTGTTGGGGGCAATAGGCTGACTCTGTAAATTGCTCAGAGAGGGCTGTAAAAGCACTGTAAAGTGCTATTGCTATTGCTACCTGTATAAAACAAGTGGTTATTCTTAACTTTGCACCCCTATCACTGTAGATATGCTTTGGAATTCTGGGAATGGCAATTCCAATGAACATAAATGTGTCATGTTGGAGAAGGATAGTTCTACGTCCAATAACTATCATGTCCTCCCAAACTTTCAAAAACACAGATTTGAATCATATCCAAATATAGCATGTCCAAATTTAATTTTATATTTAATCTGAGAATTAATGAGCCTGAGCCATTAAACTACTTGTAGAAAAGTATTTGGGGAGGATATCAGGTTATATACTGTTGTGGGAAAAATACCCACTTAAATAAGAAACCAAAATGTTTGGAAATAGATGGAGCAAGATATCCTTTATTGGCTTGCACAATTGCAGGGATCCCTGGGCTCCTGGCAGAAAGAATCCAAAAGAACCCTGAGGTTACAGATTTTTCTTCCTCCTTGCCAATCACTTAGAAGCACTTATAACACACTACGCATAAGAACAATTGCCTAACATTGACTGTCTTCATGCTTGCTGTTAAGGCCACTTTAATTGGCAAACTGTATTTGTATGCTACCTCCAGCTGCAATTTATAGAGCTTTTCTTTCTCTCTAAAGCTGGGCTGCTCATATGGCTCAAACTGGTTCAGTTGCTATTAACTTGATCCCAGACTTCAGATCTCAGCTTAATTCCTTAGTCCCAGTGGATCTGTTACAGAGAGATTACATGATTTGTTCTATTGGATTGTCATTTCTGAGGGAAAAGAGAAATGGATATATTGGCATAAAGGACTGAACAGAGACATGATCAACTACCCCCATACCTACTCTGTTTATAACTGAACAATTTTAACACAAAAATAAGCTACATTCAGATACTGTACAACAGTCATTCCAATACAAATGTATTGGGGTATTCTTTCCAGAATACCTAGTTAGGATTCTGGGAGATTTATCCCAATTTTTCCAAAAACTGTCATGGTCAGGAAAACTGATGAAGATGAATATTAGCACTCAACAATATCAGCTAAACCAGAAAGCAGGAAATCTTTTAGAATGGGTGATACAAAAAAAATGAGATACTTCCTGAAAAGATACTCTGCAGGAATAATGAATGCATGAGAAGCTTAGGAAGAAGAACTGGTGAAAATATGTTTCTGTGGCATTAATTTCTTGGTCTGGGCTACCTAGTAGGGTCACAGTTTCTGTCCACTTGTTCTTGTACAAATCCTTGTTCTTCGCTGAACCCCAATGCTTCACAGGAGTAGAAGAAGCTCTTCTTTTCAAGGAATGGCCAATCTGAAAGAGACTCTTGGTAGAGGTGTAGCTAAGTTTAGTTTAAATCTAAGAGATAGTCCAAACGTCTAGGTTTATCTTTATGCTCTATTAATGAATAGTTGATATTCACTCTTTTGGGAAACAAAATGCTCAATATTTTAAGCTTCATGATATAGAACAGCATCAAGTAACAGTTTGTTATTAGGTCCCAGCTGGCTTCTTTTGCACGAGACTAAGTATAAACATGAAGATATTGGGAATCTATAGTCATCATTACCATCATTATTTCAGCATCATGATCATGATCATGATCATGATCATGATCATGATCATCTTCACCATAATATTGTAGTCCATTCACCTGGAAGCTGATTTCACCTATGGCAATATAATCAAAAGAGAAAATCATTTCCCCCTGGTTAGCGTACACTGATATTTTATTTGGCCATATGATTTCACCCTTGACAAACTGATTATTTGTCAACCATCACTTATGGAACATTAAGTATATCCCTTTGTATGTAGGTATTATCTTCAGTTCTTTTTAGTACTTCAGAATAGTTGTATCATAAAACTTGACATTTGGATATGGTGCCTCTGACCCGAAGGAAGGAGTATCTCCTTTTATTTAACATCAGATATATAGTAATTACAGATAGTAGATGTTTACAGGAGAGATTAATGCTTTTTGAGTGAGAAAAGAAAAGATAGCAAACTACCAAAGTCTATTTGGATGAAATAATCAAATTGGCCAGATGGGTCGTTATGTTAACTGATTTGGTATATTGTGACATAGACACTATATAGGATATCTCATGTGCTCAAGGTTCCTGCTTCTGTGCATTCGCAGGGTTCTTCCAGTCTCTGAACTTTAGCAGATTAAAATTGTGATACTCTTCCCAAGAAGAATGCTGATTTTTACACATCAAGTGGCATTGCCATTTTCAGACACTAGGAAAAGTAGGAAGCACACTAACTTCTATCCCTCATATTATAGCGTTCTCCATGTGAAAAGTAGCATTTTGTAGAGGAGGATGTTCCAAGTGACTCTGATGTGCGATGTGAGCTTCAGAGTAAAGCTCAAAAAGTCAGCTGCATGTTATGTTGGAGCAAAAATATCTTTCCTAAGAGTTAATCACGTTACGTATGAAAGGACTGTCATCTCTACTGTTCTGTCAAATGAGCCCTTTCTATATTTATTCCCACTGTGTGAATTTTAATATCCCACCTTGTTGTATCGTTCTCTGCGTAGATCCAGAATTCTTGCCCAAATAACCATCTCACTTTCTTTGTCATGTTTAATGACAGTTCATTTTCCTTTTTACATTTCCTGGTATACTGTAGGTGCTGATGAAAGTCCAAGGATAAAACTACCTTTTCTCAAAATGTGCTGGGTCTCTTCTACAAGCTTTCCTCCTCTAATGGATTAATTTGTTTGACCCAAAGAATTTCCTTCTGATATTCCCTCATTTTTTTTAAAAAAAAGGAAATGTGACTTTACATATCAGACACATGGCTCTTTGATCTTATCTTTGTAGAATGTAACTTAAACTAACAGTACTTTGCATTCTCTTTGACAGATCGTTACCAAAGCCACCAATTCTCCAGCTGAACTCACTTGTAGTAGAAAATGAACATGATATAATATACAGTATAAATCTGTTTTTAAGGTTTTTAAGGCTTTTTCACTCTGCCCACTTCTCTAAAACCAGTTTCTTGTGTAAAACTATATTTTTAAAAATAAATAAATAAATGACAGCATTTTAATTAGAACAGCAAATTTGGTGTTCTAAATCTGTGTTACTTAGGGAAGATCTTCCAGATTGCTATTCAATTCATATTTAATAGAGTTATTTATTCAACTGGCATATTTGTTACAAATTGAATTTAAGCAAAGACAAACAGAAGAAAAACACACAGTACCTCTTTTTACCTCTTAGCATTGGCAACAAATTCAATCTTCCTATTTCTGAATATGTATTTGACAGCTTTTATTGGCTAAAGCTTCCACATCCGAGGAAAATGATTACAGCAAGGAGATCCAATTGCCTTCTTACATCAGCCAGAGAATGAGCAGATGCCATACAGAATGTATACCTCCTACTCAAGAGTTCTTTAATAGAGGTACTTCCTCACAAAGGCACATTCTGATTTGTCTGCCAGGAGACTGTAGTCCTAGCTCAGGAAATAGATCATATCAAGCAAACCACAGTCTGGACCTTGAGATTGGCCACACAAGGGGCAATGCAGGAAGCTCCCTACTTCATCCCTCCCTACCAAATAAACACACCGGAGCTTTACTTTGAACAAGTGACCTGAGACTGGAGTTCCTCTCCATCAACAGGGCAGGACACTAAGGTGGCAAACACCCATTCGGACAAAAACATCAGAAAAGAGATATCAGCCTAGACTGGACTGATATACAAGCACATACTTTTGGGTTCATTTTCCCTTCTCTTATATATGTCTTGTCTTTAATATATACTGTATAATATATAATATATACTGTCTTACTGTCTTGGGAAGTGATAGTTCCCAACCTGAAAAGTAGGCTAAATATATATTAACTTTAAAAAAGTAATCCATTAGGAAAGATGAATGCTTTCCAATTATTGTACTAAATGAAATGTATGGCTTTCTGAACTACAGTGATACAATATCCCAAACTTGCAAAAACTGACAGCTGTCATATCCACCTGATCCCAAGTATTTCTTGAATGCTGAGAATGTGCAAATATACAACCTTCAGGTAATTCATTCCCGTTTCTCCTTCATCCCATTCTCACATAACTTGCAATTTCTCTCTCTCTCTCTCCCTCCCCAGTCCTCACTGGTTGCTCTCCCCAATTGTCCTACCCTTAACTACAGGAACAGAGGTTAAGGATTTCATCTTTATTTACATGTTAAAAAAAATAACATTTAAAATAAAGTGCCGAGCTAGGTTTTTCCATTGGAAGTGGCTTCATACCTATATTTCAAACCTTACGGTTATATTTTACTTATTGTAATACTGTTTATTAAGGGAGTGTATAAGACTGAAGCACTAGTATCATAAAATGAATTTGCTGTAAAAAAAAAAATCAAAATCAACACAACACAAAACAATGCTAAGCTTTGAGGTAGTATTAAAGAGAGTACAATTTGTGCCTCAAAGGAACTTCCGTGGGAGTGGAAGAGGAAGAATATCTCAATGCAGGAGAATTTCTCTCCATTATCCATTAATGTACTCAAGGTGCTTTAAGAAAAATGTCTCCCTATTGTCTTACACATGGACCAGATAATAAAGAAAGTCCTTGAAATATTCTGGGGTTTAAACAGGATGTACAAATCAGCTTTGTTCGGGTATTTTCCCTCGTCATTATAGTTGTGCTTTTAAAGTTGTAGCGACGTTTCAGCAGAATCTCATCTGCCATCATCAGGCTTGTGTATTGTGTTCATGGGAAAATACCATACATATAAATACCCACGAAAACTTAAGAAAACACACACACACACACATATATCTTGACTTACAACCATTCATTTAGCAACTGTTCGAATTTACAATGGCACTGAAAAAAGTGACTTTTGACTGATCCTGACACCTATGATCATTGCAGCTTCCCTACAATCACATGATCAACATTCAGGCCCTTAGCAACTGGCATGTACTTAGGAGGGTTGCAGCATCCTGGAGTCATGTGACTGCCATTTTCAACCTTTCCAGATTGCTTTCAACAAGCAAAGTCAATGGGGGAAGCCAGATTTGCTTAATTGTTTGATTCAATTATCAAAGGCAGTGATTAACTTAACTGTGACAAAAAGGTCATAAAATTGGGTGTGACTCACCTAACCACTTTGCTTAGCAACAAAATTTCTGGCCCCAATTGTGGTTATGAATCAAGAACTACATGAGTTCCTCTCTACATTGTCTACATAAGCAAATCTAGAGCTCTACCTTGATGGATTATTCCCAACTGGGTTTTATTTTCTTATTTACTGGACACCTGATATTAAATTCATTGGGAAGGAGTGATATATGTTCCTTTGGTCTGTTGCATGATTGAGGATCAGGAAAGCTTTGAATCCTGTAGAACAATGATTCATTGTGCATGTCCCAGGAATAGCAACCCTCCCTTTTTCTCTTTCTGATATTAGAACTAAAACTCCCACATTTGTCTTATCATGGAAATGTGATTTTATTTTTGATGTTTTCTATGCTTTAATGCAGGGGTGTCAAACTCATGTCATCACGGTGGCATCACTTGATGCATTGGGACTCCCCTCCTTTGCTAAACCAGGTATGGGCGTGGCCAGTGCATGATGCATCCATCCTGTGAGCTGCAAGTTTGACAGCCCTCCTTTAATGGTTTCTTTCTTTTTAACAATGGAAAATTCATGACTTTTGAAAACTTTGCTGATTGGATGTTTTTTAAACTTCTCTTTGACATTTATTTATGTTGATATGACTCCTAATTTTCTTCTATAGGACTCAAAGCAGCAGAATCAGGGTCTTCAGCATTGACCAAAAGCAAGCTTTAGGTGGGGAAATATTGCTGCAGGCCATGTCTTGAAATCATGCTTTGTGGACTGATCCCCCAAAAGGGAAAAATATTTATCATTGTCCATTCTTAATTGGTGGCAATTCTCTAGAGGATCCATCACTTTATAACTGGATATTTAAACTGACACTTCTGTATGCAAAATGCATGCTCTGCTAGAGAGCTGTCTTTCTCTCTGAAATAATCAAGATAAAAATTTGCAGCCATAGGTGAGATTTGTATCATTTATCTTTTTAAACAGTAGCAACCATGCACAGAGTAATAATGAGCTTCTTTCTCTGATTAAACTGAAGGTAGGATCATATTTAAAATGGATTTAATCATAGAACCATAGCAATGCAGATGACCTCCAATCTGCATGACATTTTGATTTGACTTCTGTTGATGCAAATCTGATTAAATTTCATGGTTTGCTTCCTGCTCCCTCTTAATGCTAATGATGCCAGACAGATATCACCATGTTTCAAGTCACTGTTGTCTTCTCTTTCCATTCTCTATGTAAAAAGTGCTTAATGCTTTTTAAAAATTACTGAAATAAACCAGTTATTTCCAAGAAGAGATAAAGGTGATTTATTTCTTTTGCAATAAAGTTTTCATCCAAAGAATCTCTGAGACGTTAATTCAATTTTTAATAAGTTGCATCTTTTCTCTGGGATATTGTATTTTGTCCTTCACAATCTTGGTTCCCTGCAGATATGTAAGATTCCAACTTCCATCATTCCCCAAAAGGTTGGGTTAGGCCATACAGTACAGGACTACAGCCTGTGATCTTGGGTCACTGTTTCAAATCTATTTCCTTACCTAAACAGGGAAACAGAATGACCACAGGTGGGCAAAAAAAGCAGTGAGAATGATAATCATTTCCGCCTTCCTGCTGGCTTCAACACTGAGTTTCCTTGTGGGAGCTGGCAGGCACTGTTGTAAAATTTATCTTCCTTCCTTCCTTCCTTCCTTCCTTCCTTCCTTCCTTCCTTCCTTCCTTCCTTCCTTCCTTCCTTCCTTCCTTCCTTCCTTCCTTCCTTCCTTCCTTCCTTCCTTCCAGCATGTGCAGAGAAAGTCAATGTAGGAACTGGTAGAAAGTTGCAAGTCCAAAGCCAGCAAGTTGCTGTTACCAGATGGGAGAGGGATTGAGGGGTTGTGCAAGTGGACATCATGGCTGAAGTACAGAATGACTGGGAGAAGCTGAAAAAAATTGAGAAGATTTACCTAACCACCTTTTGACCTTTCCTGCTTGTCTTTCCCATTGACTTTCTCTCTTTAAGCTTCCCACAAGTAAAGACTTGGCTAATGTGAAAGTTGCAGGGCATGTCAGCAGTCAGGACTGACTACACAGTTGTTGGCTTCTCCACTGAATTCTGGGAAGCTGTTAGGGAGCACTAGAAATGAGAATCACGGGAATGCAGCTGCAACACACACATTCTGCTGAAGCAGCCACAACGTTTCCAATTTTCATTGTCACATGCCCATTTGAATTACTTTGGTTCAATAATTCTTGCCCTATATTTTCAAATTCACCCAACTGAAGGTTACAAACAGACACAAGAGTTTTACTAGTATATAGATAATATGCCCATATTATTGAGTAGTTCTTGACTATGCATTAAAACTTAAGAATGGTCTCTACACCAGATGCTGAAACATTATATAGATACCCAAGATATGGAGAAAGGCATACTTAAACCAGGTCCACTGCCCGGTCCACGTTGCCCAGTCCACTTACACATATTTGAACATTTAATCCTGAACCAATTGTCTATAATAGTAGAGCCCCTGCTTATACCACAGCAAGCTGACTTCAGACCTGGCAAAAACTGTCCAGCTCAAATTCTCAAACTAACGTAATACTTAGAAGATGGCTTTGAACTGAAGGAAATCATAGGAATGGTGTTCATAGATTTCACCATGGCTTATGATATGGGTAACCATGTGGCCTTGTTGAATCCTTCACCTTACAAAGGAGTTCAAATTCATGAAAATCATAGGAAAATAAAAAAATAATAGATTTTATGTCAACTTTCAGGGACAACACAGATGACAGAGACTCCAAAGAAATGGACCTACAGGGCAGTGTGCTAGCTCCTATGCTGTTCAACATCCGTCTGTCTACTATCTATCTATCTATCTATCTATCTATCTATCTATCTATCTATCTATCTATCTATCTATCTATCTATCTGTAACCAACCATTGCTGGAAGCTACTAGGAGCTTTGATTACGATGATAACCTAGCAATAGCACAGAGCATAACTTTCAAGGCTATCAAGGAAAAAATGATCCAAACTCTAAACCTAATGACCACATACTACAGATATAACCAGATGAAGCCAAACTGCCTAAAAATACAGATTAAGAGAGTTGGAATGTACCTTGAAGGTCATCTAGTCCAATCCCCTGAATACAACTGTGTGCTTTCCACCTGAAAAAATGTGAGGCATCAAGAAGACTGCAGGTACAGTGGAATGGTAACAGTTTAGAACACAGTGCTACTCCAAAGTATCTTAAAGTAACTTTGGACCATATACTGATCTTTCAAGAACTATTGTTTTAATACCAAACAGAAAATATTTCCTAGAAATAGTATTCCTCTTAACAACCAGCCACGACAGACTACTCTGGAACTATGGGCAACTGGACACAACCATATGATTGTTTGTTGCCTGGTCATACAGGTCAACCTCGGCCTGAATGGAAATCACTATAGAGCCTGCACACTGGCATAGGAAGATCAAAGTACAACCTAAGAAAATGGGGCTCCCTTATATATTCTGTGTGAATGTGGCCATTTCTATGACCTATTTTATATCTATTTTACCTGCTCAGTGTTGAATATTATGTATATAATTTGTAACTACTCTGACACGAATAAAGAAAGAAAACCATGTGTTAAATCTATTGTTTGATTCTATAGAAACTGGAACTCCTGTGTTATTTTACTGAATCTACATGCAACAATAAATGATTGGTGAAATCTGTATGTTGAATGCAGACACTGATTCCTATGGAAGCCATTGTTTAAGATAGAAACACACTTGGTCATTCTGGAATAATCACAGCAGAAATAGCAACTCACCCTCCTTGGCCAAAGGCAAGACTTTCTGTCTTCATGGCTTGATAATAAGTGCAACTTTGATTTAAAGGCAGTTTGAAATCATACAAGTATCATCAGTGTGTATGGGGAAGTTGATAATTAGTTGAGAAGTCATGTCCAACCCTTCGCAATCCCATGGAAAATGTTCTCCAGGCCTTCCTGTCCTCTACCATCCCCCGGAATCCATTTAAGGTCACGTCAACTGCTTCAGTGACTCCATCCAGCCACCTCATTCTCTGTCATCCTGTTCTTCTTTTGCTCTCAATCATTCCCAGCTGGTTCTGGTTCTATTCCAGTAAGTCCTTCCTTCTCATTAGGTGGCCAAAGTATTTGAGTTTCATCTTCAAGATATGGCTTTCTAAGGAGCAGTCAGGGTTGATCTCCTCTAGGACTGACCGGTTTGATCACTTTGTAGTCCAAGGCACTCGCAGGAGTCTTCTCCAGCACCATAGTTCAAAAGGCCTCAACTCTTTGGCGCTCAAATCATAGGCAGTGTAAAAAGAAAATGTTGACCTTTCTTTTCAGAACAACCTTTTTTCAAGTGGCTATTGACCTGGCAGGTGAAAAATTCCTCTACTGAAGAATTCCTGCAGTATTCCTTTCAATATGATGCATGCTTTTGAAGATGCATTTTCTTCAGGACCACAGCTGACATGGAAAAATTCTTACAGTATTAACCTTCCATGCTTATTTCTATTTCAATTGTTGTCAACTCTCTCCCTGATTTCCTGCCTGTTACCTGTATTTTTTTTAAAAAAAAAACTGCAGAGGTTTAACATTGTTAAGAACCTGGAGCATCATGGGATAAAATATAGAAGGGAGATTTAGAACTCCAACAGCATCCATGTTGCAGCAAAAAAAGAGAGAAGAATCTATGTGAACATCTTTGGTGCATGGCTAATGGTCAAATTATTAAAAAAGCATGCTAGAGCGATCCGTTTGTCATGCCAGAATGAACAGGAGCAGTTGCCATTCCATACCAGGATTATTGTATTAAAAATGGGCACTGAGTAGCCGGGAGGGCATGAGAAGTGAGACTCAATGACCAATAGCTCATTTAGATGGATGAAAATATTGTGAAAGGTCCATATCTGAAGCTAATATTTTTGAAAATAGAAGAAAACACGATCTTTCTTTTAGAAAAGGAAGTAAAAACTAAGGATATCCAAATTTGTACTAACAAAATATGTTTGGTTAGAGTCCAACACATAATTCTATAAAAAGAGAAATAAAGGAATTAAACTCTTAAATTCAGCTCATCTCAGTATTAAACTTTCTCTCCAATCATGTATCCTAGCACCTTCCCATTCACTTTCAGTTTTGTTCATGGAGAAGATTGTGATTGTATCTACTTTTCTACCTGCATCTCAAGGATTCTGTTTTAATGAGTTCTGAATGGGAACAATCAGGTTTATAAATATGAATTTTTCTCTATGTGTATAATTTAAAACCAATTTGAAAAGGGTAGTTATATAAATAGTAATAGCACTTATACACTCCATAACGCTTCATAGCACTTTCTGAGCAGTTTACAAATGTCAGCATATTGCCCCTAATAATCTCAGTCCACATTTTACCGATCTTGGAAGGATGAAAGGCTGAGTCAACCTTGAGTGGTCAGGATTGAACTACTGGCTGTGGACACACTGCATTTTAACTACTGTTCCACCATGGCTCCTAAATATATTCTAAATGTATTAGAAATATATACTTATTTAAATATTTGCATTGGAGAAATATAAACAATTGTTCATTGTTAATAATAACATAGTTGTTTTCTTTGTCATATTTCTCTTGCTTTTTGGTTAAAGCACTTTTATGTACTATTTATTCTCTTGACAATGTATGTATCTCCATCTCTATTTTCCTAATATTTTGCTCCCTTTTGTTATTAATTAAAAAGCAATAAAATATAAAAAGGACATTAATGTACTAAAGCAAGGATAGTAAGAGTTATCAGAACATAGATAAAGAAAAGGAGCTGTACTAATGGAAGCATAGAATTCCCAGAGTGTTGATATAGAAAGAAATTAAGAGGTATCCAGAAGCTATTAACTAAAGTCTAAGTACAGAAATAAAGTTAGTTTGAGGGTTTGTATGCCTCAGTTGGATTCAAATTTCTTAACAACCAGTTCTGTGGGTGTGGCCTAATTTGTGGGTGTGGCTTGGTGGTCATGTGACTGGGGTGGGTGTGGCCATGTGACTGGCAAACCGAATGTAACTGGTCCTCGCTTAATCACCAGGTCTTTGCTTAATGGCCAGTTGCTTAGCAAGTGTTCTAATTTACGACTGTCTTCCACAGAGCTACTTGGCCTGTTTGGGGTGTTTTGACAGCCATATATATATATACACACACGCAAACCCTTGTGACCAGTTACAACATCCCACACAGTCTTGTGACTGAGGTTTTCTGTTTTTTTGCCAGTTTCCAACAATTCCTTCTGGTTTCTGGTTAAAAATGCCCATTGGGGAAAATGGCCTTTTTAACAACCAGTGTTTACTTAATGACCACAAGGTTCACTTAACAACCATGGTGTTTGTCTAGCATCTTAAAACACTCAAAGAGCCATTTTTCTATTTTCTTTTAAACAGGTATCTCTGTCTCTTTCTTTCTTTCTTTCTCCCTCTTTCTCATCTCTCTCTCTGTCATCTCTTTCTCTTTCTCCCTCTCTGTTTCTCATTTCTCTTTCTCATCTAGAACTGCTAAGATTGGAAGCTGTTTTTTTATAATCCTATTTCTTTGCAGTTTTTTTTCACACACATTTGTGTATATGTATCCAATATTCTTTCTTCCTTTCCACTATGTATTCAAAATGAGTAATGATTTTGTGTGTGTGTGTGTGTGTGTGTGTATGTGTGTGCGCGCGCGTAGCATGTTTATATGTCATGTCAAGGGGTGCTTTGCCTGGCCCCTCCTTTCCCAGCCATTCCTTGTCACCCAGCCTCAACTTATCTATAGTTCTATAAAAATGTTGTTCACCTTTTTTGACTTTATTATCTGCATACTATAGATGTATTTTCATGGACCACCAAAAGGAGGAAATGGCTCACATGCTTTGCCCAAGAGGGTGATAGGCAACAGGCTTTCAAGGGGCTGCCAGAAAGAAGTGGGGGGCAATGTATTTTCCAAAGCACCAGAAGACAAACAAGAAGCAATAACTAAAATTAAGGAGAAACTTACTGACAGTGAGAACAATTAACCAGTGGAACTGCTTGCCACCAGAAGTTCTGGGTGCTCAAACACTGGAGCATTTTAACAAGAGACTGGACAGCCATTTCTCTGAAATGGTATAGGTTCCCCCTGAGGTCCCTTCTAAGTGTTATTCGGTTATTCTGACACCTTTCCCAGGACCTCTACTCAGAGTTTGGCATCCTCAGTTTTCCTGCCTGAGCAGGGGGTTGGACCAGAAGACCTCCCTTTCAACTCTGTTAAACGCACCTGTATTTATGCTTTGGACTATAGACATGTAAGCCCTGAAAAATACCCTGGCAAAAGAAAGGCAGTAGAATCACTCTAGGTATAGGGACAGTGTAAAATATTAATATATGATAAATAATGGAACAATTTAAGAGCAGAGTTTTCTCTGCCCTCTTTCTTTCTTTCTTTCTTTCTTTCTTTCTTTCTTTCTTTCTTTCTTTCTTTCTTTCTTTCTTTCTTTCTTTCTTTCTTTCTTTCTTTCTTTCTCTTTCTCTCCCATCCTTTTTCTTTCTTGTTTTCTTTCTTCTCTCTCTCTTTCCCTCTCTCTATCTCTCTCTGCGTCTCTCTTTGTCTTTCTCTCTCCCCCCTCTGTATCTCTCTCTCTGTGTGTTTCTCTCTCTGCCCCTCTCCTTATCTTCTCCTCTCTCCACCCCTTCTCTCTCTCTCTCTCTCTCTCAAAGCTGACTGGGCCAAGCCAGCAAGTTCAGACTGACTGGACAATGGTGGAAGCATCCCTTCAAGCAACCCTCCTCCCCACCCCTGCCCACCGGCAGCTATGGTGAAGCTGTGTGTGTGTGTGTGTGTGTGTGTGTGTGTGTGTGTGTGAAGACACTCGAGTGAGTGCCAAAACACAGCAAAACCAGGCACAGGGCGGGCGGCTGCGGCTGGTGATCGTTGTTCAGCCAGTCTGGATTCCAAAACGAAGAAATGAAAGAAATAGCGAAGAACACCAAGGAAGGAGAGCTTGCTGGCTTGGCCCAGCCGCGGATTTGAGGGAGGGAGGGAGGGGGAGAGAGAGAGAGAGAGAGAGAGAGAGAGAGAGAGAGAGAGAAACACACAGAGTTGGGGAGGTGTGTGTGCACTTTACCTTTTAAAATTCTTGATTTTCTTTATCTTTTAAAAATCCTGGTTAATGTCTTTCATTTATGCCCTCTTTAACAGATTCATAACATGTTTTGAAGGTGAGGCATGTGATGAATAACACAATTATCCCAATTGTGGGGGAGGGGAGAGAACATTGGTTTGTTGAGGTTCAACAGGAACTTGAAGACTTAATTTCCTGTTCCTGTCATGCAGCTTTTGCATGGATGAAATGTCTCCTCCTGTTGCATGGGAGATTGGTTGGGGCTATGGAAACTGGAAGGGAGATGTTGCTTCTGGAATACTTACAGTAGTATAGTTTTCTTTTTCATTATCCCTCCCTCTCTATTTTTCATCTCTCTCCTCCATGGCAAGAGCAGCAGTGTCAGTCAGTGTCTTGGGAGAAAAGTCGCGCTCCCCTCATTCCTCTTATCTTGCCTTGAGTAGCCTCACGCAGCACCCAACTTAGCACCAAATTTAGCGCGCTTCACAAATGAGGTGCCATTTGTGAAACACACTAAGTTTAAAGGTGCTGCACAGCACATCCCCCCCCCCATATTTCCCTTGTTATGGCCAGGCTCGCGCTGTGCAGCACCTTTAAACTTCATGCATTTTACGAATGAGAAGGGGATTCCAGTGTCATTGTCACCACATCTGTGAAGCGCGCCTGCCCCCCATATTTCCCTCACTGCAAGCTGCCTTCCCATCCTTGCTTCCCCAAGAGGGAAGTGTAGCAGGGGGAGGAAAGGCAAGCTGTTGAGCCCCGGCCCAGGGCTTGCCATACCTGGGGGGCGGGGGGGGGGGGAATGAAGCAGCAGTGAGACGGGAATGGCAATAATGGTGCCCAGGGAACGCAATGGCAGCGATTCTGGTGGCATCGGGGCTTCTAGGACCAGCTCCCCACCCCGCCGTCCATCAGCTATTTGTGTGGGCAAGGAGGGGCGGGGCCAGCCAGGGACGCGATATGCCGGTTCTCCAAACTGCTCAGAATCATAACATCCGGTTCTATAGAACTGGACAGAATCGGTAGAAACCCACCTCTGTTTGTATGTGAATCTATTAACTAAATTCCTAAAAATGGAGATAGGTAGGACTTGAAGACATAGCAAATCATAATTCACAACCAAGTTGGTTTATAACAGAACACTCTTATAATAGGAGAATATTTGTAGCTCAGGGTTGAAACGAGATGTCTTCAGTAGTGCTCTCTGAGCTTGGTTATTTTCTTGCAGATGTTTCATTACACAAACTAGATAACATCATCAGTGCTAGTTACACTAACACACTAAAACAACCAAGCTCAAAGTGTGCCAAGGAACCTTTCTAATCAAAACCATAGCATTTTCAGGAAGTGTTTCTTTCTATGATAAAAAGCCTGCATTTGTGAGCTTTCTATACCCATGTCAGGAGAAAGAAGTATTAACTGCCAAGGAGCCGTCAGTAAACAGCCCAGCCAAAGAATCCCTAAACCTGCACCCACCTACACAGACAGGCAAGTCACCAGAATATAAACCTACAGCAAACAGCGCTCCTTACTAGCACTGATGATGTTACCTAGTTAGGGTAATTAAACATCTGCAAGAAAACAAGCAAGCCCAGAGAGCACCAAGGATCCCTCAAATTAATCCACACTTTAAGATTAAAAAGTGCAAAAATTGATGCTTCTGGAGCTTCATTTGTAACATTCTTTCCCACTGCCTTGTGGATCAAACTATAGATATGCACTGATCTCCAACTCCTATCTACCAATAAGTTTGGTGATACTCCATTAGAAGTGATTTGCTTAATCCATCTATGGCTTTTGTAGTTTATTCTCTCCAGTCCTCTGAACATTCAGGAATAGGGATTGACAACATAAACTGACTCTTTGGAGCCTCAGTCCAAACCAAAAATTCAAAGTGGTTATCAAAATATTGAATCACAGAGGCAAATGAATCTGGAAGCAGCAAACTGAGTCTTGTTTTCTTTGTCTTACATCAACAATATCAATAAACCTTCCAGCTGCAGCCCTGAGAACATAGACAACTCCTTACTTAAATAGTCCCTCATCCCAACTTTTCTACTAAGTAAGGAACCATGATGAACTAGCTGTCTTCCATATTTAGGCAATGATCTAAGTCCTGGCCAGCTAGCACGGAAAGGTGGAGGAATTTGTTTATAGAGGCCTGATAAGGATAATCCAGAGGTGCTTTCTCTGTAGGCTTCTCTTTGCCAGCATCTGCCTCCAACTTTCTTCTTCAACCCCACATCTTATCTTTTTTTCAGAGAAGCCTTTATGTTTAGTAAGCACTAAGTCTACAGACACTGGTAGTCAGGTGCCGCAGTTGTCTCATAAGAGGATTGGAGTCTTCCTTCACCACAGATGTGCCACTAATTCACAAGTCCCATCATCTATCAATAACTCTAGAGATGTTCCTTAATCTAGTATCTGTTTGGTATCAAGTCATCTATCCTGAATTGGACAATACCACACCTCATTAAGGTCTTTTTCTTGCATATCCTTACATAAGGATGCTTTGTGTTTATCTGCTTCATCAGAAGCTTATTTTTCTCCATCTTTGAGAACTGAGTATATAATTTAATTCCTTCAAACATTTGATTGGCTTTGGCTCATTAATTCTAAAGTCCATCAGAGTTTATATAAAAATATGAATTCCCAGCATAACTAGGCTGCTGATACAGAGCAGCTTTGGGGGAACTTTTACAGCTTTCCTGACTGTTTCATTTTCAAAGAACAAAGAATTGATGACTTATTCTGCTTTTTAAAACCCTGCAACCCCATTTGGGTATTTCTTGCTGACACTCTGAATTTCAGATGAATTGTATCCATATTTTTAGTAATTTTAATGTGATATACTCACTTTTTGTGCTTATGATCCCACAGCATTGGTCAAGACTAGCTTTGCCTCTATGGCTATTTTCACAAACTTATTGGTTGCTTTTATCTACTACTTGGTAAATAACCAAACTTCAGCATTTTGTCCTTCTGTAAAAGATTTGTCTCCACTCAACACTTCCATTCTAGCTGCTTCTTAAGTAGTGCGCTAGATGAAATTTAGGATTTCTCACTAAATGGTGTTTGTGTGTTTTCCCTGAGCAAATTTTCTCCATTGATCAAGGCTGTGTACTTAGCAGTCTCAGCCACTAGTGAGCTGGAAATCAAAGCAACTGGCAAGTGTGAGTGAGGAAGCATAAGAAAGAATAATTGACATGTAATATATATAAGAACACAAGGGACAGTTACATTTTGAAAACTTTGTAAGAGACTGTTTTATGAAAGAACTTTTTACTGTTAGTATAGTTGTAAAATATCAGGCTCAATGGTAAGGTTTCATGATTTAGTTGTTGATTAGGTTAAACATGGCAATGGCACTATACTTGAATCTGAAGTTGAGCAGATATCTGGGACAATAAACAAATATCATCGTTAGGACTCGCTGCCTTAGAAGAGTGAGAAAAATTCTCAGGGATGACTCATACCCCGGTCAGCACTTCTTCACTCTCCTACCATTGGGTAGGAGATATAGAAGAATAGCCAGCCGTACTAACAGGCTGAAGAACAGTTTCTACCTATGACCTGTCAGACTTCTGAATGGAAAATAACACAGACTTGCAGGGCCAGCGCGTTGTGCAACAAGATCACATCTGGGTTAGGGACTTCTGTCTCCCTGTGAGTTGTGTGTGTGGGTGCACGAAGGGAGGCTCAGCCAATTTCATTGTACACATTGTACTCTGACAATAAAGGTAATTAATTAATCAAAATTTCTTGGAGAGCAAGTTCTTGCATTAACACAAGCAATCATCTGATACCAAATCAGTCCATTACAATTCAGAGAGACAAGTTGAAATTGTATCACTGTCTCAAAAGAGAGTAGCTTCTATTGTAACTTGCATGAATGAGAGAAATGTGAAAAAAAAAGAATCTTGGTTTTACTGTAACTATGGCTTGTATTTGACACACAGCACTTGATAGAATTATTGCATAATGACTTCATTGATTTTTCTACAATAACTATTGTTCTCAGGGTTTTGGTGACCTTGGCAATTTACTCTTGTAATTTCTCCCTCACCACCTTCTCATCCAAGAAGCTTCTTGGGTGAAAGTGAAACATTTTCAAAGAAAAACTGCAAAGTCCAGTTGCCTCTTGAAAAAGCACCTTTGGGACAATCTGGGTCATCATTTTACCAACCTTGGAAAGATGGCAGGTTGAGTCAACCTTGAGCCACGGGTGCGATTCAATCGGTATAACAACCAGTTCAGTGAATGCATGCTTTGCGTGTGCGCAGAGCATTTGCTACTGACCTTCTCCAGCAATCTCTCTGTGTTAAACAGCTGATGCGTGGCAATCCGTTATGCCATGAGAATCAGCTGAGCTTGAAAACCAGGGTATAAAGCACAGAATAGAGCCAGGGTGGGTGGTGGGGCCAACAGCTGATTGTCGGAGTGAGCCCGTTTGCTCACAGCTGGTCCTCGGAATTCAGGTTTCTATCATTTGATATGTTTCTGTTTAGGCTATTATATTAATTCTTTGGCTAGACTGAGTGCTGCTTTCAATTACTTTACGAGATTAGTCAACAGCTAACTATAATATTTTATAATTGGGATAAATCCAGGTAATAATGATTGACTTTCAACATCTTCTTGGAATGTGAGCTGGAAAGAGGACCACCATAATAAATGACGGGAGAGCTAATTCAATAGGGCATGTTTGCAATGTTAATCCAGTATTGTTTAACTATAGACAGAAGATCTGAGAACTGCATCACAATATGGATTGGAAATAGAAGAGCCTCTTTTCCTCTCTCATTCTTCTTCTTCTCTCTCTCTCTCTCTCCTTCTCCCTCATGTGCTCATTAGAGTCTTTGGTTATTGAAGCCATACAGCTAGGATCAGGCAGAATCCCACTGTAAGCTAAAGAAAAATCATGCTCGCTCCCTCTCACACACAGAGACTGTTAGGTATAACATAGGTTACCTAACGTAGTTTGGGTAAAATAATATATATAAGCTATGATTGTTAGTTTAAGTGTGTGTCACTTTAAATGCAAAGCATGTAATTTTGGGTGTGGTGTGAAACCACCATAAGAGGGAGCAAGACAACCTGATTGATTGCTGACGATTCCCTGATGGTTTGCTGGCAATTACTGACAATTACTGGATTGCATGGTTTGTTAGCTGCGTGTTTCCCTCTACTGCTGAGTTGCTGAAAGAAGAGAGGAGTTTTTGAGTTCTTCATATCTCTCTACTGCGAGGAGATATATCACCGGACTGACATTTGTAAGTTTACTGACCTCTCTTTTCGACACTGGAATTTGCAACTGAATAATCCCTGGATGGACTGAACTAGTGACTGATATACGGACTGTTTTGACTATGATATAAATCTTACTGGAATAAACTATTTAATTAGCACTGTGTATCTGTTTTACTGAGTGTAAGCTACAAGAACGTTTATCTCACATATTTTGCCTGCCTGCCTGCCTGCCCTGCAGATCCTGCTAGGGTGTATCCCTAACAGAGACAGACAGGCTAGGTTTTCTGATAATTTTGCATTAGGATATCTTGCTAGTTTCCCACTCTCAATCAGTTACAAAGTACCACACATAGCAGCAACAACTTTGTAAGCAAGCAATTGTGCTGTGCTAGATATTTTAAAACTGCATTATTGGGAAATAACACAGCTTTTCTTTAGGTGCTAAGAGAATGAGATAACTGGGAATGAATGGCAGGGTGCATATATACATTACTTGGCATCAACACTTGTTCCTACACTATTTGCACTCAGACTGATTCTGTACTAAATCTTCAGGTTCTGGAGTCACATTATACCAATATGGTGGAAAGCACTGATTGGCAGACTGTTGTATTCTGGCCAAGTTTTGAAAATATAACTCCTCTTTACATTATCCTGTTTATAATTTGGAAGCTTTGCTACTCCACTTCTCCTTTACAGATCCACAACTCACATTTTATATGTCACATCTGATCCTCAGAAATGCCAATCTCATTTACAAGATTTAATCAGTACCACTGACACCTCCTCCCTGGAGGAGTTGAAGATTCCCTCTACTTTTTGATACAGGAAAGGGAAAGAGGAAATGGTGATTTCTTGTCCTCCAGGTTCCTAGAGAGAAATGAATGGGGGACAGAAGCCAGAATAGCCCCGGAAAGAGAAAATCAAAGGAAGTTCGTTCTGGGATTGGGTTTCTAGGAGGATGTTAAGGAAAGGGAAAAAGCTCTTAAAGGGAAATTAATATCAGAACAAATTAGCCACAATCACACACACACGCAAAAAACAATTCAAAACTAGGTAAGTTGTTCACCAAAGCAAGGGACAGATGGAAAGCATACTTCTTATACAAAGGAACATGGCTTCTAGCCTGTTACATCAATCAGGAGACAAAGAAGTGGAAGCATTTTAACCTTCATTTCACTTTAAATAGGGACTGCATTCAATTCACAGCAGTCACTGGAATTCTTTTTGTCATTAACTTGCTTTAATAAATAAAATTGCTTTAATTATCAGAACTTTGAATATCTATTGCAGTTTTTTCCCCTATATAGCTGAAAGAAGCTTGATTTCTTAATCAGATTATCTCCTTTACAATGCTTCTGAACTTTGGTATTGGACAAGACTGAAAAAAACAGACCAATCCATCCAGAGTTGTCATTTAAAGAACAAATAACCGGGCTCAAATTATCCAGTTACATTATGTGAAGACCTAGCTCTCTGAAGAAGACTATAATGGTGGGAAAGATGGAAGGAAAGGAGGAGGAAGAGGATGACCAGCATCAAGGTGGCTGGACCCAGTTACATTGGCAATGACTACACTATTGGAAGACCAGAAGACTATGGTCATGGATATTGCTGTGATCACAAGAAGTCAAAAACAACTTGATATTACACTATCAACCACAAAACCATTTTTTCCAACAGAGATTTATCTCTATCCTTATTCATATCTCATTTTTTTTCTCCATGTAATTTTCAGTATGATAGCCATACCCTGTTTTTAGTCGATTTTAATACATTACAATGAACTTAATCGTATATGAAGTTATATGAAATTAAATAAAAAATCCAGTCCTGCATCTTCTTTCCCAACTGGATGCCAAGAAGATTCCAGATGGACATGAAGAGAAACACATACTTCACTTCATAACTCCAGCAATTGGTTTTCAGAGGGACACAGTCTTTGGAACCAAAAGTAGCAAATCATATTTATGATCAGGAAGTATTAATATTACAGAATCAGGACTAGCATATTGCATAGTAAGCTTTATGAATCAGAAAAGACTTAATGTGCATAAGCGCATAATCATCCCTACTGTCCCTGTCCTATTTTTCCCAATTATTCGTACCTATTTCCTGTATTTATATTTATGTTTACTTTTATCTCTATTATCTTGTAAGCAGTTGACAAATCAAATAAAAAAAGTAATAACTGTAATCATAGCTGAGATTCAGAAACCAGAATCTTAATCCATCCACTTATTATTGGCAAAACTCTCATTTGGATGAATATAGGCAAAGCTGTAAATTATGAAAGGTTTAACTATTCAGTTATAATTTAGGGGAAAAAAGAGTAGTTTTGCTATTTCTCCACTTAAGGAAACTGTCTCTAAAACTCATAGTTCTAAGCAGTGAGATTAATCCCACCCTTACATGCATCCAATAAACATATACAATGTACTCAAGTGAAACCTAGGTTTTTGTGGAAATCCTTTGCCTTCATTAGAACATCAGTGAAAAGATGAAGAAACCTCTTCTCAAACCTCTGATTTGTGGAACATCTTGTTAGGCATTGCGTCCAATGTTTGAGAATGGACTTATATAAAAAAAGATGGCTTTGTTCAGGAAAGATAAAGATGCCTCAGATGTGACACCTTAAAATCTTCAGAGGCTGGAATCAAACACCTTATAAATATACTGTTAGGTTAAATAGCTGTTTCTCAGTAGTTTGAATACTTAGGACTTGCAATTCTGTGGGTGAGTAACCTCCAAATAGCCATATTGGCTTGCTTCATAAATCCAAATAAATTCTTATTCTCTCCTGCTGTACTCACCCTGCAGCTTTTTGCCTCCCACAGAATGCAAGATTGATCTTCTTCTAGGGTGAGTACCCACTATCCATTAAAAATGCACTATCCAGCATTTTTTCAAAAAAATATGTTTCGCGACCACAAAGCTCCCAACATTTTATAATATTGCCCTTCTTGATCATCCTTCAGCTCCAAACTCTCTCAGACTATCAGACATTTCAAACAAAGGTCCCTTTAAAAATAAAATAAAATAAAGCATGTTTGTCCTCTTCCCTCCAGAAGTTTTGATTGCTCTAAGAGATGGTAACTTCTAGTTGACCAAAAAAAAGCTAAATTGAGTCAAAATCTGGTTGGTTCTTAGATGAGAAATTCAGGTCAGAAAATCCTAAGGTTGTAATGAGACCAGAGAATAAAAGAAAATGCTGAACAAAGACAATGGCAATCTGGTTCCATTCCACGTTTCTGTCAGGAAAATTACATAGGGATTTGTGAAATTGCTGAAAGTCAAGATTGAGTTTGGATGATTAGGAGACTGGAGATTAAAACATATGATGAATGGTTATAGGAACTGGGCTTGGCTAGTCTAGTGAAGAGAAGGACCAGGGGAGACATGATAGCAGTCTTCCAATATTTGAGGAGCTGCCACAGGGAGGAAGGGGTCAAGCTATTTTCTAAAGCGCCTGTAGGCCAGACAAGGAATAATGGATGGAAACTGAACAAGGAGAGATTTAACCTGGAAATAAGGAGAAACTTTCTGACAGTGAGAACAATCAACCAATGGAACAGCTTGCCCTCAGAAGTTGTGGGAGCGCCATCAGTTGAGACTTTCAAGAAGAGACTGGACTGCCATTTGTCAGAAATGGTGTAGGGTCTCCCGCTTGGGCAGAGGGTTGGACTAGATGACCTACAAGGTCCCTTCCAACTCTGATTATCTGTTATCTGACACAGATATATTGGGCTTCCTAACTTCAGAGTTAAGAAAGTCTTTAGCTTCAATACATGGCAGGGGGGAGGGGGGGCAGCGAAGTGTGGGGAGAAAGATATCATTTGATTAAATATTCTAGGCCTAAGGATATATTGAAAAATTTCTTAACTGTGAAAAGAGGTAAAGTTTGTACACAATGTCACTATGTTCTAAAACTTCCTTTGATTCTGAGTTTTGAATGATAATAAATGACCTTATTTATATTCTATACTGCACTTTAGGTACATCCCATATTCCATGTTAGGTGCAGTTGGAAATCATGTGTAATAACCACGTTTTTAATTAAATAAAAAGATAAATAAAACACCATTGATGGGGGAGATCTGATGGAGAGACTAGAGTAAAACGATAGTGAAAATAATAAGCAGAGTTCCACAAGTTAACACAAGAGGGAGCTCATAAAGTCCAGATAGCTGCCTTGCAGGATTTTAATGGCTAAAATCCTGCAATGCTATTCAACCTGTTGAAAGATAAGACTTGTAGTTAAATTCACAGGAATGTTTGGAATGCTTGCTGTTATATGTCATCTGCAAAAAGAGACTTTTGCATTTGCATGGAAGAGTAAATATCGATGAGTAAAAATTAAAATCTAAAAGCCCCCGAATTATGTGTCTTGTGATATCTTTTAAAACAACAACCAACTAGTAAAAATATTTTTTCTACCTCTATCCCAGGGCAAAGATTATAAAATCTTATTAATAAATAACAGCTCTAGAAAAAAAAAATAGACTGAATGGTGCTTTGAGTCGATATTCAACCTAACAGTGTGTTCATCTACCAGATAAAAATCAAGGAATTTTATTTCTGATAAAAACATTAAGAGGGAATGGATTTAAGAATACCTTAGTGCAGGGAAGTCAAATTTGCAGCATCCTGTTGTTGTCATGTATCACAACTTTTTTCCCCTTCACTAAACTGGGAGTGGGCATGGCCATTGAGTGATGTACCCGGCCTGTGGGCTGCAAGTTTGACACCCTGCCTCAGTGACTTCCCCGGTAGCTACTTTACCCTTGTGGATACATATAGAATTTTGAAAGTTTAGCAATTTAGAAAATGCTTCTTAATTAGGAGGCAAGAAAGACTGTTTTCCATCTGCAATATCGCCTATATGCCTACTTACTTTTGGCATTTTTTTTTCTAGATAGGCGAGTCCATTCTAGACAGAGGAGTCCAAGAAAGACTGTTTTTCATCCGTGATACTTGCTATATTCCTACTTACTTTTGGCATTTTTTTCTAGACAACTGAGTTGAGTCCTAATTGCTGGAGTGACAACCTCTTCTATTCTTCTAAAGTCACATATGGAATTTATTCAGATTCCAAAGACATTTGGAAATACCAAAATAAAACTTTGTTTTGTCACATTTCTATTTATTTGTTTGTTTGTTTTTTTTAAAAAACTTTTCAATGTTTTATGCAAGGCAGGGACCTTGGGAGACATCTCACTCATCAATATCCTAATGCCTAGGAGACCTGCTTTATCATGTCGATTTGAGTGATTTGACATCAATGTAAGGAAGCCTTCTCTTAGAGATGTAAGTAACTTTATAGAGAGAAATCAATGGCCCAGGGCATAAAAGCTGACAAGAGGAGGATAGATATAAATGCAGAATGCTATCTTCTGCCTGATGGATAGTGTTTTTATTCAGACATAGTGGGTAGACATCAGAATTTGTAGTTCAGTCACAGGAAAAAAGAGTATATCCAGGGTGAGCCATATCAGGCTTCAGCTGGGTATATATTTCATTCTCAGTCATTTCTTCGGACCATTTTTCATGATTGCTGTGTCCTCCAAAATCAAACTGCGTATTTATGTGGAGCAACTCCGTACATATAAGTGCAAAGCTCTGCGCCAGAGTCAGGAAACAACATAGATTGGAAGATCTGCATCACCCAGTGGCACCTATTCACAAGGGCTGGATATAATCTTTTCTTTATGCAACCTTCAACATAAGTTCATTCATTTATATTTGTGTTTTATTCAATGTATGTGGCTACCCAATTTACCAGTGTGTCTCTGGATAATGAACCTGGTTAGAAGATCAACATAACAGAGATAGTATTGATTCTATTTATACAAAGTGACTACAATTCATAACACGACAGCTACCTCATGACCTGCCATCAATTTTAGCAAAGTAAAGCCATATCTTCTCACTACACAGGGCATCTCAGGCCATTTTCAGAAGGGATTAAACTCCTTAATGATATAATGTTACCAAGCACTGCTTTTAATTATGATGCCTTCAAATTATTCCAGCATCAGAGGCAGCATGTTTTTTATCAAGAGGAGTGATAACGTGGTTGAGTGACCTTGGGTCAGTCACTTTCTCAGCCCAAATGAGCACACAGGGATGCTATTGTGGAGAAAATAGGACGAGGAAGTTGCATTATATATTTGCCAACTTGAGCTACTTAGTAAGAAAAATAATAATAAAGATGAGGTAAAAATTGAATCACTAAATATTGTATTTCTATTTACTCCTGAGTTTCATAAAGGCCTGTACTGAAAAGAACCACAATACTGGGCAAAATTTCCACTGCTTTTTATTACTGCTTCTTCATTGTGGTTTAATATTCTTCTCCAAGCCTTCTACCATATGTACTGCTTTCTTTTTCTGAACATGAGTAAAGTCCAGTTTTCTTTCATTCAAGCTTGACTCCTTGCCTCCACAGGGTTTTCTTGTTTGAAATATTGTTTGATGCTATCTTCTCAGTTTCTCTCTGTCTCTCTTTTTTGAGTTCCCTTTCAAGGATCCCACCAAATCTAACTTAGATTCTAACACTGGCATTTATTGAGGCTGAATACAATAGAATATGATTTTTTATTGTCCAAGTGTGATTGGACACACAGGGAATTTGTCCTTGGTGCATATGCTCTCAGTGTACATTTTCAATACATTGAAAACTCAGTGGTGGTGTTTTCCCTAAGAGAAGAAGTGCGCATACTCCATGAGGAGTTCTCTCAGTGTATACTGAATCTTCACAGCCATAGTTTTCCTTTAAATTGCAGGCTGCCCATTTCCAAGGGATGGTTATTAAACCTGTCCTAGCTCTTAGTTTCCAGGGTTTGTGAGGTCAAATTGATTGCCAGTGTGCAATCAAGGCTATTTAGTATTTTTAAAATAGCAGGCCGAGGAAGAGGACTATAGTAATAGGTGGGCAGGAAGGGAGATAATATTTTGATAAGTGATTGACCAGATTCACATTCCCTTTTATGGACTACTTTTTATGGAGTGAATTCTGAGATCATGCCAGGGACTGAATAATCCCATTCCAATTTGGCTGAATGAGAGATAACAAAGGCAACAAAGATGAGTGTGTTGCCAAACATTAAATTTTAATGGTTACACTCACAAAAGACATTACTGTATAAATAGAGAGTCCATTTTGCCCTATGCTGGAACACATGATGGACTGTTATTCAATAATAATTTTGGAAAGATATTGCATTGGATCTTTCATTGAGTAAATAATAATATCCATGATGAATTCAAAAAAAGAGGAGAGGGTACTTGATATGAATATGATTAAGAAAATAATAAAGTTATGTGTACTGATACAAACACCCTGGGAGTAGTTCAGTTTGAGATAAAGTTTTTCTATATATCTATAGTAGATCTATACTTCTTAAACAAATAGTCTTTAGAAATTGCCATATGCTACAAATTCTAAATAATTATAGCAGGACTCTAATTAGTGAAAAGTATCTAGGAACTATTTTTTAATCCTTAGAATTTCTGTGAAATTATAGAGTAATTGATAAAGAAAGCAGTATTATGTCCAAGGCTGCATTTAAAACTGGACCAGAAGTTTCAGGTCCAGGATCTCTACTTTTCAAGAGTTTCATAAAGTCGGCACTTGCTATAAAATTCTTGAAAATCACACAAAAACAGAAAAAGGTTCCACTAAAGAAACAACCAGCCATGTTAGGCACCTTTATTTCCCAATGTGAAGTTAGAAGAACTGGAGTTTGAGGGAATTAAACAACAAAAACCCCAATGAGACAAGCCTATCCCACCTGCGATAGAAGGCCATGCCATGGACCCCATCAATCAAGGAATGTAGGCTCGTGGGCCCAAAATAAGAGCCCTTTCTGCTGTAGCTCCTGCTCTTTGGAACATCACCCCCCCCCAGGTGATATCTGCAGCTATCCTTCTGACCTTCTGAAAGGGCCTGAAGACCTGGTTCTGGCAATTGGCCTGGAGTCTTAAAGGGGATACATCATTTCCAAGGTGACTATCAGAGTAAGAGAAGACCTTACCTCACCTCTCCCTTTTCATTATTTCATTAAAATATTGTTATTGCTATTATTAGTGTTATTTATTGTTTTAATGTTTACTGGCTTTTAATCTTTGCAAGCTGCCAAAGTCACCTGTAGGCTCTATGGATGGCACAGGACAAACAAACAAACATACAAACAAGCAATCACTCCATTTCTGTTCCTTACGCGCACACATACACCCTTCAATAAGAAAGTTGAAGACAACCAAAATGGGATTTGGGGAGAAAAAAAAAAGAAAGCCATATGAAGTGGACTAAGGAAGCAGCAATAAGATCTATTTAAATTTATTTGATTTTTAGCTATGAAAGAGGGAAAACAAAGGTGTTGGAAAAAGAAGAGGAGAGGCAATGATGGTATGAAGATTTCCCAGAATTTTGTTAAGGATCCATTCATTTCTAGAACTGCGACTCTCCCTTAGACACCTACCAGGTGTCTAAGGGAGAGTCGCAGCTACCACCTACCAGACCTTCGAGGCCTACCAAATGTTTCAAATGTAAAAAGCTGTTGTGTGTATCTCTACACCTATCTATAGATGCCATGAGAATCAGAAATCTGGTTAAAGCAGCACATGTGGCATTGCATACTTTGCCAAAATCATTCTTTATCTGAGATTTTTCCAGAATTATTTGCCTTTGTCTTGGCTGCCAACAAAACAATAATAATAATCCAACAATAATAATCTTCAGCATAAAGTATATCATTCTGTCACATCATTTTGCATTAAGGGATGACAAAGATGTTCATGTCCTTATCTAGCTATGGAATACTTTCATATGGTTCTTGAGTGGTACATAAAATGATGCATGATATAGAGGATAAGTATAATCTTCCCCATTTCTGAAAGAAATGACACAAATCCTTTGCATTTGGTTACTTTATATGTCACCCAGGTGAAATACACATTCATATAATACTAAAGGTAGATATTACTTTGGGGATTTTTTAGCAGTGGCGTGCACAAAATTTTGAGATATATTGTTATTCTAACAAATTAGTGGTAGGTAATATATTAGTAAAAAAAAACCTGAAGAATTAATTTGTGTTAAGTCTTGAGATGGGTTGAAACTAATTCAAGAATTAAAAAGATTGATTTGAAGAATGATGGTTAATGAAAATAATATAAAAAACAACCCACAACTAACAACTGATTTTTCCAAGTTCTTCAAAAATATTTTCTTAAGTGAGGCAAACTGAGAGCATAAAACAGATTAGAGTAAGCCATTATTGAATAAATAGTTTCTGTTCCTCCAGTCAGTGATTGATGAATTCCTGATACAACCTTATCTATGATGATATCAAATAACTTTCAGTCATTCAATCCATCCATTCAACATCTTTGAAAAACAGAAAGCAATGTGATGAATAAATAGAAGTAAAAATGAAAGCTATATAAATGTGATGAATGATTGAATAAAATAATGATGAAAAACTGAAAAATATGTGGTGATTGGGATTACCTCAAGAAGCAAAATGAATGTACTTTTTTCTTTTGTGTTTTAAAACTTAGTATTAGACTGAAGCTTAGCATTAAGTCTTCTAAATTAGCTCTTCTAAAAACATTAGCTTAGCATTTGACATGGCTAAAGCACTTTAAACAAGGTTTGCATCCAGCTTTCAGCATACCAAAAGGTTTGCAGGTAAGTCAATTTATTTCAGCTACATTCTTACA
Organism: Pseudonaja textilis; assembly: GCF_049901715.1. Classification (NCBI taxonomy): domain Eukaryota; kingdom Metazoa; phylum Chordata; class Lepidosauria; order Squamata; family Elapidae; genus Pseudonaja; species Pseudonaja textilis. Next base: position 70,591,987 of record NC_141991.1, read on the forward strand.
GCTAGGGCTAGGCTAAAATGAAGTGTGAGTATCATTGAAACATATGAAATCAAATCTTTTGGTTTATTTTTCATTATCTTTATCATATTTTGAATTGGAACCTTGATTAAAGATCAATTAATGAATTAATGAAGTCTAAGTGAATAAATTAGTTGAATTCAATTATGTGAATAAATGTAATTAAATGTGCAGATACAAAACCTCAATCCGACCCTCAGATGATTAGTTAATTAATAAATCAATGTAATTAAACTTGTATAACAGAAAAAAACTCAATAAACTCTTGGGAAAAAATAAAAAAAAGTGTGAGATATACGTGCATATTGCACAAAGCCTGTTGGAGTAGGTACGTATACTCAATTTTATGGAATAAATTAACTATTTAAATGGAAGGGCCTATTTTATAAGTTATTTTAGTGTCTTTATTACAATAACAATAACAAAGCAGAATGAGGTAAAACAAAGGGTTTGTCAAAACTCAGCCATTTATAATTACAATTTGTTCTTTTGTATTAACCAATGAATGCTTTTTCCAGTTAATCAATTACATTGCATTAATTAAAGTAATTACATTACATTTACATTAATTAAAGTTTTAAAGTTTTAAAGTGAACTAAAGTTTAATATGATTATTATTAAGATGATCTTAAAAATGGAGCACGTTAAAAAAATCAAAATAAATAAAGTGGTTGATTGCATATTTTTACTCAAAGGTAAGCTCTTTTATGTTCAGAAGATTTATTTCTAATTTAGGATCTTCAGTTTTTTTCCCATTTATCATAGTTCTAGGTAAATAATAAAAAACAGCTTTTAAAAGCTGACTGGGTGACTTCTCAGCCCACTCACCTCAGAGTGTTGTTACTGTGGGGAAAATAAGAGACAGGAATATCAAATATGTTTGCTGCTTTGAGTTGAATATATACTGTATACTGATATGTATATGCACACACATATAGACAGTATACAAGTAGTCTTTAACCATTCATTGAATTACTGTTCAAAGTTACAACAGCACTGAAAAAAGTGACTTACAACCATTTTTCACACTTACGACCATTGTAGCATCCCCATGGTAATGTGAACAAAATTCAGATCTTGGCAACTGACCCATATTTATGATGGTTGCAGTGTCCTGAAGTTATATGATCATCTGATCAACTTTTGCAACCTTCTGACAAGCAAAGTCAGGGCCTGACAAGGGAAGTCTGATTCCCTTAACAACTAATTACTAATTTAAGAGCAAACAAAGGTTAGCCAACTAGTTTTCATGGCTAAGGTGGGAGTAGAACTCACAGTCTCTTGGTTTCCAGCCTGGTGTCTTAACCATAGGCTGGTTTGTCTGAATGGGTATAGAATCAATTAGCAGGTGTGTGTAGATGATTATTATTGTATTGTGATGAGTGATAGCATTAGTAAACTGCTACAACATAGGAAGTGGTTCATTATTATTATTATTATTATTTTTCTTTGTTTCCCTTTTGCTTCAAGTAGAATACAGAAGTTGGGTGTGGCAATCATGGAAGATGAATATGGCATGGGAATATGGATCTCCATGGTGACACAGGCCAGGGGGAGTATGACAGGAGTGGTGGGCTTCACATCGTAGGTAAAGGAAAATTTGTAGATTGATATAATTCTCCACTTCAGACCTCATTCCTGGATGAAAATACAGAATAACAGAGTTGGAAGGGACCTTGGAGGTCTTCTAGTCCAACCCCCTTGCTCAGGGGGATCCTATTCCATTTCAGACAAATGGCTGTCCAATCTCTTCTTAATGAGATCCTCAACAAGGATGTTAACCTTGTTGAGTGCCATAGCCTCAGACTGCTGTTGGTTAATGCTGATTCACATGTAATAGGGCTGCATTTTCTATGATATCAGTGGTTGAGCATTCATTATGTCTATTTGCACACTGCTCAAAGTAGCTCTGGGAGAGAGATGGATGGTTTCTAAATGTAATAAGTAAGTAAATACATAAATACATTTCAATAAATAAAATTTAAATGGCTTGCATTTCAAAGATATGACTTGACAAAGACATAGATGTGCCATGCCTGAAATTTGTACTTCAGGTTTGTAGATTCTTCAACAACAGCTCTGATGTTACAGTCAGAAGCAGATATGTCAAAGACTATCTGAGATCTTAGCTGTAATCAAAATGTGGTAAATGATAATTAATGAATACAATGCCGGAAGGAAAACTATCTATGTTGTATGCCTGTGAAAGTAAGAAAAAGGAGAAGGATGTAACATCTGAATGAAGGTGGAATTCAGGAATACAAACAGGGAAATCAACATCAATACAAAAAGGGAAATCAACATTTAATTATGAATAAAAGAGCTGAAATATATGTCAGGATGTAATATTGATATGGTGTAAGTTGATGTGGGTGCCTATGAAAGTAGGATTCCAGGGATTGATAACAGGTGCCTGCTATCCCCTTCTATATATTGTCTTGAATATTTCAAAAATATAAAAGACAGGAAGCAAACTCTGAAAGGGATTGATTTGGATATAACAGAAAATATTACAGCAACAATGGGGAAATTAAGAAAGTTTGAAATGATAAAAGAAACTGTTTGACCAAAATGCTATTATTTTCAACAAAGGTTTAACTTAACCAGGCCAATCATTTCAACCACTTCAATCAGGCAGATTAATTACAGATGTTATACTAAGGTTGGAAAACATGATGGAAGAAAACTATTTCCCAGCATCTGAAGAAGCAATCTCATCACCAAAGAATGCATATTTAAAAGAAATTACTAACCTCGGAGATATATCACATCCTTGTTGCATAAAAGCTCCCAAGGAGAACCACAGGCTATTAAATATCCCAAATTCATTGGTCTGGTCATTAGCTGGTTGGTCACGGCCTTCCTCAACCTCCTCATTATGCCACTCATATGGGCTGAAGCGGCTAACCAGAAAGAGGACAACGCTGACACCAATATAGGCAAAAACTATGCACATCCAGATCTCATAGGCTAAAGGATCCAGGAAGGAAAATACCCCGGGTTTGGATTTTTGAGGCTTTTTAATCATGATAGATATGCCCAGGCTCATAAAAGGTTTGGAAAAGTCTATAACTTCTTCTCGCACCAGAGTTATAGTTAAGGGTGCAACAGCCACATCAGCTCTCTGAAAAGAAAGGAAGTCAGTGTTAGAACATTCTGAATATCTGCAAAATACTATAATAAGAATACATGATGTTTTTGACAGCAAGGCTTGGATTAGGGAAGAAGCACAGCATTATACATATTTAAGATACTATAATATTACTGGGGGATTGGTTTTTGGTTTTTATGTATACAAACCATTTGAAAATCTTGAAAATACAATATACAAGTTTTTGATGTCTCAATTTGATTTATCTAATATTCTTTCCTGCATTCACTGCCTTAAAGACATGCTTGGATTTATATTACTTTATAAATGGAAAACAAGAATCATCCAGGTATGGTTTCACTATTTCCTTTTAGGTAAATAATTGTTATTTATTGTGTTCTATTAAAGCTGTTGATATGATCCTTTAATTGATGTCCCAGTACAGGATCTATGATATTTCAATTCCTTAATATCTATTCCTGCCCTCTTAAAAAATATCAGGAGATTAGAAAGATCCTGGTAGAGTGACACCTTCCCATTTATTTTAAGATGGAGATATAGTTAATTGTAAATTGTTGAACTCAAATGACTTGCTGTCAACTATATGGTATCATTCACAATATTTAAAGCAGTTTTTCATATTTTTCTTGCTCTTATTTAAAGAATAATCTCAAATAACAGCAGCAATTGAAAGCAAATGGCCACCTGTGTTGAATTATAGTAACAATATCTTTAAAGATGCTTTGACACCAACATAATACTATAATATTATATAATCATTGACTCAGAACTAGAAACTTACTCCATAGACTAGCTCTCCAACCATGCCATTCCACATTTTACTTTCAGAATCTCGAGCACCGTATTTTCCATCAGCAACAATCTGCAAGCTGTAGTTATAGCCAACATGTTTTGCAATTTCAGCAGCTAATTCTACGCAATATCCCTCATATCTCAAATTTCCTTCTAATGGTTCACTGCTCTTCTTTTGCATCACATATGGAGCTTCCTGAGAGAAACAGAGGAAGTTACATGATCAATGTTTCAATGTTTTGGCAATGAAAACTGTTCTGCATAATATTAAAATCTTTGTGTATGATGTGAAGTGCATCAACACACAAGTTAAATGTTGCCACTGCTGAAGTGCTCTAGGAATACTGCCAGGATACATTCAACATTAATAAGCTCCCGTTTAATTTTAAATATTACTCCATTTGTGCACTTTGGGATAATGGAGATAAAGCCAAGAACTTGTTCAAGTACTTGAAACCTGCTATTATATTCCAATCTTGAGCTTGATATTTTCTTGACGTTGAGACTCTCAAATTCCCAATCTCTTTCTGTAGAACTTACTGTAGTTTCCAGTCCTACAATGAGTTTTAATGTGTTGGAATCCTTAAATGGTGGCCTGTCCCAAGGGTGCTGTTTTTCAAGAGGCCTCTTGGAAAAAAAGCACCTTTGGGACAAGCATGACCTGGATGACTGAGAATCTCCATAGACATAAATGATGGCATGCACATCTCAGTACTTGTCATTCAAGCTGATGAGCAAAAGGTAGCCTAATCATAAACCATGATGCTCACTTTTTATGTAACAGATGAAAAAGAGATATATCATTTGTGTTAGCCTGTAGGCAGGCAAATGAATACATCCTTTTAGGTCACATGAGAGATTGACATTATACTTTCCCCAGTAAAAATGTTTATGCAGCCTTTTTGTTTTCCTCTTAAAATTGGAGAGAAGATTTTGACATTACATGGGAGATAGTACAGAGAATTGCTTCATGAGGATCTGTGATTCTATATGAACATATAAGTATGACAAGCCAGAATTATGCTGAAGGCTTCTATCTTAGATTTGCTGATCAAGCTGTCATTTTTCTATAGAGGGATAGAAAAGATAGGAAGCTTTGGAATACATACCAAAGACAGTGTAGATAAGACAATAAGACAGAATAGAATATTAATTCTAGTAATGGAGAAAGAGCATGCACACTCCTTTAGAATGGATAGATTTATTTAAAATAAAACTTTAAAATGGCTGGTCCATTTATTTAACCTATATACAAAATGGAAATAAATAAGTAGATAAATAATAAATAGTTTTGAGGAAAGTATCTGAAATTTAGACTGTGCCTAAGCACATTGATGGTCCTGTTTAAAATTATTAAGACAAAAGTGGTATGTTCTCAGTAGGATTTATGAATAGCTTTGGGGGGTGGGGAACAGCTGCTGTCTGGAGCTCTACCATTTCCACTATTACCAATACCATCATCAATGAATTCCATAAAGAAGATTCCATGGGTGCACTATCATGCAAAAGCAATTGGTTTACAAACCTCAGTCATATTATTACTTCAATAATTGTAACTTAAACCAATAGTCCAATTCTCTCAACAAGCATAAGAAACAACAAAGCAAAATAAAATTACATATTAATTAATCAAAGAGTTTAGCAGGCTATGGAAAATTATTTGAAGACTAAACAATTCATAAGTATATTTATTTGTTAACGGATAAGAGTTAAATCCCCAGTCGTCTTACAGCAACAGCTGTAAGCAATAGAAAACATAGCAATGGAAAGCAACAAAGCAAAAACTGGCAAGTCATCTAAAATAGTGTTTTTTGATTTCAGCAACTTTATGTGCGGACTCCAATTTCCAAAATTCCCCAGCTAGTGGATGGGAAACCTTAAAAGTTTTCCGAGAAAGCACTGGTCTATGACTTTTAATTGATAGGTCCATTAATAAAACATATTTTAATTTAATAGTATCTTTGAGAATGGAAGGTAATCATCTTCATTTAATGAAGGGTTCATTACCATTACACCACGACCTGCTAATAATCATATGTTATGTGTTGATTTTCAATCCAATTTATTAATTAATCTAAAATTCAAGAAATAATATATTCAAAATAATGAAGGGGGCATTATTAAAGCTAGACACATTTCAAATAAAAAAATTGAAAAAATTGGTGGATTTAAATAAAAATAAAGACAACATTGCAATTTTGTAGTACATGTGTATGTGTCTATGTGTGTGTCTCTCTCTGTGTGCATATGTGTGCCTTCAAGTCACTGTTGACTCCTGGGGTCCCTGCAGTTTTCTTGGCAAGGTTTTTTGGAAATGGTTTTCCATTGCCTTTTTCCTATTGTTGAAAGTGACTTTGTGCCTATGGCAGGACTAGAACTCACAGTCTCCTGGTTTTGTAGCTGGTGCCTTAATCACTACACTAAATTCTTGTGCATCCATGTGAATTGCTTATAGTAAATTATAATAAAATTTATTATCAATAAAATGATGATAAATGGCATTTTTAAATCGTTTAAATCCTCTAAAATTACTAGACAGATCTCCACTTTTCCTTTGGATCTTAGTTTAGAACTCCTAGCTTGTACTATTAGACAAAATTATGCTCTCTGTGATTTTTGTATAATTAATTAGAATACCAATTGGTATTCTCTGCTGATGATATCTTATTGTTTATCTCTGAGTTTTGTACAGTAATTTAATTCTAGCTTTGCTGAATTTGATTAATGCTTTTGCTGAAATTGTAGGATATTCTATTAACCAATGCAAATTGGAAATGATTTCTGTAGATAAAATTTAGTTTATTCATGCATTAAGTGATTATCATTTTTATATAGATACTGAATTTATCAATTATTTAGATATTCTTACTCCAAACATTTCTCAAACTGTAACACTAAATACAAGTAAGATATATAAAGAATATATATTTGGCAGATGGGAGTTATTAAAATTAATTTTTTAGGCTAGGATCAACACTAAAAGAAAACAGAATTCTCAAGATTTTATTTTTTGCATAGATCCTTATCTGGAAAACATTTTCAAAAACTCAGTATGCTGTTCTATAAATTTCTATGAGGTGCTTCAATTCTGAAGATACCTTTGAAAAAGATGCAACTATCAATTAAAGATGGGACTTTGGAATTTTCCAAATTTTGAATTATACATTATGCATGCCTTTTCATGTACTTGTGGTCATCTTTACTTAGTGAATAGGTACCATCTGTATCTTTTTGTAATAAGTATACCTTTAGTTAACTGAACTGTTTTGGATTCAAAATATAATAGATTTGCTGTATTTTATATTAATATATATTTATTCACAAACTGTTTAATTTTAATGCCTACATTCTTTTGAACTATGTAATGACTACATGGATATGGAAAGATATTGATAGGGCAACAGAAATGGAGTCTCTATACCTTGATTACTGCCAGCTCAAGTTATCTTTAATTTGTTTCTTACAATTATAAATGAAAAAGTAAGTTTACTTTTAATCACTTTTAATCACTCACTTATGATAATTTGCATGCCTTTTTATTAAACAAATTCCTTTTTTTAGAGTAGATGGCCAGGTTTTCTTTCTTATCCCTTGATATTAAGCACTTGGAGATTACACCTTAAACTTGTAAAAATAATAACTGCATCATCAGCATACAAAAGATGGAGGACAAATTTATTTCCTAGTATTGAAGGAAAATTATTTTAGGTACTCTCTAGATTATACAATTAAAGGAGAAACAGAAAATGAATTCTAAACTACATGCTTTCTTAACCTGCTTCCATATGGAAAACCTCTGAAAAGAGGCATTTCTTATTTTACCCTAAAACATCAATACTGGACACATTTGTAGATATAAAATGTCATTCAGGGAAGTCACAGATTTTTTTCAGAAAATAATAACCTAATTTATATGTTAACACCCAAATCTAACTGAAACAGAAGTCTCATGTCCAGCTTTAATCACATCACATTTATTTTCAGCCTCAGGAATCACAACAGCTGCTGTCAGAAATATCCATAGCCATCTTATCCAAATGTCATATTACTCAAATATGTGAATATTTGCAGAGAGTTGGATTTCTAGCCAATCAGATGCATAAAACATCTGTTTATGGAATGTTTACGAGGAATCCCAAATAATTACAGAATAGCATGATAGATTTTCCAAGCTTTTAAGGCTGACTAAATTTCATTTTACTTCTGTTTTGTCAGATGTTTATCCAGCTTGAAAATGTTAAATTGGGGAATTTATTATTACAAATTAAATTTGTTCTCTAAGTTTAGGGACTTTTTAAATATATTTTTAAAAATTTCTCCACATCAAAGTTGCAGCATCTTCTCAGGGTCAGTTTTCTCCATTAAAAATACATGTGTAAGGCAGTAAAAAGAAAATAAAAAATAAAGGTATCAAACATGTTAATGAAACACATTGCAATGGTAAGAAAAGATGCAGTGTTTACATTGTCTATTTTTTTTCAACAGCTTATTATTGGAATTCATTTATTTATTAGCTTTATATCCTAATTTTTGTCTCTGGAGTTTGATGGGGAAACTTTGTCATTATTCCCACAAGTATCAAGGGAAGTGTCAAGAGAGAGAAGTTGGATTCAAAGCCATCAAGTAATTTTTCTTGAAAAGGTGGACTTGAATCTAGATTTCCTTAGTTCTAGTACAATATCTTAAACAGTAAATCACTTTGACTTCCATGCTGGCTGGGGAATTCTGGGAATTGAAGTCCACATATCTTCAAGCTGCCAAGGTTGAGAGACATTGTACTAAATTGATATCTGATGAATTATTCAGTTTCATTTCCATCATATAAAAATTGATAATTTCAACTATGTGGCAAGCCTTAAAATGCTCTTGCTTTAAATATTTTGCTTTTGAAATAGTACACAATTCTAAATGAAGGAAAACATAAAATTAGGATGGGGTTTAATGAGATAAAAGTCTCAGTGTCAAAATACTTACAAGAATAGTTGTGACAATATAGGTCCTGTTCTGCAGAGTTGTTGTTTCATTTGAACCTTGCTGATCTGTGATGGTTGGAACAAATTTTTCATCTTCGTTCCAATAACCAATCTAGAAATGATCAATAGAATATAGTATATCTTTGGCAAAACTCAATGTTCTATATCCTGAGATTCCATATTTGTGAGGAAACTTTACAGTAAACATTGTACAAAATAAATCCACTATCTTTCAAACACGAAAATTTATTTACATTTCAAAATTTGTGGCATTATTGATTTTGTCCAGCCGTCTTGAAGATAAAAGAAAAGTGTAAGACATAAGTACTTTGTGCATGTATTTAGGTGTATAACATTAGACTAATGAAAGCATATATGAATCTTTTATATTATTAATATTTTTTGAGATATATCTGATATTCATATTTTTCACCTTCTCCTTTTTGCATATCAGCATGCACAAATTGTCCTTAAAATTTTACAATGACTCTGTAGCTTTTTAATTCAGAGAGTAGATGAGTTTTACTGGCAATAGGAAATCATCTGGGAATTAATCTATTGTTAATACCTGTATGAAAAGTACTGATTTGCATTTTTTGACAAATGTTCAGTTATCACATTTCAATTTTCTGGATGTCAATTCACAGTACTTAAGTGATTAATACATTTACTTTTTAAAATATTTTGAGAGAAAATCTTATATTTAAATTCATATTAAATATTAAAATAATATAGACAGATGAATTTGGGGTTTACAGAATTAAAATATACCACAACAATAAATAGGACATAGTTATCAATTAAAAAAAGTAATAGAGATGGGCAAATCTTAAAATCCACTATGTTCTATTTTTTAGTTTTCATTCCAGAATCTTTTCCTAAGGATTAAAGATTAATCTGTAGAAATACCTACCAGAGTGAAGTTGGGTAGGGATTACTTAAAATGTTGATAGAGGCTCAGACATTTTTTTCAACTTTATTTAATGTTAAGAAAGACAGATTTGCTTATAAAAGCACCCTTCACAAAGTACGTTAATCTCTCATTGCAATAATAAAGTTTGATTTGATTTGACTCTTCACAAAGTGCCTTTTTCTCTCACCTAAATTTCCTGATACCTCATGATATGTGATTCCATGAGGTTTTAGAGAAGAAAAGAAACTACTCTGTGAATAATCTTCATATTATGCTTTCTAAAAGTTGAAGAGACCCCAAATTTACTTCTACAAAAATTCATGAAAAAAAAGGCTTCAAATCCTATACTACAGAATAAATGTCAGAGATAAATCCATTTTATGCCTTATTTACACAAATGTTTTAGCTCATGATGAAAGTTGCACCAGGGAACCAATATTTTCAGAAACAAGTTCCATTCCCAACCTAACCAGCTTTACCTTTCTGATCCCATCATGTTTCATTTCAATAACATGAAGAGTGTAATTAGTTCGATGTCCTTTCTCGTTAAACTGGACAGTCCCTGTCAGTCCTTCAAAGCGCACCTATAAAAAGAGGAGGAACAGGTAAAAGATGACAACTGATACAAAATTCTTGTCCCAAATATCTTTCCAAATTTCTTAAATCAGATCAAATGATATATGCATCAATACATATCAAGAGTTTTCTTCAGATGTTTTCTTTTCAATTCATCTGCACCGAGAACATAAGCTGATTTGGGTGACAGTAATTTCAACTTTCCAGCTCAGACTTTTTGTCAAGGTTCCCAAACCCAGGAAAGACACACTGCGATTCTTCTAAGCAGACACCTTTATGGTTCCTCACCTATAGACAGAAATCTTGCCAAACTAAAGCAGACTACTTGCATCGTATAACACATATACTCTAAGAACTATTAGGAGGAGCTCTCTCCACCCTCTTTCTCTCACACAAACTATCTAAACTGTTTTGTCTCTTGCTCCTCCGGAATGCACTCCCTTCTTTCTGGGAATCAAGACTGCCTTCATTACACTTTTCCAGTTAACACAGTTGGGATAAAGAACAAACAAAGTACACTTGCTAACAGTTTTCCAAAAGGCTAAGATGATTTTATACTAAATGTGGAAAAGACAATAGATGGAATTTAGCCACTGGTTTGGAAAAGGTAATTAATGGAGAATTTTTCTCACATATCTGGACTTGATATTATGTTACTAATTGTGTTACTAACAAAATCATCATCCTCATAATCTAAACTATAAAGAATTTATAAATTACACCTAGACCTGACTTTATAGTCATTTGTTTAGCAACTATTCAGAGTTACAATGGTGTTGAAAAAATTGATTTACAACCAATCCTTGCACTTAAGACCATCACCACATCCCAGCAATCACATGATCACTATTTGCAACTATTGCATATTTTTGATGGTTGCAGTGTTCTGTGATCACCATTTCTGATCCATCTGGCTTACAACAAACAAAGTAAACCGGGAAACTGGCAGGAAATACAAATTAAAGAACCCTTTTCCAACAGTGACCACAACATGATTGACTTTTGTCTCAACATACGTTCGCACAAAAATCATCACAATGACGGAATCCCCAATTATAACTTCAAAAAAAGGCAACTATGATCTTATAAACAATGCTCTCTCATCCCTTGATTAGCAATTTCTATTCTCTGGACATAATACTGTAGAAGACCATTACAACATATTTTTACTTGAAGTCAAAAGAGTCATCAAACTATATGTACCATTAACAACTCCCCAAACCAGAAAAAACAAATTACCCAAAACAATAAGGAAGGTTCAATCCAAAAAGAAATCACTTTGACAGAAAAATAAATCTGATCACGTTGCCAACTTCAAAAGCCGATACCAAAATTTATGCCACCAGATAAAAACTGAATGCACCAATTATCACATTAAACAAGAAGAAAACCTACACACCAATTCCACTCGTGCTTTCTACAATTTTGTAAACAACAAACTAAAAGACTCAAGGTCCATCCCACCCCTGAAAGGACCTAATGGTAAAGACTGCAATGACGACACTATTAAATCCAAACTCTTTAACACATTCTTTGGCTCACTATTTGTAAACAGCAATGGATCATGCCCAGTATTTTCTAGTCGAACCACAGAAAACTACAATGATCTAATGCATGTCAATTTTACAGAAGACAATGTTGAAAAAGCACTATGCAATCTAAAACCATCTGTATCTATTGGACCAAATGGAATATGTGCCTACTTCTTAAAAAAGCTACCACTGCCATAGCTGAACCTCTAAGCATAATCTTTGAAAAATCTTTCAGGACCAGCTCCTTGCCAAAACTATGGTCACAAGCCATGGTCATCCCCATCTTCAAAAAGGGAGACCACAGCCTAGTTGAAAATTACAGACCAATCTCTTTATGCTGCGTCACCTGTAAAGTCATGGAATCAATTATTAGCCAATCCTCCACTTAGAGACAAACAACCTACTCCCTAATAAACAATTTGGTTTCAGGAAAAAATTATCATGTAATCTGCAACTCTTACACTGCAAAAACATATGGACTACACAACTCGATCAGGGCAAAGAAAAAGACACAATCTACATAGACTTCTGTAAAGCCTTTGATTCAATGGTACACGAGAAACTACTCCTAAAACTAAATCTTATGGTATCTTTGGACACCTGCATAACTGGATAGAAGCATTCCTGTCAAACAGACAATAAATGGTCAAAATTGGGAGCATCCTATCAATTTCTGTACCTGTCAACAGTGGTGTCCCCCAAGGCAGTGTTTTAGGACTAACTCTCTTCATACTCTACATAAATGACCTCTGGATCATATTAAGACCAACAGTGTTCTCTTTGCTGATGATGTAAAGCTATTCAACACCACAGACAATACTGCTACCCTTCAAGAAGACCTTGACTATGTATCAGAATGGTCAAACAAATGGCAACTTCAAATCTCAACAAATAAATGCTCTGTCCTACATATTGGCAAAAAAAAAATATCAGAAAATAAAATACACCTTGTTGATGATCCAAGTTCTGTAAAGGACCTTGGAATACTCATCTCTAATGATCTAGGTGCTAGAGCCCACTGTAACTACATAGCCAAAAAGGCATTAAGAGTTGTTAACTTAATCCTACGTAGCTTTTTCTATGGTAATATCACATTACTAACTAGAACATACAAACATTTGCTAGACCAATACTTGAATACAGCTCATCAGTCTGGAACCCACATTACGTATCTGATATTAACACAGTTGAGAAAGTCCAGAAATATTTCACAAGAAGAGTTCTCCACTCCTCTACTCGTTGCAGAATACCTTATGCGACCAGACTCAAAATTCTAGACCTAGAAAATCTAGAACTACACCGCCTTCGGTCTGATCTAAGTATAGTATATAAAACCTTACATTGCAATGTCCTACCTGTCAATTAATACTTCAGCTTCAACCATAACAACACAAGAGCAAACAATATATACAAACTGAAGGTTAATAGCACCAAACCTGATTGCAGGAAATACAACTTCAGCAACAGAGTGGTCAATGTCTGGAATACTCTAATTGATTCTGTGGTTTCTTCTCCAAACCCCCAAAACTTTAACCTTAGACTTTCTACTATTGACCTCACCCCCTTCCTAAGAGGTCTGTAGGGGGCGTGCATAAGCGCACCAACGTGCCTACTGTCCCTGTCCTATTGTTTCTTTTATATATATTTTTATTTTTCTTACACGTATCCATGTATTCATAACTATGTTTTTACTTATACCTATTATCTTGTAAGCAATTGACAAAAACAAACAAACAAACAAACAAATAAATAAATAAATCGCAAATCATAGACATGTGATATCTAACTTAGTTTTTGTGTGGGAACTGCTGTCGCCAATGTGGGGCATTCATGTAATGTTTTGGTTAATAAATACTTTGCTTAGTTATGGAGTTGCCAGTCTCAATTAAGAAAAAAACTACCTTCAAATTAAAAACAACAAAACACAAGGAAAGACTGTGTTTGCAGTAGGCTGGAGGTGAGATGACAATGTCACCCATTCCTCCCTCCCTCCAGAAATTGTTGGCCCGCTGCCAAGAAGAGCAAACCTAACTATGCAATTTTGCCCACAGACAATTCTTTTCTCACAACGTTTTCAGAATTTGAACATTTTATCACTGAAATGTTAAGTGCCTCCAATAGGGTGACTTGTACATATTTTCTAAACTCCCACTTCTTTTAATACTAGTACTGAATGGATTGCATATATTGTATGCAATATAACTCTGTAACTCTGTTTCAGTGCAAAATCTTAATAGGATTTCTTTTCTTGTACAACGGAAAATAGTAAATTAAGGGACAAGGCAGTTGACTTAACTTATTTCTAACAAACCTAGCTTTTATCTACAAGAAGCATTCAAGCATGCTGCTACAGTATAATCAAGAAAGAATTATGTAATGGTATTTCTGCATCTTTGACACAGAAAGCATCCACTTATAAAAATAAGAAAGCATAATGAATTATCTTACTGGAATCCTATTTTAGATTGCTGAAACATTTTAATTCAAGCTTGATAAGTTCAGGATCGAAACTTAGAAAGAAAATGCATTCCCCTCCTCCCAAATATTCACAGTCATATTTCCTTTCCTAAATAAGGTGATCTTTCAAGATTACTTTAGAAATTCAATTTCAGTATAAATATTCAGTGATCATCCTTGTTTATAGTACAACAGGATACATCTTTACAACCCATGAAATAATGAATAATGAATAGCAATTCAGATATTCTAACAATGTTATAATCTGCCCAGGGTTAAAGTTTATCTTAATTTTCTAACCTGTTGTAGAGCTCTCTGGATGTCAATCCCTTGTCCCCAAGGAACAGCTGGATTTGCCAGGCAATCCCCAGCATTCCCACGACGGGAAATATCGATCCGTTGTTTTCTGAGACTCTGAAAAGCTTCGGCCATTACCCGAACCCCATCATATGTAAGAGCAGATGTGTACTAGAAAATAGATTAAAATAAGCATGTTGGCTATTAGGCTTGATTTGGGAAATGCTTGTTCTGTCTCCCAAAACAGGAACCAGGAAATCTTCTATTTCTTCAGCCACCCCAAACTGCTATTTGGTTAATATCAATGTCAACTTAATGTGTCACAAAAATAATTACGTTAAGTAATACTGGGTGCTTCAAAAATAAAGAGCAGCATTATTTTGTAGGTTTTTGAACTGAAGTTGTGATTGCTATTCATAGCCTTTATCCTAGAACTTGTAGGAACTTCTACTTTTGCATGGCTTGCTGCAATTCTCAAAGTAAAGCTGTCACTGCGCGAGGCAAGAAGGAGTTTTAATTTTCAACCAGCTTATCACAGAAGCCTGACACTGATTTGGGCTGAGAGGGAATGCCTGGCCCAAGGCAATCCAGCTGACTTCTATGTCTAGAAGATCAGAGCCTCCCAGCTCAAAATCCAGCACCTTACTCACTATATCATATTGTTTCTTGGGATCTGAGCTAAAATACCAATTTGGCTGGAATTGACAAGCCAGGAGAAGCCACATAGAATTTTGCTAGATGTAGCCAAATGATGACTTGCATGCTGTTCTGTAGCTACATTTTTATGCTTAATAATATTGACGGCAATTATAATTTCCTGGGAAAAGCTGCAGCTGCTTTAAGTAGTTTGCACTACTGTACACTCCAAAGCACAACCTACTTATTATGCTAATTTTGCTTTCAGCCATGTTTTAATTAATCTGTTCTACCTTGAGAGTCATTTTTGTTTGATGAAAATGTATGATATCCAGAATAATTATGGCAACTTGATTTCAGTGGGTCTAATTAAAGTGGGTACAGGATAAGTCTGGATCCAGTGCATTATAATATTTGTAGGACTAGCTGCTGCAGGCTTTAGAAAATTATACATAGGAAGTTAAAGCCTTGGACTCTGTCTTTAACAGTGTTCAAGATTTGCATCATGACAAAGTGAGTTTCTGGGTGTGCAGGTTATCTTTAAAAAACAAAAAACAAAAACAGTTTGCCTTAATATGAAAGAGTCAAAAATCCCCCACCCTCCCTCTCCCTCTTTCCCTACTATATTCAGTCTACTATACAACTTACCAATTTTTAAAATATTCTCCCAGTTAGGTGAGAAAAAGAACTTAGTTTTTCACAATGAAGGATCTATGAGAAGGTAAGCAACAGAGTATGTATCTTTCTATCACATCTACACAAAGTTCTGAGGATAAACTCTGTTTTAAAAATTATTTGTTCAAAAGATTCCATAGCACCATATATTTATTCAATTCAGTGCAAAGCAATAATTCAGCACTCCATTAATTAAATAATTTGCTATAGAGTCCCCCAGACAGAAGAACAAGGCATTAAATTTCCTTTAGTTATCCCAATGCTAATTAATACATGGAAGTTACTTCAAGACTGAAATCCTACTTACATGCAATATTGCTTCCGAACAACCCAAAAGAACTAGGATATATTCCCTCTCTGAGCACTAACACTGAATGTTAGAGAAACAGTTGCAGATAATGTTTCCTTAATTTCCCATAGATGTCTCACACTTTGATTGTCAGAATTTCCCAAGAATATGATGTCCCCAACATTATATGGGCATTCTGTCTGGAAATTCTGTAAGTTAAGCACATCTGGAGAAACTAAGCGGGGATAGTTATGGACATGCTAGTGTTCATGCAGTGTTAAGCCATTATTAAAGGGGAACTCATTGCTGTATCCTTTTGCATTTTGCTTGTTCTTGCCTTTGGTGAGAGGGGCAGCACATACAGTAAGTTTAATAACAAATTATTTATTAATTTCATTTGTATACATTTTGAGGTCCTACAGATTGAAATACGTATTCTACATCATTTTACTTGGACATAATATAAACACAAATATGATAAATTTATATTATAATATAATATGAATAATTATATTAATAGGTAGTGACAGGTTCCTTGGGTGAAATGAAAAAACATACGGAACACCACTTGAACACTACACCAATCAATTGCAAAAGGCAGCTTTACTTGGAACAGCTTACATCTTGTGACTATAATTTCAACACTGTCAAACATTAACATCTGCCTATCACAGGTCCTTGGAAAGGACTTGATGGGTGGATAAAAATATCAAATCCAGTCAACAACAATGACAACAATAATAAGTAATAATGATTTTTAAAAACCTGGCTGAATGTATAACTAACCGTTGGTTGTCTATGTATATGCCTATGTATATTATCTGCCCAAGTGAGTCCACTCTAGGGTAACAGCATCTCCACTGAAGTTTAGAAACCATAATCTACAATGCTGGTCCAGAACCAGTTGGGAAATAGAGGTTTTTTTTATTTCCCAGTTTAACTCCAAGAGACAGTGACTAGCACAACATCACCCACTGGTTTCTGTTTCTAAGGAAGGACCTGCTTAAACCTGCTCCTAGTTAAATCTTACTTAAACCTTACTACCACATTACCATACCAATTCATGTGTGTGTATGGGTATTTGTGTGTTTCAAAATGAGAATTCTTCATTTTGAAAGTCCCCTCTTGTTTAGCAAAAGAAAACAGTATTTTCTATAATTTAACTTCACTGAAATCAATTCCGCTGTAATTTGCTATGGAAAAAGAAAGCCCTAAACCCTTAGTCTGACACAAGGAACAAGAAATGGCATTAACACCTCCTCAAACAAATGGTTTTCAGTACCACTTGCCTTTGGCCTCTTCCAGTCCACCCGAGGTTGTTCCCTGGCATCATTGTTCTTCCACTGTTGCATGATCCTGGCTGGGATGGTGTCTGTGTAATTCACCAACTGGAATCCGGTCACATTTGCTCCACTTTCTTTGAATTTCCCCAGGTCAATATCCATAAAGCCCTAAGGAGGACAAAAAAAAAAGCAACAGCAATAACAAAAGTGATGAATGAACACATATTAACATAATCAGTAAACTTTTATAACACAATTTTTACCAATACTGATGAAAAATGCAATAATCCAAATATCCCAGACCAAAAGTTGTTCTACACCTCAAGTACTATGAAAAATTCTTTGATCATTAATGATTTTTACAATGTTTTTTTCAGAGAACTATAGTGGAATTTAAAAACAATTTAACACATTTTAAATACATAACTTTCCAAAGGAGTTTTGAAATAATTGCAGACTAATAAAGAAAAGGGTGAGAAGCAAATAAGAGAATGAGAGCTATGAAAATGACATGGATGAGGAAAATGCCTATTTCTCTAATTATAAATATAAGTAGAAATATTAAAAAAATCCATTGTTCTTTGTGCAAGCAAAAATAATGTGATTTGCCCAAACAGAATCTTCTACAATATAGTTGCCAGGGCTCCAACAAATCTACCTTCATTCAAATCAAAAGTCTCTAGCCACATCTCAGAGAAAAGTTAATTGATTTATTAGGAGTGGCCATGTTGACGTAAGCTGGATGCAGCTGATACTAAATTACATTATACATTTCCCCCTTGACCCTGCTCTTCCCCTCCCCCCTGGATGTGACTTCTCCAATGGGACACATCCATCTCCAAGAGTCATCCATCATGCTCTCCAATAGCCTTCGTCTCTGCTCCTATTCAACATTTAAATGAAGCCATTGGTTGAGATCAACCATCACTATGGACTAAGACATCATCAATATACTGATGATACTCAGCTGTATATCTCAGTCTATGGTGAGTAAAGTGATACTGTGACCTCCCTCTCGCAGTGCCTGGAACAATGGGATGAAACTGAACCCTGACAAGGCCGAGTGGTTCTGGGTCTGGGGTTCTTTGGTCCATGGAAAATTGCCACCTTTGGTCTTGGATGTGGTGTCACTGTCCCAAACAGTACCAGTGTGTAATCTGGAGGTTCTCCTGGACTTGTGACTTCTGTGAAAAGTAGTCGTGGCCAGGAAAGTATTTGCTGAATTGTGAGTTGTGCACCAGTTATGCCCTTTCCTGGACCAACAATTCTACTCACAGTCGCTCATGCCCTTATCACCTCCCATCTTGACTATTGCAATGTGCTGTACCTGGGGCTATCCTTGAAAGGCATCCAGAAGCTCCAGTTAGTGCAAAATGCAGTTGCATACATGGTTTTGTGCAGACCTCAGTATCCTTTCCTGCAGGAGCTGCATTGGTTGCTGATTTGCTTCTGGATGCAATTCAAGGTGCTGGTTGTCACCTTTAAAGCCCTTTATGGCTTGGGACCAGGTTATCTAAGGGACCATTTCTTGCTGGTCACATCCACCTGACCCACTAGAACAGGGAAGCAAGGAATGCTGTGAGTCCCCATCCACTAAGGAGGTATATCTTGCAGGACCCAGAAGAAGGGCCTTCTCCATGGTGGCTCCTTTCCTTTAGAGCATCATCCCTCTGGAAAATAAAGTGGCCTCCATTCTGATATTCTTTTGGAAGGCTGTGAAGATGTGGTTCTGCCAGTTGGCCTGGGGAATCCAGTGTGGGATGGAGCCCATTAATTGGATGATATGAGTGGGTGTAGCTACTGGGGTGGGGTGGAAGGGGTTAGGGATTATTTTACTATTTTTATTTTTTTATCATTTTTATTTCATTTATATTGTGTTTTTATTTCCTGTAAGCTGCCTTGAGTCATCATGAGCGACTAGACAGCAATATAACATTTCCAAACAAACAAACAAATAAATAAAAAATATTAAGTAGATTTAAATTTGATTTAGGCCAATCTGCATATCACTAATTCTAAAGCCAGTGCTTTGGGTTTTTCAACTTTTGAAGTGATGCAGTGGAACGAAACTGGTTGTGGAGAAGTAGGAATAATAGAGCAAATGAGACATGGCTCACTGTGTAGAGGCATCTGTTCGATATAGTCCATTTTTATCCTGCCACATTCCACAAGGATTTGAGTGTATTCCAAGTGTAAAAGCCAATGGAGCCAAGACAGAGTAACAACAGCAGTTTTCATCCCCGAGGAGTAGCAAGCCTGGTTTTAGTAATTAGCTTCAGAAGTAAATTGGCAAGAGGAGAGAAGAGGGAACGGAGGCATTTAGACTCAAAGATATTCACATTTCTGATGATTCATGAACTAATGGAGCTGCACACAGTTTTGGGACACTCTGAATTATTTATATTGTTTTGAACAGAACTCAAACCCAATCTATGTATCCTTCAACCAGGGTAGAGTTGAATATGTTTCAAGCCTTTACTGCCAAAGAAAAAGGAAAAAGTGAAATGGTGACGTGAATTTCAACATGAGAAGGAAAACAGGCCCATTAGTCAGAACACATTTTACTTACAGCTGCTTGAATAATGAAAAAAAAGTATTGCTGGGAATTATTCAATAGACAATCTACCGTTCCAAAGGAATATTACACAGGAATATCCATCTGAACTAAACTCTTATGCCCTCAGTCAACTGATAAAAAATGGACATATTTCTTCAAGTTATAGGAGGTATAGATTAAGCTTACTTTCCCCAATATAGTGGTCTCTGGTAGAACTGAAACTTTAACCCCCCTAAAATGCCCAATCAGATTTGGTCATGCAAATCAGGATTGTAGCAGTTATACTGTCATCCTAACATATCTAGTAATTCACATATTAAAAGTGTGCTTAACTGAACTGTTTAGAAATTTCCCTCTGAACCCATTGTTTATAGTCTTGAGGCAGCTGCATCTCTTCAAGGCGCTTTCTCAATTTTTCTGAACTTGTGTGTATGTTGGACGTCATTTCCTGGTTTTCTGTACACCCAAGAACATTAAAAGAAGGCTTCAACATGATCCAACTGCTTTGATGATCTGAACGGTAGATTTCACAAGGCATTTATTTCATAAGCCAACTTTCTGAGTGGTTTGCATTGCCGTAATAGAAAGTTTTATTTCAAATATTCAGATCATAAATATTGTAAGACTGTAAAGGTAAATATCAGCACCTTGAACTTGCTTTTGGACATATAAAAATGATTCATGGAATTGTTTCCAGAAGCAAAAAATTGTGTTCATTACAATCAGTCCTGATATCAATCTAGCCACATTATTTTAGACAAAGTCTTCAGACATGTTTCAAGGAAGAGGCACAATATGTGTGTATGGGAGTACTGTGGAAATGACCTTGGGAGACAAGCGAAAGAGCTGCAGACTGGAAAATCATCATGTAAAAGATATCTCAGTCCACAGAAAGAGAAAAGGCATGGAAACCTTCCCTAGTTAAGGGCCACAGAAAAACTCCACCACACTGCTTCCCAAAACTTGTGGTCCATATAGAACTGGAACTATTGCAACACTGAGCTTTTAGCTCCCCTCCTAGAATACTGCTTTGCTTGTGCAATTTTATTTTTCCTTTTGGGGGAGGTGGGGGATTATTATAACAGATTCAGAGTTTGATAGATAATTGTCCTAGAATGAAAAAATAATGTTGGCAGGAAGGAATCTCAGATGGCACCACAAGCTACATTGCTTAGGGGTATAAAGCCACGATAAAAGCCATTCATAACATCATTCAATTGGAAAAGGCTGCAGAGTTTATTTATTTATTTATAATTTATTATATCTATTTATTATATTATTATTATATCTATTTATTTATTATATCTATTTCAACTGCTTACAAGATAATAGGTATAAGTAAAAACACAGTTCTGAATACATGGATACATATAAGAAAAATTTTAAAAAATAAAAGAAACAATAGGACAGGGACGGTAGGCATGTTGGTGCGCTTATGCACGCCCTCTACAGACCTCTTAGGAAAGGGGTGAGGTCAATAGTAGACAGTCTAAGGTTAAAGTTTTTGGGGTTTGGGGAAGAAACCATAGAGTCAGGTAGAGTATTCCAGACAATGACCACTCTGTTGCTGAAGTCGTATTTCCTGCAATCAAGTTTGGTGCAATTAACCTTGAGTTGAAGCTGAAGTATTAATTGACAGGTAGGCCATTGCGATGTATGATTTTATATACTATACTTAGATCGGACCGAAGGCGGCGTAGTTCTAGGTTTTCTAGGTCTAGAATTTCAAGTCTGGTGGCATAAGGTATTCTGCAACGAGTAGAGGAGTGGAGAACTCTTCTTGTGAAATATTTCTGGACTTTCTCAACTGTGTTAGTATCAGATACATCATGTGGGTTCCAGACTGATGAGCTGTATTTGAGTATTGGTCTAGCGAATGTTTTGTATGCTCTGGTTAGTAGTGTAATATTACCAGAGAAAAAGCTACGTAAGATTAGGTTAACAACTCTTAATGCCTTTTTGGCTATGTAGTTACAGTGGGCTCTAGCACTTAGATCATTAGAGATGAGTACTCCAAGGTCCTCGACAGAGTTTGGATCATCAACAAGGTCTTGACTATTCAGCATGTATTTTATTTTCTGATTTTTTTTTGCCAATATGTAAGACAGAGCATTTATTTGTTGAGATTTGAAGTTGCCATTTGTTTGACCATTCTGATACATAGTCAAGGTCTTTTTGAAGGGTAGCAGTATTGTCTGTGGTGTTGAATAGCTTTACATCATCAGCAAAGAGAACGCAATTGCTCTTGAAATGATCACAGAGGTCATTTATGTAGAGTATGAAAAGTGTTGGTCCTAGAACTCTGCCTTGGGGGACACCACTGTTGAAAGTATTTTATTTTCTGTATTTTATTTTCTTGAAATCTGGCAACTTTAAGATCTGTAGACTTCAATTCCCAGAATTTCCAAGTACCAATAGATGTGTTTTACCTTTCAATTTATAGTTAATCTAGATTTGATATTAAAGTGTGTTTTTGCTTTTAGAATGCAGCATCCATTGGGAGAATAGGGCGTTTAGAGAACAGCCTTGAGGAAGAAAATAGATAGCAGATAATAATAAATAGGTGAGAAATCTAAAGTTGCTCCTTTTCCTGCTGTGGTGTTGAAGACAATCACTTCTCAAAGGTATCATTAGGATAAAATCCCGTCAGCACCAATGAGGTTTCAGAGGAGAAATAAATGTGTTAATGGTGCTCCAGTTTTCATCTCAACCCCTTTTGCAACTATATGAATGGTTAAAGGCATTCATTTAAAGTCATGTCTAGTTTAGCCCTAAGCTAGGCAAATTTGGCAGGTCATACTTCAGTTTTATACACAAGCCAACTGTATTTGACAGGAATCATACTTCTATTTATACAAGTGAAAAATCAAGCCAGAAGTTAGTAAACTATCGTCAATGCCAACCCAAAATGTTAGAAAAGCAGTTAAGTTTTGACAGCTTCCATATTATGACTTATTTATAAACCATGAATGAAACCCTAAAGTATGCCCATCTTAGGTATAAGGAGAATGTATGATTAATTATGATTTTCTAGCAGGTTTGCTATATTATATGCAAACGTTGAGGAGCATGCAGGTCATTCTGATTTGTTAAATTTGAATAGAATTATTTTTACATTATTATTACCTAGCCTAGATTAGAAACTGAATTACTCCCATTCTTTTTCCCAAGATGTGAGTGAGAATTCACTGTTGTGTACAGGAGAAAAATAGCAAATAACAGGTACAAAGAAGAGTGAGTGTAAAAGGACAGCTTCTTAAATTCTACGAGAGTCTATTTATAAATAGCATGATTAAGTGTTTTCTGATTTGTTTTGTTTGACCTCTTTTTTTTTCTTGCTAGGTCTATTAATTGTTTGCCTTAAAGGTAAGGATTTTTTTTTTCATTTTTTGCTAATATGATTCCTAATCAACTGGAGCCCGAGGGATAGAATGGGCTATAAATTGGAATAAAAAAATGTGAAACTGCCCATTGGCTAACATGCAAGCTAGCTTTAAAAAATAAAATAAACTGGTCATAAAACCAGCTAGGTGGCAAAACTAAGCAATAGCAATTGCAAATATATTCCCATTAGCATTAAAATTCCCCTACAGCTTCAAAAGTGGGCCATTAAATTTAAAAACAAAAAGCAAGCAGTTAATATAATCTGGTAGCATTAACTCAGCAGAACAGAGCAGAGCCAGATTCCCTGGGCAATGCTGAATAAGTGAGGTTGGAAAGATACATTTAAAATATACATAGTTAGAAATCTATCTTTCCATTTGAAATATTGTAATCTATTTCTGTGGTCTTTCACTATTTATGAAACAATTTAACTGTAAGTTACTGATACTAAAAGTTAAAGATAAATGGATAATAGAATAGTTTCAATAGAAGAAAAATCAAATTAGACTAAAACTAATGTTTTTTTTTTAATTGTTGGAAAAATATTACTGCAAAAACAGGCTCCAAGGGCATATCTTTTCCCCAGACAGCAGTCCATGAAAATGTTTAGCAAAGTAGAAAATAAACTAAACTAAACAATGTCACTTATTATATTTCTATCCATTAGCATTTGCTTCAATTAGTGGTGTGGTGGTCTAATGATGAAGATGCTTGCCTCCCACTTTGAAGGTTGAGATTTCAACCATAGGTAGTAGCAGTTGTTTCTCTTCTAAGGCTCAAAGAAAAAATAAATCTGCTGCAAACTCCATGTAGGCATCAGGAAGAGCATTCGGCCAGCAAATGCTCATCCCAACTCTACCCTGAGTTAAGGGGCTACAGGGTCATAAAAAGGAATTTTAGTGTTTGCCTCAGTTAATTAGGCTGGGCTCCTACAATGTCTACTTGAACCTCGGCGGTTTTCTCCAGGACCCACAAATCTAATCTGTGAACATGAGCACTGTAAGACAGGAATCTATTCCACCAGTTTTGCCCAATGAGGCAGTCGGCTTATCTATTCCATTTCAGTTCCATACATTGTATTCAAAAAAGCACATTGCTCAAGTAATCTGTCTCATACGGAGATTTTTTCAAGGTCAGCTACATGATGTCCTTCAAAATACCAGGAAAGATGCCAGGGAGCTTCTACATACACTTTGTCTTTGCACTATGTCATTTGAACTGCCCTGAACAAGTAAGTCCTGAACTGGAGAATGTATAAGGATGCTCCATATTTTCTGCTTCTGCATCTGCATGGTTAGGCTGCCTACTTTTTGGAAAGGGCACCATCTTCAGTGTATACCATCTGCCGATCCACCTGATGGGCTTCATTCCAACCTACACAGATGCTGTCATGTCATCTGGCGGCTGCTGCTGCTTTGTACTGAGTTTGCCAGCCATGAAAAACTGGACCATTTTTTGAAAACCAGGTTTGGTAATGATATCCTAGGGATTCCTTTGCTTAAAAAAAAATTGGATGAAATTGGTAAGGGTTCTGTCAAATTTTTCCTTCTAACCTAAGTGACTATAAGCCTCCCTATTCCCCCCACCCCCTCAAGTAGGTTTAACAGAAGAACAGAAAATGGAACAGTTTTGAGAATGGATAAAATTGTAAAGAATCCTGCTAGGTTTCAAATTCCAGTCCATGTGACAGGAAGAAGACCCGTGGTGGGGTTTAATTTTTTTTACCACCGGTTCTGTGGGTGTCACTTGGTGTGTGCACTTTGCTCACGCATGCACCAAATACACGTTTTGCATGCACGCAGTGGGCTTGTTACTGACCTTCTCTTGCAATCCCGACTCTCCGTGTGTTAAACAGCTGATGCACAAAGCAGCTGAACTTCAAAACCAGGAAATAAAGGTTAGAATAGAGCCAGGGCAGGCAGGTAGGCCCAGCACAGAGGTGGTATTCAGCAGGTTCTGACCAGTTCTGGAAAACGGTAGCAGAGATTTGGAGTAGTTCTGAGAACTGGCAAATACCACCTCTGACTGGAGATTTTACGGTATCCTTTGTTAGGAATGTAAGTCACCTAACAGCTATTTGGGTTGGACAATATATAAACCAGGATAGACATTTTAATACTGTCTCTTCAAGAGAATAATAAAAGTGTAATTGGGTGTGGTTTCTCAAACAGCCATAAGATGGAGCCAGAAACCTGGGTTGTTTAGTTTTAGTCTTAGTCTTAGTCTCAGAAGAAGTCTTAGTGGGTCTCTTTTTCCTTTTGTTGGAGAGTATTGCCGTTCCTCCATTTTTCCTAATTGACTGATATTCATGGATTTGATGTAAGTCTGTTACTAAACTGTTTTTGACAATGGACTTTGTTATTGGATTATCCCTGAATTGAACACTGACAGCCTTACATGTGAATTACTTTGGGCTATTTATTTTGAACTTTGCTTAAACCTTTATTGAAAGTAAAACCCTACATTTACTGTACAATGTATCTGTGTGCTGTGTGTGTATTATTCTAACACTTCTCAATATGTCTCCCTGTATGCACTCATGCTCCTAACAGGGAATTATCTCAACACTGGTTATGGGCCCAGGCCATACCAGGCTCAGATATCTGAGAGTTGGTATGAATGCACAAGTACTATATACAGACAGCTGTTTACTGCTTTATTGTGGTCTACTATCCTGGTAAAGATGGCACAAGTCACTTCAACAAGTCTATCACTGATAACCTGGTTTGATGGAACAAACTATGTTTCCTGGTCTATGAAGTGCAGTCTACTATTGCATAGAGAAGGTTTATGGAATGTAGGTCAAGACCCACTGGATGTAAATGCTTGGGATCCAAATAATGAGGACGATGCCAAGAAGCTTGCTGACTTTAAACAGAACAATGAATGAGCTCTTTGTATAATTGGACTAACACTGAGTGACTAGCAGATATTGGAGAAGAGTCTGCTGCTAAGTTTTGGGAGAATTTGAAGAAGATTTATGTTCGTGACAGTGTAGGTGCACACATACATCTTACATGTAAACTGTTTAGAGCACGTCTTCTGAAAGGTGGAGATATGTTAGCTCATTTGAATTTCATGAAAAGAACTTTTCAAGAGCTACATGAAAAAGAACTGATATTTTCAGAGCTGCATCAAGTTTACATCGTTCTTTCCTCGTTGGATGAAAGTTATGATGACTATGTATCTTCACTGGAAGTCCTGCCCAGAGATAAACTGACATTGACTGACATAACCAGAAGGTTGTTAGAAGAGGCAAGAAGATGGTGGGATAGGGACCAACTGAGAAAGGAACAACCACAAGAAGAGGATTTGTCTTCAACTGCCTATACTGTTAGGAAATGTTTCTCTTGTGGGGCTAGGTGACATATTGCTAGATTCTGTAAGAAGGGAAAACAACAGAATACTAGTAAACACTAGAAGGCCAAGAAGAATACTAGTTTAGCTATGTCTAGCATTTCAACTATAAACCATGATTTGTGGGTTGTTGATAGAGCATCGCAATGTATTACTAAAGATAGAAAAAGGTTTGTAAAGATGTCCACGAGTAAGCAACATGTATCATTGGCAAATGGATGGAAGATGAACACATCAGGTGAAGGTACTGCATATTGTTCTTGTATAAACGAACATTTAACTATGTTATATGTACCTAAACTGAAATTTAATTTATTATCAGTAAGGACTTCAGTTAATCTTGGTTATGTGGTAACCTTTAGGGCAGATAAATGTATAACAGAGAAAGAGGGTAAAGGTGTTACTGCTACATTAGAGAATGATTTATATGTAATACATGATGATCAGTTGAAGATGGCTAACTCAGTTTATAACAATTTTAAGCCATATGATGAATGTATACATTTACTACATAGACATCTAGGGCACATTAATTTCAAAATGCTCAAACTGTTAACTTGTCAGAAGGAGTAAAATTGAAACCCTGTAGCAAGTATTTACCACTATAATGCTTGTAGCCAAGAGAAGAGCAAGATTATTCCTGCAAACAGACTTAATGGGTTTAAGACCAAAGAACCTTTAGAGGTTGACATAACTGGTCCTAAAAAACCAAGTTTAGGAGGTGCCTGCTATATTTTGAGTATTATGGACCATTACTCACGATACAGTTTCTGCGATCTTATGAAAAACAAAACAGAAACATTCCAACATTTCTTTAACTGGCTAAGGTTTGCAGAGAGAAAAATGAAAAGTAAAGTAATTACTTTAGTTACTGATAACGGGACTGAATTTGTTAACAAAAGATTCCAAACTATGTTGAAATTGGCTGGTGTTGAGCATAAACGTTCTGTACCTTACAGACCACAACATAACTCGTTTGTAGAATGGAGAGGGCAAACATTACAAGCCATGGCTCGCACTATGTTATCTGATTCAGGTTTACCTGAAACACTGGGGTGAAGCCATAATGTGTAGTAATCATGTGTTAAACAATGTAGTTAACACAACAACTGGTGAATTGCCATTCACTCAGCATGGCAGAAGGCCAAATTTAAGTTACCTACACATGTTTGGAGCTCCAGCATGGGTGCATATTCCCTCAAAAGTAAGACTGAAAGGGCAACATAGAGCTAAGAAATTATTTTTTGTAGGTTACGAAGCCAACCATAGATCGTTTAGATTCTGGGAACAAGGCACAGCTCATGTTTATTGTAGTGCTAGTGCAAAATTTCTCGAGCACTTTCAATGGGATAAATTGGAACAGGAATCCAGCAATATTATTACTGACACCCAAATAGTCCCTAAAGATAAAATCAGTAAACCACGAATAGCCATTAAAGAGGAAGAACAGGAGGAAATAGGAGAACAGGCACAGGAGGAGGTAGAAGAACAGGAGCAGGTGACACAGGTGAGTCCACCAGTTAGCACTGTATTACCAAGACATTCAACCTGAGTAACACGACCACCTGATAGATATCAGGCTAGTGTTGTATGCCAAGTGAATACAGTTCCAAGTAATTATAGTGAACTAAAACTGTATCCTACTAAAGATCAGGCTGCTTGGAAGAAAGCAATGGATAAGGAACTAGAATATTTAAAAATACTGGAGGTATACGAAAATGTTAAGTTACCACCAGGTAAACATGCCATAGGATGTAAATGGATATATAAGCTAAAGACAGGTGTAGATGGGACTATTACCCATAAAGCCAGGTTAGTAGCACAAGGGTTCAATCAGACAGCAAATGACTATGATGAGGTGTTTGCACCTAGTCTGAAGGCTACTACATTAAGGGCAGCATTAGTGTGGGCAGCTAAGGACAAATATATTGTAAATCATTTGGATGTAGGAATGGCATATCTGCATGCAGCGTTGCAACACACTATATATTTAAAGAAACCTTTAGGTCTCAAAAATGATAATACTGATTACTGGAGATTGAAAAAGAGTCTTTATGGCTTGAAGCAATCAGGATATGAGTTGAACCAATGTATAGTTAAAGAATTAACTAAAATAGGTTTTGTAAATGGCATGGCTGATCCATGTTTGTTTAAAAGAGAAAGTAATGGTGTAATTTCATTATTGCTATTATTTACTGATGACATAGCATTAATCACCAAAACTGAGCAAGAAGCTACTGAGATAATTTCACTATTGGACCAGAAATTTAAGATAAAACAATTAGGAGAAATCAAACAATATCTTGGTTTAAAGATAGATAGAACAAAGGGAGGATACAAGATCTCACAGGAAGATAAAATTAACCAATTACTAAAAAGTTTTAAAATGGAATTTTGTAAGCTGGCTAAGACACCAGTGAGCCAGGAGTTTAGCCATAGTGATGTACAAAGTCCTATTTTTGATAAGACATTTATCAGTCCTTGATTGGTAGTTTATCTTATCTCAGTAATTGGTCAAGGCCAGATATTGCATACAGTATAAATCAATTAGCAAGATTTAACACTGAGCCGACTGAAAGGCACTGGCAAGCTGCTAAGCGTGTGTTAAGATATCTAAAACAAACAATGCATTATGCATTGTATCTGGAGCCTAAAGATGAACTGAATTTAACTGCATATGCCGATGCAAGTTTTGCTACAGACAAAAATACACGAAAATCTACATCGGGTACTGCTGTATTATTGAGAAAAGCATTGATTGGATGGAGGTCTATTAGACAGAAACATCTAAGTTTGTCCACAATGGAGGCTGAATTCTCATGTTTGTCTTTACTATGCACAGATTTAGTTTTGTATAAACAACTACTAATTGACAAGGGAATTAGTGTAACAGATTCTATTGTAGTTTACAAAGATAACCAATCAGCAATACAGATGGCTTCAAATATTGCTGTTAAGACAAGAACGAAACACACAGATTTAAGATATTTAAATGTGAGACAATGTGTGCAAAGTAAAACGATTAAGATAGAATACTGTATGTCAGAAAACAATATAGCAGATCATTTTACAAAGGCCCAAGGCTCTATAAAGCATAAGGCTAGCTGTGAGGATTATGGACTTAGAATGTAAAGTTGTATATATTGTCTTACCCAAAAGGGGAGAATGTTAGGAATGTAAGTCACCTAACAGCTATTTGGGTTGGACAATATATAAACCAGGATAGACATTTTAATACTGTCTCTTTAAGAGAATAATAAAAGTGTAATTGGGTGTGGTTTCTCAAACAGCCATAAGATGGAGCCAGAAACCTGGGTTGTTTAGTTTTAGTCTTAGTCTTAGCCTCAGAAGAAGTCTCAGTGAGTCTCTTTTTCCTTTTGTTGGAGAGTATTGCTGTTCCTCCATTTTTCCTAATTGACTGATATTCATGGATTTGATGTAAGTCTGTTACTAAACTGTTTTTGACAATGGACTTTGTTATTGGATTATCCCTGAATTGAACACTGACAGCCTTATATGTGAATGACTTTGGGCTGCTTATTTTGAACTTTGCTTAAACCTTTATTGAAAGTAAAACCCTACATTTACTGTACAGTGTATCTGTGTTGCTATTTGTGTATTATTCTAACACTTCTCAATACGTCTCCCTGTATGCGCTCATTCTCCTAACAGGGAATTACCTCAACATCCCTCCCCTGCCATGCCCACCAATCCATGCCCACAGAACCAGTAGTAAAAACAACTGAATCCCACCATTGGCCCAGTAGCTGATCGTTGGAGCAAACTAGTTTGCTCACAGATGATCCTCCGAGCTATCAGTTCGGCTGAGCCGAGCCGAACCAGTAGAATACCACCCCTGAAGAAGACACCATAAAACTGTTAATTCCCCCACTCCCCAGTTATGAAATCACCTGTCCACAGAAAGGAAAGCAAACCCTGATTCATTCATGGGGGAATAAATGAGTGTTTGCTTTCCTGTTAAGGGGGAAATGTATTCTTCTGAGAGCTTCCTATGCACAGTGTGACTCTACTTTTGCTTGGCTGCTTAGTTTGTAGCAGTCAATGTTTGCAGCTGCCTTTTCCTTTATTGTTGCATTGTCTTATTTGTATACTCACTACAACTGTTCTTTTGTAACATATACAGTATATATATCCTCCTGGGGTTGTAACCTTTATTACACTGTTGAATGACTTTTGATCCACAAATAGTATTTCTTTATAAACCATGACACAATGCTATTGATCATGACTGTGTTTATAATTGTCACTGTTCAAAGTGAGACACAGGATCAAATTCTTGGAATATAATGAACTTGTCTGAGATCCATACTTTTCTGTGTACCTTGCATGACACAATGATGCTAGACTATTGTGTATGTCTATCTGTATTCCTTACTGGTTGCAAAAACAACCTTTGTCCATGGTTTCTGTCTCATATTTTTTCTCATCTCCTATATGAGGGGACTCTCATTTTATATAAAGAAAAGATAAAGAAATTTACAAAGAAAAGTTAGAAGAAAGATAAAGGAAGGACTGCAAAAAGTAATTCAGTTACATTTTTAAAAGAAAAAGATAACTGAAGAAGTGACTTCCAATTTTTTGGGTAGTAACTACAAACAAGCTTATCATTCCTTCTCCTTCTTTAAGATTATATTACAAAGATCTCTTCTGACTCATATTCAATCCTTTTTTCAATCAGCAAATCCAAGAATCACCATTTTACCCCCCCTCCCATTTTCAATAACAACAAAACTCCTTAAAAAGATTTTGTCTTTTATAAAAGTACTTATTGTTTTATACTTAAATAAACAGGTCCATTTTTGCTATTTTTGCTAATTCTGCCTTACAGTCAGGGGTGGGTTTCTACTGGTTCTGTCCACCTCTGTAGAACCGGTAGCTCTGAAGAGCAGCAGACATAGAACCAATTCTATGTCTGCTGATGTTTTTACCCACCCAGCCTTCCAGGCTCTTACCTGATCTTTATTTCCTGTTTTTTCAGCTTCAGCTGCCAAACGAGGCACAGCTGTAGTTAAAAAAGCAGGAAAAGAGGCTGCTTCTCTGCATGCAGTGTGCTGATGACGATTTACAGGCACAAGGCTCGCAGCGTGCAGGGAAACACATCTTAAATCACTGAACCTCGTAAATCCAGAACCAGTAGTTAACCCTGTCATATCCCACTCCTGCTTACAGTCCAATTTCAAAACAGGTTTCTTAAGCAGGCTTCAACTCCAGCCAACTCACATGTGGGAGACAAGCTGAATGTTGCAATGCAGAAAACCCTACAGTAAATGCCAATCCTTTAAATTGCTGCTGTTCTTCTGTGTTAGATATTGGGAATAGATTTTCCTTTTGCTTCTGTGGTAGTTTGTGTGTTTTAAAACCTGATGGTTTCTTTTTTTTCCTTTTCTCATTTCACAAGTTATCATCTGATTTTCTCCTTTATTTTGCTCTTCTTTTCTTGTTCTATATTAACATTCTTGAAGCCCCGAGTTCTGATTGGTCCACACAGACCGCAACTTGATTGGTTAACTAAACTCCTGTGATTGGTGCACTAAGAGTTTACCATGATTGGCCGAGCCGATCGCGGGAGATTCAAAGTGCTGCCATTGGCCGCTGAGCCACCGGCCGGCTGAATAAAGCCAAGCGGCTCGTAGGTCTTGAACTGTTCTGTATATTCAATAAAGAGCTGAATGTGCACTTTGAGTCTTGCCTCTCAATGTGACCCGATCTACCCAGAACCGATCTACCAGACTTAACATTTCTATTGCTCACTACCATTATTCTTCTCACATGTACCTTCAGCCTAATAATGCCAGATTAGATAAGGTATGTGTCCTTGCACCATTTCACTGAAATGAGTGGATTCAAATGATATCTTTTAAGCTAAACCAATATTCACACTACGTGGGAGAGATGGAAATGCTATGATGAAACTTACATATATTTCTTATAAGTAGTTCAGATGAATTTCATGGATTTCATAGATAGATAGATAGATAGATAGATAGATAGATAGATAGATAGATAGATAGATAGATAGATAAAAAATGATGTATAGTAAAGGTCCCTTGAATTTGTAATATACCAGTATATCTAAAAATGAAGAATTAAGAAGCAGAATAAATGCTGGAAAATAGAGCAATAGTTTTCTCCCTATTCAATGATGTAAAGTATTACTGCTGGATGATAAATGATCAAGAATGAATTATCTATTCTTGGCCAAATTAAAATTGTTTTTGTGGCAATTAACTGTATTTTGAATTGATTGCAGTTTCTTTGGAATCATGCTGTACTTAGCATTTAAATTAGGAATAAGAAATGTAAGATAATACTCATATTACATTTTTGGGGGGTCTATTTGTTCCTTACTGGGAAATTTTGCATTTCTTATTACTGGGAAATCTGTTGAGTTGGGCAGATGAGGAAGGAGTGGACCCAGGATAGCAAGGAACTCTTTATTTACAACCGGAATAAAAAAAGCAACAAATGCGGCTAGCGCCGGCTTTTTATAGCCGATGCTGTCCAACACTTCAGCCACTGATGGGGCTCCAATATTCGCGCCAGTGGCTGAAACCAATAAGTGGAGTCTGACATCAGACTCCACTTTGCATATGACATGATCCATGTAAATGTAGCATCATGCATATTTAACAGAATCAACAGAAATTACTTCTAACCGTTATCTAGAACAGTTCAGAATTAAAAACCTGTTTCTGTTGGATCCTTCTATGTAGTGTCTCAAAACCATGTGGAAAAGACAGCCTGGTTTCTCTTATTTTACCCCTCTCTCTGCAATACAGTCAATAATATGTAAGAACTATTTCTACAGCAGAGTTGGTACAATGGTTCTATTGTTGCCATGCAGTTGGCAGAAGCCTTTAATATATTTATAGCGTTTGAGTAATTTGAGCTAACAAATTACCAATTTTCAGAAAAATAACATATATTATGATATAATATAATACTGTATAATACATAACATTAACATAACATATATTATCTAACAAATAATAGTAATATTTTTATGGAGTAACATTTTAGTATAATAGGTATATAGTGCATAAACATTTTAGTCTTCATACTAATTAATTTTCAGAATTGAAGTTAATATTTCTTTTTGGAAAAATACAAGGTGGTTCTAGCCTATATCATATCACCTTTTCAGAGTATTGTCCTGTTGATAATATTAATTGTAGGCCTAGATACAAAATGCTAAAAGCATTAATTGAATGTAAGTGATAATTTTGAAGCTGCTTTCAGTTTGAAAAGTTTCTCAAATCAGTAAGTCACAGAGAAACTATTATATTCCATTACGGCAAGCTATGCAGCCAATCTTCTCACTGCATTTTCAATATCAATCCAATATCAATGTTTTTCCTCATGAAAGGTAAGTGAAGTGCAGCTCCATAACATCTGTAATTTGCAAAATACTATTTTATGGTTGGCCTTTTTAAAAAACCACACTGAAATGCTTATGTATAAAGGTCTTTCCACATGCGCTAAAGTGAACTGAGCTCTGCAGGTCATATACTAATAGCTCAGGGTTGAAATGAAGGGTCCTTGGTACTCTCTCAGCTTGCCTGTTTTCTTGCAGACATTTCATTGGACAAACTAGGTAATAGTTTGTAGTTTGGATAATGAAATGTCTGCAAGAAAACAGCCAAGCACAGAGAGCAGCAAGGATCTCTCAGTTCATATACTTTTATCTCAAAAATCCTCCACATCAAATAATCAGTTCTGGTATCAAAATGATGAAAATGATGGACAGCATTATTCCTGGTTTGTACAATATTTCTACACTTTGTAAATTAATGTTTTTGAAGAAGAGATAGGCATCGGCAATAATAGTCTTTTGGAGTGCAGTTGTAAATGAAAAATCAAATAATAACAAGTGGTATTATAGGATAAAACAGATGCTAGCAATTGTCCATACTGGATTATTTGCCCTTACTCACGTTATGGGAATACAATAATGTTAAGCTGTGGATTTTATTCAGAGGCAGAACACATATTTTCTGTAAATAAGCTCATGGTTCAATTTCTGGCATCTCCAGATCAAGCTGATATCTAAGACACTTGAAGGCAGTCAAGCAAGATGTACCTATAGAACAGAAGCACCTTCTCTTGGTTTAAACACTCCTGCCTGTGTCTTGACATTTTTGTGATGACACTTGAAGGCAGTCAAGCAAGATGTACCTATAGAACAGAAGCACCTTCTCTTGGTTTAAACACTCCTGCCTATGTCTTGACATTTTTGTGATGACAGTGAAACTAAGTATTTTACTATTAGGCAATTTTCAGCTACACTGCAAACATAACCCATGTTGTAAACAGGATCAAAATATAGTACATATATTGTGGGTAAACAAATGATTTTTCTTATAATAATCTGTTGAATTTAGAATACCAACTTCATTCATTCATTCCTCAACAAGTGACTCTGAGTGGTGAACAGGGTTAAAATAAAATAAAAACAATGATAAATTTTACAAAAGTGTATTATGACTAGATCTTATTATGACTAGACCTTATTATGACCCAATAATCTTGGGTTGAGCATATGAAGTTTGTATGCTAAGCATTTTTTAAAACCCAAAATATTTTTCCTGCTTACAATTATTGTGGCATAGGGAAACAGTCATACTCACCTGCTCTCTTTTGATATTGTGTTAGAAAACCACAGTCATTGTATTTGCAGGATACTATGAATGAAGCTTGGATCAGTTTTTTTAGAGTTCCTCAAAGTCAATTTTTGATCCTGGCGAGTGTCTAGATTAATCCCCGCAATTTTCTCAATATGGTCTTTTTTGGAAAAGCTTGCTGTCATCTCCTTGCTAGGGCTGAGATCAGATAGCACAGAAAATGCAGGTTCTGTGCAGAAGCATCTGTGGTTTGATCTATTTATTTATTTTATTTGGTTTGTCAATTGCTTACAAGATAATAGGTATAAGTAAAAACATAGTAATGAATACATGGATATATATAAGAAAAATAAAAGAAACAATAGGACAGGGACAGTAGGCACATTGGTGCGCTTATGCACGCCCCCTACAGACCTCTTAGGAAAGGGGTGAGGTCAATAGTAGAAAGTCTAAGGTTAAAGTTTTTGGGGTTTGGGGAAGAAACCACAGAGTCAGGTAGAGTATTCCAGACATTGACCACTCTGTTGATGAAGTCGTATTTCCTGCAATCAAGTTTGGTGCGATTAGCCTTGAGTTTGTATCTATTGTTTGGTCTTGTGTTGTTATGGTTGAAGCTGAAGTATTTATTGACAGGTAGGATATCACAATGTATTTTATATACTATACTTAGATCGGACCGAAGGCGGTGTAGTTCTAGGTTTTCTAGGTCTAGAATTTCAAGTCTGGTGGCATAAGGTATTCTGCAACGAGTAGAGGTGTGGAGAACTCTTCTTGTGAAATATTTCTGGACTTTCTCAACTGTGTTAATATCATATACGTAATGTGGGTTCCAGACTGATAAGCTGTATTCGAGTATTGGTCTAGCAAATGTTTTGTATGCTCTAGTTATTAGTGTAATATTATCAGAGAAAAAGCTATGCAAGATTAGGTTAACAACTCTTAATGCCTTTTTGGTTATGTAGTTACAGTGGGCTCTAGCACTTAGATCTTTAGAGATGAGAACTCCAAGGTACTTGACAGAGTTTGAATCATCAACAAGGTCTTGACTATTCAGCTTGTATTTTATTTTCTGATTTTTTTTGCCAATATGTAAGAAAGAACATTTATTTGTTGAGATTTGAAGTTGCCATATGTTTGACCATTCTGATAAGTAGTCAAGGTCTTTTTGAAGGGTAGCAGTATTGTCTGTGGTGTTGAATAGCTTTACATCATCAGTGAAGAGAACGCAGTTGCTCTTAATATGATCACAGAGGTCATTTATGTAGAGTATGAAGAGAGTTGGTCCTAGAACACTGCATTGGGGGACACCACTGTTGACAGGTACAGAATTTGATAGGACACTCCCAATTTTGACCATTTGTTGTCTGTTTGACAAGAATGCTTTTATCAAGTTATGTAGGTGTTCAGAGATACCATAAGATTTTAATTTTAGAAGTAGTTTGTCATGTGCCACTGAATCAAAGGCTTTACAGCTCTACTGCTAACAATTGTTTATCAAAGTCCCTGATGAAATGGAAGTTTAATAGTGGACAGCCCAATCACTGAATCTTCTCTCCCTTGCAAAAACTCCCCAACATCATCACTCAGATATGGATCACCTTGGAGTATGCTATATTTAAGATAATACAAAAGAGATTTCCATTCTTGTGAAGCAGCTGTTTACCTCTGTAGCTACACTGGTAGGTAAAAATCAATGAAACATTTCTCTGTATCTGCTCCCTGTGGCTGTAGTATCTTACCTTTGCCCACTGGTCTGGTTATCAATAAACTGGGAGGCGCCGCTCCCATTGCCCAAATTGGAGTCTCAACTCTGGATTTAATTAACAGACCTATGCTCTTGTTTTCACTTTGAATAACTCCTAGTAGAATCCTATTATTGTTCTGACAGTCTTTATAACTGTTCCTGCACAACACACTATAAAATATCAGCACGTTTACATTGTTTTTCTTAAGGCAGAATAATTCCCTCAGCTCTTATCCTTAACATCACTAGCTTTTTCTCCTCCATTTCACACCTCCCAGTCCCCCAAGGCCTGGCATCAAATTACACATTTTTCATTCTTTTGTGTAAAGAAGAGAGATCTCTTCCATAGTGCCAGATTTTTTTTCAGCACTCCTTAATTACCTGTAGTATGTTTCCTTACTCACCATAATATTGGATATATATCTGATTTTTTTCCAGCCAAAAATATTGATCTGATTAATCTTTTGAAGAAAGAATGAAGAATAACGAGACCAAAGGGAATCCATAGAACCCAAGCAGTTCTCATCCACTAAAACTCCCAGAAATTGTCAATGGATTCTGGGAACTTTCTAAGAAGTTTGTAGAGAAAGTTCCCTAACCCTGTTCCTAGTAGATTTAGCTAGCTTTGTATGATAATTATTCTGTGCTGCTGTCACCATGGCTGGTCTATCATTAGGCAAAAGTCTGAAGCAAACTCATGAAAAAGCTATTAGCTGCAATACTTAGCTTTTACTTCCCGAGTCACCCCAATTATCCCCTTCTCAAAGAAAGTTGTACTTTGCATCTTTAACCTCCTCCTCCACTGCCCTCAGGTTTTGTGGAGGATCATGTTAACTTTCTAGAGGAACATGAAGCTCTGGCTTATTCAAGAGCTTATAATGGAAGATTTACTGTGTCTCCTGGAAAAGTATCACCTAATATTTAATAGGGATTGAATGTCAGATTGTTGGTGTTTTCTCCTGTTTTGGGGTTTGTACTATATATGCACCAAAGTCCTGTTTGCAATTTTATGGTCAGACTCAGTTGACAGAATGGATGAATGAATGAATGAATGAATGTTATTGTGCATGTTGAGATAGAAATAAACTTTTAATCCATTCAGTTTTTGAATATTAGAAAGGGTGATGCAGTTATCTTGTTCCAAGTTAAACAATTTGGGGAGGTTGGCTTTATCTACTGACATCACATCAGATTACCTGTATCAAAACAAGTAAGCCTAACAAGGCTTACTAATTTATTTGTCATTCTGGCTTCTCAAATATTTTCCTCATCCTATTTTGTCAAAAGCAAAAAATATTCTTGATATGCCTCCATGTAATATAGTTCTTGGTAGCATGATCAAATTATTATAATTTTATTTTTAGCCACTGAACAATAGTGAAATGTTGCTAGTTATCACTATACATATTTTCCCATCTTTTGATCCATCCATATTTTGTCTTATGGCTTCTGTTTTGGCTCTCTTGCTTTCCTCCAACTCTTTTCTATTTCATACTACTGAGTGGTGAAAATGCTTTCTATCTGCAGCAAAATGAATGAATTAATGTGAATGTAACAAAATAAATATTTTTATCAGCTACATGCCACTGTAAAGTTGTTAAATCCTAATAACTGCTGGTATAGTTGGAAGATCTCAGATTTGTTGTTATATTAATCAAATAAGGAGAACATGAAAAAAAAACAAGCAATACCAATAAAAGCTATTTCTATGCAAGAAATTAAACATAAACTAAAGTTGTTTATGCTCCAATGAAACCATTCCAAATGTATAGTGAATCCTTGGGGACAAGGGCAATCTTAGATAACTAATGCTTATTCATTAGGCTAAACCAAGATTTCTTGGTACTGACTGACAATCAACACAGACAATCCCTTTTGGATTTTGAAAAAGAAATTTGAAACATGAGCATAACCTTGTTATCCTTCTCCATACTTTTATACAATGAAATTATTGTATAAATTAACTCTGTGATAGTTATTATCCAGGCATGGCTGGATGGAATATAAAGAATTCCTGATCACGCTAGTCTCCATTTGTCGGGGATGCATTGTAAGATTTCAATGAGTAAAAATGTTAGAGGGAGCCAATATTTTCATTAAATTTGATTTTCTGAGCAGCATATAAAATATCTCCTTCAAGTCAGTATCATAACAGTAATGAGGGCATTTAGAAGAAAGGCAATATTCTACCTAAGTCTTATTCCAACAGACTTTCCTGTAGAATACAGGTGCAACTCAAAAAATTAGAATATCATGCAAAAGTTCATTTATTTCAGGAATGCAATGTAAAAGGTGAACCTAATATATGAGATAGACTCATTACATGCAAAGCAAGATAGTTCAAGACATGATGTGTCATAATTGTGATGAGTATGGCTTACAGCTCATGAAAACCATGCATTGTTGGATATTTAATGCTAGATTGTTAGATCCCACAATTGGCAGATTGTACTTAATTGTTAGATCCCACAGTGCATAATTGATACTTAAAAAGTATCTCTTGGAGTTAAGAGATATTCAAAAGGATATTGCTTTTTACATAAAGTGAAAGCATTTTGGCTGTTTGATTTATTG
The DNA here is from genome assembly GCF_049901715.1 of Pseudonaja textilis. NCBI lineage: Eukaryota > Metazoa > Chordata > Lepidosauria > Squamata > Elapidae > Pseudonaja > Pseudonaja textilis. The sequence continues at coordinate 70,631,798 of NC_141991.1, forward strand.
ATTTATTTTGTACCAACCAAAATTCCTTTTGGAGGAAATTGGCAGCTATATAAACTAGCTAGCTAGCTAGCTAGATGATAGATAGATAGATGAATAGATAAATATATGAATACATAAATAATAAATTTAGTTTACCTTTGCCTACTCAAATTTTGTGTAAAAGGCAGAACTATGAGACTAGAAACAGGGCAGCTTTATAAGAAGTTTTATAGCATCAAACTGGCAGCTGAGTATCAAACTGGCAGCTGCAGACTGGGTGCATCATGCACAGGCCACTCCCACCCCAGCTTCACAAAAGGGAAAAATGTTGTGATACATCACGTGACATCAGTGTGATGCTGTGAGTTTGACACCCATGTTTTACAGTGTTCAGTGGGATTTACTTTTTATAAACATTTAGAATTGCTGTATTAAGAAACAATAGCTATTAATATTATGCAAACTTACTGAGCACTTCAAGTAAGCACTTTGAACTCAATAATTTCATCTTTGTACACATAAAAGGTTCATAATATTAATTATAAAATAATATGAAATTCTAACTTCTTTGCAGGGAAACATATTCCTTATCCCTTTATGTTCTATCCAAGATTTACACAGCCAGGAATACACTTAACAAAGTTGAAATTAATAAACATATTTTTGTTATTTGAGAGGAAAAAGGGAGAAGGTAGCTACATGGCTATCGGGGAAATTAAGAATTCAGTTTCTTATGTGTCAGAACTCTTGTGCTTTTGCTTAATATTCTTATGACCTAGTAATCTTTATCTAATCATTATTCCATGTATCCTTAATTTCTAATTATAAATATAATAAACCTAGAATCTTTCTGAGAAAGTCACAAACAATGTCACACATTTTTTATACAACCCCCCCACCCCTAAAATTCAGACAAGAAGCTGGTTAGGCAGTAAAAGACAGCATTGTTAACACTTTCTGTTTATATAATGTAAATGAGTAAAAAAAGAAAGAAATGTAAATGAATGAGGAAATACTTCAAAGTGTGAAGAAACAGTTGATGTCAAGCTAGCTCAAAGCTAAAGGTGACAAAAGAATGGAATATAAAATAGGACAAAAGAGAGAAAAATGAACTATCTTGTTTTTAAGAGTGACAGTTCAAAGGTAAACAGGAAAAAAAATCTTTTTTATGTTGCCACAGATAAGCATAAGTACATCTCTGTCTTAGTTTTGAATCTCAAAGAAAAGGTTTTGTTGAAAAGGGCTTATAAAATAAATGTAAAAAGTGATAATACAATCAAGATTCTTGTTTGTATAAATGCCATTCCAAGTAGAAGTGCTGTAAATGAAGGTTCAAAAGTTCAGCTGTGTTACATATCCAAATTTCTTAAAATGGAGGTAGGCATTATTTAGCTGACTTCAGTAGGACTGAGCTTTATTTGGAATAGTTGAAATGGGATTATTCCTAGTTCCAAAATGCTCCAATAGAGCTTTCATTTTATTTAAATTCTAAAATGGAAAAGTGGTAAACTTCTAAAGTGGAAGAGAAATTTGAGGGAAAAGAGTTGAAGCAGAATTCTTTTAGGTAAGAGGTGCAGTCATTCAACATCAAAGGCAGTTTTTTTTCAATCTTAGCAACTTTAAATGTGCGGATTCCAACTCCCTTAATTCCCCAGCCAGCCATGCTGGGAATTCTAGAAGTTCAAGTCCACACATCTTAAAGTAGACAAGGTTGAGAAACTCTGATCTAACTGATTGGAGTGGATTTAGTGGTTTGCCAGACTTTTCACTAGACTATGGTTTACATACCCTGGAAGCTTTTAAAATTAACTCTAACTCTAGCTAACTCTAGCCCAAGTGATGTCCTAACCATAATGCATCTTTAGAGCTGTTCTTCCTGTTCATTCAACAGATTGATATCTTAACTTCTAGTCTGAGATCGGACACAAGGAGCGGGGCTCTGTGAATTCATGCCTAATCCTTCTCATTGGAGACCCCCCAAGGGGCTAAAGTCAGTGATGATGAAGAACAGAGGGGCACCCTGCAGTTGCGGAGAGTGGCAGCTCTCCAGCTGGACCCAGGGATTCCCTCCCATCCAATGATGAAGAGGAGAGGCAGCTACTATGACTGCCCTGAAGCTGAGGCAACCGAAGAAACAAAAAATGTGCTGGAGCGTTGTAGATGAATGGTGATTGAAACTGGGTGAGGTGATTCTTTTTTTTACCTAGAACCTAACCCCAAAGAAAATAAATCCTGGAAAAGAGACTCTTTGAAATGCTTGTCAAAGTGGGGAATAATTACAGAAAGAAAAATTATAGACCCCAAAGAAAAGGAACTAAAGGAAGAACATAAAATCTTTAAAATATAGAAAGATTGGATTCTTAAACTTTATTGGCAATATTTTGGTAAGGCATTTTAAATGCTGGAATTATTTGTCTGAATATTGACTATTTGCAAAAAAACTGAAATAAATATTTGTCAGATTTTGTGCAATGTTGAAATTTAAGCTGAAGGTGCCATCTATTGATGTATGGAATATACACTAACCTCCTACAACCTTGGGAAAGTACTGATAAGACAAAGGAAAAAAAGAGGAAATAAATAACCCCTGGAGGACTGCTGTGCTATCTACTGTTCTATATTTGTTTACTTCATGGCTATTGGAGGCTTAACTGTGAGACTATGGACAACATCTAAAGAAAGCAACTTTTAAATGCCAGGATCTGTGACTGAACTTACAGAGTGGACTTAAGGAGATATTTGGAAATCTTCCTGGATTGCCTAAATGGAACTAATTGACTAACTGTGGTACACAAATAACTATAACAGAGGATCAATGCCTCTAAGCTGGCTTTCTGAGGCAATAGAAAGACCAGAGGAAAAGATAGAACAGATAAATCAACAAATAAACCAAGAAGAGAAGAAGGAGAAGACAATACTTATGAATCAAATCAGGGACAATATATATTAAGAAATAAAAAAATGAGATTGGATAAAAAGAAAGATTTTTTGAAGAGAAGATAGGGGCTTGGGCAGATTGTCCAGAGGTACGGCAGCAAAAGATAGTAGAGATGGAAGAAATATTCGGGTTAAATAGGAAAGATGTAGACAGAGACAAAGACCCAAGGGAGGAGTTTGGGAGGCAAGTCAAAAAACGAGTAAGAAATACTAAAGGGGACTAAAGATGATAGTTAGAAAGGGAATGTTGTTTAATATAAGATTGGCTTTATTGAGAACTAGAATAGAAGTAGAAACAAGATGAAGGGGGAATATTATTATACATATTTTTATAGAATATACTAAAAGTAATAGCTAGATGTAAAGATTAGATGTTGAAAGATGGTATCACTATATACGTTTAAATAATATTGTGATAAACATTAATACAAATATGTATAATAATACCATAATTACATAAGTATGATTAATACAACAAATATTAATATTACCATTATTTTTTGTATTTAAATGAATGATACCCAAATGTCTCACTGTTCATATAATGATATTGACATATATCCAAAAATTTAAAAACCTAGATTAATATCTTACTGTTAAATATAATTATATTTAATTATCTTGACCCATGGTTTTCATATGTCACCTTTCATATTCCTGTCATTTAGTATAAAACTTTCATGAATGTGCAATTATCTTCACTCTTTACAATCATACAGTACTAATACTTTGGTGTAGTGCTGAAGCACCAGGCTAGAAAGTGGGAGACCACAAATTCTAGACCCACTTTAGGCATGAAGCCAGCTGGGTGACCTTGGGACTTTCCCTCAGCCCTAGGAAGCAGGCAGTGGCAAACCACTTCCAAAATCTTGCCAAGAAAACTGCAGGGACTAGTCCAAAGCCAGGAGTCAACAACAACTCAAAAGTGCAACTCACCTGCTTTCACAATCATGAATGGAGTAAAATTTCACATGAATATGGAATGAATATACAGTTAGACAAATCAATTTTGGTTAAAAGAATTCGAAAATTGCTATACCACCCTGGAGAAATCAGGTTGTTATCTGGAGGAGGAATGGATCACTGTGGAGTTTCCAAAAACATTGTGTTATTGGAAGAGGAGTAGAGGTGGTTATTCAGCAGGTCCTGACCAGTTCTGGAGAACCGGTAGCGGAAATTTTGAGTAGTTCAGAGAACCACCTCTGACTGGAGATTTTACAGTATCCTTCCCCCGCCACACCCACCAAGCCACGCCCACAGAACCAGTAGTAAAAAAATTTGAATCTCACCACTGAAGGGGAGGTCTGGCTTCTGAACAATGTAAACAAAATAATATAGTTCAACTAATCCTTCCTTCCTTCCAGTGTGTGGAATGAGTTTACTGGCTCTATTTTCAGACTTCATCAGGATTTCTAAACAAGAAACTTGCACCGTTACGTTCAGCTTCTTTTACCATTTATCATTCTTAGATTAATAAATAAAATAATAAAATAATATTTGGGCTAAGATAGGCTGTGATGCTCAAAGCTATATTCACCAAAACAGGTTTTATCCAGGTGTAAGGAAAAAAACGGATTAAAGAACATTTGCAATTTTCTTGAACTACTAGTATTTGCATGCATTCTTAACAGAGTTATAATGCAGTCTCTTAAAATTCTTATTTAATTGTCAGAAAACGTAATCTCTCTTAGACTAGTTGTGCAATGTGTATTTAGTTCTCTGCGAAGTTCAGAGAACTGTTCTGTGGAAAACCCAAAATGTCACTATTATTTATGTATGAGTCACTATGGGAAAGAACCTTGAAGGTTTTTATTTCTTGAAAATCTCAGAGTGTCTTCTGACCTTTATATATTCCACTGAGTTATGCTTACTAAAAGACAAAGAGTGTCGTGCAGCTTACATTAAGTGAAAATGGCATGGAGCATCACAGACCTCAATTTTTCTCAGCTAAATAGATAAAGTTAGATCTCTCAGTCCTTTCCTGGTCACTATGTCACCTTTGAATTTTTCTAGGAAAAGCAGCAATTTAAATCCCGACATGCTATTTTCAGTGGAACATGGGCAAGAACACCCCACCCCCCACCCCCATTTTCATATTGGAGGGTAGATTTTTTTTCTTAGTTTGGAATATCTGCTTTTTTATTTAGCTCTGGTTCCAAACCCTATTTGAGAAAGAATTCCTAACCTATAACCAAAGAGTGAGTTAATACTGCTTTGGTATATCATGCTTAGCTGAGCTTTTTACTGGTGCATGCCTGGCTTTACAAATGATTGGGTCATGATTTATTTAAGCAGAACATTTCAACATAATGCCAACACATTAATTTACATTACCATTTGTAGATGTTTATTGAAAATGTACCATGTAATGACCCAAAGGGTATTAATGTGTAGAATCTCGGCTGTTCTTTGATTAATGACTCTTCTCTAAAGGTCTTTAAGCTGATCAATTTGTGATTCAGGATCAGTTTTCTGCCTATATTTTATCACTAAATGTGTGGTATGTGTCCCTTTTTGTAACTGAAGGACCTCTAGGAAAATTATATTGGCATCTATGCATGTAGCATTCCCAAAATTTAGTCAACAATGTTATCTAAATAGTTGGAAATTTGGTCTTTCAATCTCTTCCTGGTCACTATATCATATTTCTTTACTGTAGGAGAACTTTAACACCTGAAAAATCAAACTATATATACAGTTGGATGCTTATTTCAGAATTCCTAAAATGGTCCTCCCAGGATACCTTGGGTTCTTATTAACAATTCCACTTATCCATCTGCAGTACTTGATACTCCTCCCAAGAATTCCTCTACAGATAGTTCTCGACTTACAAGAGTTCATTTAGTGACCATTCAAAGTTACAATGGCACTGAAACAAGTGACTTACGACCAGGGGTGGGATTCAGTTTTTTTAACAACTGGATCTATGGGCGTGGTGGTTGGTGGGGGTGGCTTGGTGGTCATATGACTGGGTGGGCATGGTCAACTCAACATCACTCATGTCAAGGGGCGCTTCTCCTCACCTCTCATGATAGTGGGGATGCTGTAATGGTCATAAGTGTTAAAAATGGTCATAAGTCACTTTTTTCAGTGCCACTGTAACTTTGAATGGTCACTAAAAAGTGCTGATTGTCCAGGGGTGGGGTTCTATAGAACCCCTTGTTAACTTTCTAAGCAGTTTAGAGAACTTTGTTTTTTTCCAGCCTTATTACATTCTTGGCAGACAGCCTAGACTTCCTGTCTCCCAAGCTTCAGAGGCTTGGCTTTCTTAAAGGCGAAGGGTTGTTTTAAGATTTTTACACTGCTGTTGGGAGGAAATACTTCCCTGGACAATCAGCACTTTGCAGAAATAATTGAATAATGAAGCAAAGCTTTTAGTGATAGGGAACCAAGATGAGTGACATTCAGCAAGGCTTTTCTGCTAGCTAGAAGGATTGACATTCAAACATGAGATTCCATACTCTTTGTGAGTTTTGGTCTAAAACTGGTTTTTGGTGAAGGTTAATTCTGTGCTTGGTGAAGTTTAATCCTGTGTTTATTGATGGGATAATTTTCCGTATTCAACCTTGTTTGGAAGGAAAAAGATTAATCTCTGTTCCCAAAAAGAAACTGGATTGAGAAATCTGGCTAGTTCCTGTGTCTATTTGTTCTGGTAATTAGTTTAACAAGCAACAGCTACTGTTGTGATTTAATTATTTGTATTGTGTTTGAATTTTTTCCTGCCTCATGGTTTCTTTTTCTATTTGGGGAGAGGCTCTTCCTTCACTGCTTTAATACTATCTGGCACTGTCCTTTTGGGGTATACTCCATAGAGGCAGGATGCAAGCTTGGCACTGATTTTTTTACTGCCTTTCTGGGGGGCATGGGACCTTTCCTTAAATCTGGGTGATTTCCTTAGGATATCTTGTGAGGTGAGTGAGACCAACTGGTATTTTTAAGTGATATAAATGGATCTAAGGATTGCTTTTCCTGGATGTGCTTTTTCTGGATGGCTTAAATGATCTCTCTGCTAAAGGGTTTCACTTTATGAGCAAGAGTTGGCTGCTTGATAGTTATCACTGCATTTTAAATATTTTCATTCCTCAAGGTGCTCTGGAACCCTTCCTGATTTGTAAGTCTGGCTTGCAGGTATTTTTAATCTAAATATTGGTATTTAGGGCAGCTTTTTGCAAGCAAAGAAGCTTTTTGTGTTTTTGTACAGGTAATCCTTGACTTACAACAGTTCATTTGGTGACCATTCAAAGTTACAATGGCACTGAAAAAAATGATTTACAACCGTTTTTCACACTTATGACCATTGCAGCATCCCCACAGTCATGAGAGGCCAGGCGAGAAGAAGCGCCCCTTGACATGAGTGATGTCGAGTTGGCCATGCCCACCCAATCACATGACCACCAAAGCACCCCCACCAACTAAGCCATGCCCACAGACCCGGTTGTTTAAAAAAAATGAATTCCACCCCTGTGATTGTCCAGGGAAGTATTTCTTCCCAACAGCGGTGTAAAAATATTAAAACAACCCTTCATCTTTAAGAAAGCCAAGCCTCACAATCTCTGGAGACAGGAAGTCTAGGCATACTGGCAAGAATGTAATAAGGGTGAAAAAAAACAAAAGGAGATTACTTCTAACTACCGGTTCTCCGAACTGCTTAGAAAGTTAACAAGGGGTTCTATAGAACCAGACAGAACCGGTAGAATCCCACCCTGCTCATGACCTTTTTTCATACTTACAACCAGCATCTTCATGGTCACATGATCAAAATTTGGATGCTTGGAAACTGGTTCATATTTATGATGGTTGCAGTATTTTGATATCATGTGATCCCCTTTTGCAACCTTCTGATAAGTCAGATTCACTTAACAACCGTGTTACTAATTGAACAAGCACAGTGATTCACTTAACAACTGGGGCAAGGAAGGTCATAGAATGGGGCAAAACGCACTTAACAAATGTCTCACTTAGCAACATAAATTTTAGGTTCAATTGTGGTTATAAATAGAGGACTACCTGTATTGCAAAATGGCAGGGAAGGCCCCGATAAACACAAGTCTTTCCCCTACTACCCCCAGACCAGAGGTGGTTTTCAGAAGGTTGTGACCAGTTCTGGAGAACCGGTAGTGGAAATTTTGAGTAGTTTGGAGAACCAGCAAATACCACTTCTGACTGGAGATTTGACAGTATCCTTCCCCTGCCACTCCCACCAAGCCATGCCCACAGAACCAGTCGTAAAAAAAATTGAATCCTACCACTGCCCCAGAAAAAAGAGAAACAATTATTTATATACTTACTTTTAAAAGAAATACAGTCCAATTGTGTGGTTCCATGTATTATACAAAGAAATGATCTAAGCATGAAATGCAAGTAAAACAAATTGATTTCAGGGACATGCTTTGGACATGTCACCCAAAACATCATCATGTATCACCTTTAACATGTGTCATATAGATTTTGCATTAGTTGGCTAGAGAATACAGCAGCCCAACGCATTTGCTGATCACCAAACTGATGAAGGCTGCTTTAGAGCAGGGCTCTAATACTTGAAAGGTAACTGTATTACATCTCCTAGAAGTCTCAACTGGGAAAGTGAATGTGAATTCAGCAATGCTTATTGTCTACACATTGATCAGTCCTGCTCTAGAGTACAAAAAAGAATTGAACTGGCACCTAAAATATAGTTATTGGGACCACATTTCATAGTTTCATTATAGAAACAATCTTATCATTGTAAAAGTATCCAGAGCTGCATGTTATCAAACTGGATGGCTAGATTCATATGGGAAGATGGACTTTGAAATACTAGCATTCTGAATAAAAAACCAGTATAGGTTTTCAAGCCAAGGCATATATTTTCCATCTACTGTATTTAATTTAGCAATATTTTTTATCTACAGATAATTCATTTGGTGTCTGATAGAAACTCTCCAATGAAAAATTTTCTAGGAGCAGTTTGGGAATAGAAAAAGATGAAGCTGTAGGTGCAAATCATCCACAACAGTTTTGTAAGCAATTTGAAAGTGTTATTATTTTAGCCACAGCTTATTCCCTTAGTAGAGAAAAAAATGTGCTCCACATCACTGGCACAAGAATAAAAAAAAATTCTTCAAAATTTTCTATAAACTTCTTGTTTTCATAAAACAGGCTAGAGCTGTTCTTATGTGCATTCAAAATAAGCCGAGAACTGTAAATAAATCACAAACATTTTTACCTCTGCTAGAATAGAAAAATAGATACATAAAATAGATAATCCAGTGATTTTTTTAAAAAAAGGAAAGTCTTCTGTGAGCAGACATTTATACAAATGCAAATAATCTTCTAATGCATACAAAACATATAATCTTAATTATGCATAGAATTTGCAATTAGTATAGATTTATAGGTGCAGATTGCAGCTAATTGGAATCAGGCATGGAGAAGGGCAATTGAACTGGAAAGGACAAAAATCTCACTTAGATATTAAATCAAACAATGGCTCAGTTTACTGGACAAACAACTTCTCCCAAGAAACAGCTAGCCTTAAAATTAAACTCAAATGTATCCATGCTTTGCAGCAGACAACTTACAACCCTTTATTTTCTTGTTCATTCTTTTGATTTCTCAATTTTTGACCATAATAGGGACTGGAAAATATGTCCTTAAGTGAAGCATCACATATCTGGACCCATGATCTTTTTTGCTGTGGCCATTAAGCAAGATATCACATGTCTATAATTTGCAACCTCCTGCCAGCTTCCTCACTGATTTTGCTTGTCAGAAGCCAACTGGGAAAGCCACACGTGGCAATTGCATGACTGCAGGATGCCATGCCTGTTGTAAATGCAAGAGAGTTGCCCAAATCACAATCATGTGACTGCAGAGACACTGAGATGGTCATGTGAGTCTTGGTTGTAATTTTTTTCAGTGACATTGTAACTTTAAATGGTCACTAAATGAATGGTCATTAAGCATGGACTACCTGTACTCTTGCAGGCAACCAAGTAAATATGGTAATTGTAAGCTGAATCAGATCAGGAACCAGAAATCTAATGGAAAGTCAGTCCATACTGGACAAAGGCCAGGTCTAATCTATACACAAGCATCACCTATGGTAGAACTAGAGTTCTATGAGGTAGTTTGTAATTAAATATGGTCCCGGTTACTAGTTTACTGAATGTGAGGGTTTTTAAAACTATGTTTCAGGGTTTTGTCTAAAAATCAGGCTATCTGCAGAGCCTTCTAATTGGGAAGAATGCCTGATGTAGACTAATTCCTTACTCACAAGAAATTCAGCCTATGATGCTTCAGGTAGTCATAGCAAAATATGATTGCACCTCAATGCATATAAGAGAGGCCATAAATACTGAACAGTTGATAAGTATCGTGTCATCAAAGAACAATAGAGAAATGCAATAACCAATGCACTCCAACTACACACCAAAGTAGAAATGATATCATAAGAGGTTCTTGGTAATGGAAAGTAGTTAGGGTAATTATTTTTGGAAGCCATGCTAGTTCTCCCCTATTACTGAAAAGTAGGGTAATTATGTGTTTATTTTTATTTTGCAAAATTAAAGATAATTTTAGGGTTGATTGAGGAAAAACAGTGCTTCTGTTTTGATTAATTAATAGAATAACAATACGTGATGTTCTTATATTTTACGTTGCAGTGCAAAGTAACAGGAGAAGAGAAAGAAGGGTTATTGGTGGGACTATCTTGCAAAGTCAGTCATCAACATGTGTCCTGCATTTGGGAGCTGTCAAAACGCTTCAGGGAAAAATATGGATGCTACCTAGTGGCATGTATTTTCAGATTCTGTTTTTCTTTTCTTTCCCTGTTGTTTTTTCACAAATAACTGCAGTAAGGATGGCAAAATGTAAGCATCATTATATATTTCGTAACAAGTGCATTTTAGGAAACAGAATAGAAGGAATAGAAGAATGTTTTGGTAGGATCCTAGAAAATCACTTGAATTGAAGAAAAGTTCTCAGTATTTTAGTAAAGTTGAAGCTGTTTGGCTTGAGATACCATACATAGCTCTCTGGAAAGTCAAGCCCATAATAACCAATTATCAAGAGAAGTTTCACATGCTAGATTGACTGTTTTACTGCAGACAAGAAAGAAGTCACACATGCCGTGTTCTGTCTCTATATATTTATGAATCCTGGTTTGAATCCCAAGTCTTTTCTTGCCCCTTCTTTTTCCCCAGCTTTAAAAGTCAGAGACATCTATTCTGGCTGGCTTGAGAATCATCACTTGATCCCACCTAACCAACTTTATCCAGTTCTTATTAAAGTTTTCAATATTGACCTTTACTTAGGCATTTAAAGTGGGAATAGAATATCATTAGTGTTTTTAAAACTCCTTTGATCTCTTCTAAAAATTTCATCTGAAATGTTTTGTATTCCACCTACCCTTCCTTCCAACCTAAAGCGAGAGAACTAACAACCAGATAACTGCAAAAATACAATCCTTCCACCCCATCCATTCTATCATCCCCCATCATCCAGCCTCAACTATCCATACTTATCCTTCCATCCCTCCACCATCTTTTCCTCTTCTTCCAAAATAGTCCAGCTGCCTTTAAAAAAAAGCACCACTGATACAACTACCATATTTTCCCCAAAATAAGACCCAGTCTTATTTTCTTTTGGGCTCCGAAATGAAGCACTGGGACTTATTTTCAGGGGTGGTCATGTTCTTATTTTTTTTGAGCTGCCCCACATGCCTTGCACTCATGCCCCCCCCCCCCCAGCCAGGTCATCCATGCCCTGACAAATGCCTCACACCATGGTGGTGGCTCCAGCAACCCTGTCCAGAAAGATCCCACATGGCCACTGGACCACTTCTTCCAACACCAGTGTGACACTGGAGCAGGAGGCCAACCGATGTGCCAGTGCCATGAGCATGAGGCAAGGTATGGGAGAGCTGCCCTATGTGCCCCACGCCAGCTTACCTCAGGGCCCTTGAAGCCCTGCCATCCATGCCCTGACACCTGCCTTGCATTCTGACCAGGACATTAACATATCACTCAGCTTCCTGTCTGGTGCCATGCCATTGATAGAAGAAGTGGGCTGGTGGCCACATGAGGTCTTGCTGGATGGGGCTGTTGGAGCCATTGCTGTGTGGCAAGGCAGTTGTTGGGGTGTGGATGGCCTGGCTGCGGGGCCCTGAGATAAGCTAGTGTGCACATGGGGCAACTCTACCTTCCTACCTCACCTCATGTCAGTGGCACTGCAAGTAGCCAGATGGAATGAGCAGCAGCCAGGTGTGAAGACACTTATATAGGGCTTATTTTTGGAGTTGAGCTGATATTGGGCACTTGTGCAAAAACGTGCTAGGTCTTATTTTCAGGATAGGTCTTCTTTTCGGGGAAACACAGTATGACCTGGGTGACAGAGAATCTCCACCAACATTCATCTGAACAACTTTCCATTTTCACTTTCTTTAACTTTCTTATTTAGGCAACATCAGGTGACTGCTGAAGAGTGTGTGGATGCTAACTTAGCTATTTATATTTCAAGGCTATTTGGGCTCCCTAAGAGCTTATTTTTGTAGGTTGTACTCAAATTGGTCCAATGCATTTCAGATGTCATTTTAGCTGAATCTTTCGTGGCAGCTTTACATCTTGTTTTGATTAGTCAGTGAGGAGGTTCTGTGCACATATTTCTTATGAATGGCTTATACCAGCAATAATGTACTTCGTAAGGCAACCTCTCCAGCAGCTTTGTCTGTATTTATTAAGTGACTCAGATGAGACTGAAGAGCATAGAGAAGGCACATGTCCTGGCTCCTTTCTGCCTCTTTTCTTCTAAATCGATCTGTCCCCATAAAGCAGCTTGTCTGTGTGGTTTGTACATGGTTTAAAAGGCTATCCTAGTTTTCTTCAGGCATAAAGAAACACAAACCAAAGTCCATTCTCGCTTAATCTGCTTGATGAAAAATCAAATGTTTACCACTGACTCAGAAGGCAACTATAGAATGCTATACTTGACTGAAGTCCCAATCTGTTCTTTTGCTGAGGGGACTCTTGAGATTTCTAATGGGACATGGAACACTTCCCTTTTGGTGCACTGACTGAATGCAAAGCAGTTTAGCTGAGAGTGAAAGTAATTATGACCAGTTTATAGCTGTGTGGTGGCCTAAATTAAATGAGTTTGAAACTACAGACATGTGGAAACCATGTGCCTCTGACATATAGATTTTATTTATTTATTTTTATTTATTTATTTATTTATTTTTGTCAATTGCTTACAAGATAATAGGTATAAGTAAAACCATAGTAATGAATACATGGATACATATAAGAAAAATAAAAGAAACAATAGGACAGGGACGGTAGGCACATTGGTGCGCTTATGCACACCCCCTACAGACCTCTTAGGAAAGGGGTGAAGTCAATAGTAGTCAGTCTAAGGTTAAAGTTTTTGGGGTTTGGGAAGAAACCACAGAGTCAGGTAGAGTATTCCAGACATTGACCACTCTGTTGTTGAAGTTGTATTTCCAATGCAATCAAGTTTGGTGCGATTAACCTTGAGTTTGTATCTATTGTTTGCTCTTGTGTTGTTATGGTTGAAGTTGAAGTATTCATTGACAAGTAGGATATCGCAATGCATGATTTTATATACTATACTTAGATCGGACCGAAGGCGGTGTAGTTCTAGGTTTTCTAGGTCCAGAATTTCAAGTCTGGTGGCATAAGGTATTCTGCAATGAATAGAGGAGTGGAGAACTCTTCTTGTGAAATATTTCTGGACTTTCTCTACTGTGTTAATATCATATATGTAATGTGGGTTCCAGACTGATGAGCTGTATTCGAGTATTGGTCTAGCAAATGTTTTGTATGCTCTAGTTAGTAGTGTAATATTACCAGAGAAAAAGCTACGTAAGATTAGGTTAACAACTCTTAACGCCTTTTTGGCTATGTAGTTACAGTGGGCTTGGGCACTTAGGTCATTAGATATCAGTAGTCCAAGATCCTTGACAGAGTTTGGATCATCAACAAGGTCTTGACTATTCAGCATGTATTTTATTTTCTGATTTTTTTTTTGCCAATATGTAAGACAGAGCATTTATTTGTTGAGATTTGAAGTTGCCATATGTTTGACCATTCTGATACATAGTCAAGGTCTTTTTGAAGGGTAGCAGTATTGTCTGTGTTATTGAATAGCTTTACATCATCAGCAAAGAGAACGCAGTTGCTCTTGATATGATCATAGAGGTCATTTATGTAGAGTATGAAAAGAGTTGGTCCTAGAACACTGCCTTGGGGGACACCACTGTTGACAGGTACAGAACAAACAAACCTTAGAAAATGACTAGAGACAGTGGTAGGCTGCTGGATGGTCAGCGAGGTTTGGGCGAGCTGACACCCCTAGCTGTGATCTCCGGCTGGGCCTGCCCACCAACTCTTGTGCTATGGCTTTCTCTAAACAACTAACTTTTCCCCGCCCAGGCTTCCCAGGTGAATTCCGCGCTGTTCTGCTATACTCACCGGACCTGCCTGAGTTGATTAGCTGCCTGTTTGAAGCTGTGTTTCAGACCTAAAGTGCACGCTCACAACCAGCGAACCCCTTATGAATGAAAGTGCAGCCACCTCTGACTTCAGGCCTCATGAGAAATCCAGGAAAGATCCCCAATTGCAAACATCTTTTGACAACAAACATCTATCTGACTGCTTAAAGATTTCTGATTCATGTTTATGCACATTTATAATTTGCTCTTGATTTTTGTAATATTTCTTAATATTAAACCTGTAAAATTAAAAAGATTTGGGGTACAAATTAAGTTTCTTTCAGTTTTGGGGGCCTGAAAACAAAAACACTCATCTCTAATAAAATGTAATCCATTCTCATTTTGCAATACTTCTCTACTCAGCCTATTGCTCACAAACATGAAGGCCAAATTAGGTATATTGTTCTCAGTTGGGGCCCTCAATAATACATATTACTTTGTGGGTACATAGGTCTCAGGTCTCTCTTTTTTCCCGTGAAGATGCTGGGAGAGGTCATCTGACAGTTTAGAGTTACCTATCACCAGTATGTTGATAATTATTTAGATTTATATTTCAATTGGGTCTGTGTAATGCAACATTATTTTTCCTTCTTAAAATACATTTTTTAAAATCTTACACTTCAGAACAAATTGATGAGTATATCATCATAATCTTCTTCTTCATCATCCCTTAATTGCAGATTAAATGTTACAATAAAAGTAACATTTAATCCCATATTTTTAACTTATTTATCTCCAAAGAGAATCCTCCATAAAAGAAGTCTAAAATTACTTTTTTTCCACCATAGGAAAAAAGTTTACACAAACATCTCAAACCTACAAGAAAATAAGTTTAGCTGCCATGATTCATCTTCCAGACAATTCCACTCGAATGACTGAAAATCTTCATAGACATACTGTCACACATTTGTGGGAAGAAACCCTGAGGTTGGTGTGGGAATACCCCTTAGAATTTTAGGAGTTGACACACTCCAACAACTCTGTGCCCACTCAGATTCCCCGAATAATCTTGTTCAGACTGAAGAAACTGCTTGGATGGGCAGCAAAATATCTCAAACCAACAAGAAAATAAGTCAACTTCCAGAGTGGTGTACCTGGATGACTGAGAATCTTCATCAGTATTTGACTCAAATAACTTAACAAAAACTATGAACAGAATTAAGATGATGTCATGCAGATTCATTGCTAGAGATGTTAAAGCATAAACTGAAATTATGAGAATAAAGAGATAGGTGCAGAAAGAACTTATTTTCTTCCTCCTTGTACTAATTCTGGGATAGTTTATGTTACTAATTACTTCAAATAATTTATTAGAATACCACCACATACCATCACAATATGATGAAGACTATTCCTAGGTATGCAGCATTTTTTACAACCAGTAAAGAGGAATTGATCAAAACATACACATTATAGGTAAAAAGTAAGTGAGATCCACCTTACCAAAGTTGCAAGAATATAGTGGTATCCTATCCCGTTTTTTTCAAGCTTGATTATCTGTTATTGAAAAAATAAAACATAAAAACAATTTACTGGCAAATTAAGAAATGCCTCTTCAATAATTTTACCTTGTTTGTGGAGGAAGTAAGAAATGTTTCACTGGAATTAATGCTGCTTAAAGAATATAATAGCTGCTTAAAGAATACAGGAGTTATATTCTAACTCCTACATTCAAATACAATTTGTGATATGCATACTACCACATGATAATAACTTGCAAGAGAGATTTAAAAATAAAAATATTCTCATCCTTAAAGGAAAATGCAAACATGGGGTACCTTCAAATAGGTCATAAGCATTAACATGTACTCTTTGTCTCATGAGCCAACTGACTGTGATCATCAGGCAAAGTTTATGAAGATGTTGCCCAGATGCATATTCACATTTGGCAAAACTAAAGCAAAGAAAATACAGAATGAATTGTTCCTTTGCTTTGCTGCAATGCCCAAAGGAGAACTTGTTTATTTCATTTTGAGCCTTTTCCTACTTGTACCTAGTGACAGCCAAGCATGACACGACAACACCATGTTTTCCTGCTGTTGGCTCTGGCTACACTGTTATCACATCTCAATCCATGAATGAGACAGTCAAAATTTGTTCTTAGCTCTTAAGGGATTAAAAGAGTATTTTCCTCTTTATTCCAAGGTGTGTGTAATCCATGTCACTCATTTCCTTGGTCAGAAATCCGGGGACAGTGATGATTTGAAATATAGGCAACAGAGACGTAATAGGAATTAGCAATAGGGACAGCAATTTCATGCCAATATAGATTTTTGTCAACTCATGTATGGATGGAGAGCACTCCAATTCAGCAGCTGAGAAAAAGCCCTGAGAATGACCACTGCAAATTCCTGGAGCTACATGGGCTCATAGATACAAGAAATGCAAATCTTTATCCTATTATTTGAACAAAAAAAGCAAAACTAGAACTATGCACTGAAAGAAGTAACTGGATTGGATTGAAATTTAGATCACACTGAGACAAGATGCATTGAAATTGAACATATTGTAATATAATACCCCAGCTGATTTTAATAAATCCACTGGAAAAGAAGATATTTTATTTACAAGTATTTCCAAGCAATCATTAATGTTAAAAGTTCTCCAAAATTTGATTAAATCTGGAACTAACTCAATCTGTGAGAACTTTTGTAATGATCAGACCATCTTCTATCAACTACTCCAGCCTTTTCCAATCTGGACACCCTTTGAAATGTAGCTTTGAAATTCCAGAAATGTCAGCCACCTTTGTCAAGAGTTCAAGGAATTAAAGTTCACATATCCAGAATGTATCCAGGTTAGGGAAGGTTGGACTAAGCCAGCAATGAAACATTTGGGCTTGGTGAACCTTTTGGGTTTGGTGTGTAAAAAATTTGGAAAAATGCCTAATTTGAATTTGCTGGCATGCTACCCTCCTCACTCCCTCAAAAATATTATTATTATTATTATTATTTAAATATTGACACTTTGAGCCAACTCCAGGCACACAAGTTCTTCAATCTTGAAGTAGCTTCGGAGCACTTCTGCAGACTCTGAAAACTGCAAAATCATGCTCCATTCTCCTGCGATTTTGGCTCTGCAAGCTGCAGAAGAGCACAACTCATTCTCACATGGCCTCTTCAAAAATCACATAAGAATGTGATGTGCTTTTAAAAATAGTTGTCAGATGTGGTGAAATCTGGCCTGTCACTCAAAACGTTATGGCATGTTACCTTTAACATGTGCATCATAAGTTCACCATTAATTAAGCCGTCATTCTACTTTTAACAGAATAAATAATAAGATCTCTGGGAGCTCACACACAATGTACAGATGTGTCCTGGTATTTTTTAAATTGTTTTTGTGAAAGTATATAATTCTGAACTTAGAAATTTCATTCTGGAATCTACAATTAAATGTTTTAAGAAAATGACAAATTGTTTATGAACTTTATGCATTAAAATATGACCAATCGGTTTTGAAAATCGTGACTGTGGTTCACTCCATAACTTCTGTCACATATACAAAGCCACTTTAACAAAGTCTAAACAACTGGAGTTATTTATGCTATGATGAACACAATGGAAATCTTGAGAAATATCCTTTATAACCTCTAGTCTATATCTCCTACAGAATGGCAGGAAGATACAAATCACTTATCCTAAACATAGATGTAAGCAGAAAGGCACTGATTCTTGTTGTGCCTTACATGCAGCAGGCATATTCTTTTTAGTATGGTCTAGTTGCAGCATCCAGAAATCATATAATTGTTCTCATTGTTCTAAAAATACAATGAAAATGATTGAAACTGAAGTAAGGGACATTTAAATAAATATTCCTGTGCAGTGGTCATGGCTACACTTGATCTTCTTGTGTTATATAATATTGAGAGCACTCCAACTGAAGTTGTGCAAAACAATGACTGTAGATCTGTACTTTAATATATGATTTTGCTATCTAAGGAACATTAACCATTGCCTAAGGAACCATTAATCATTCTCACTTCACTATAATCTGGATATAAATGCGGATAATTTGTCAATGTAAACCATTTAATGTCTTCCAATACTCCCATGTTTCTTGGTAGATTATTGCCTTAGTGAAATCAATATCATTGCCTTGGTCAATTCGCTCTGTTCCATATATTTCTGATTTACATTGATCGGAAGAGTTGTAACAGTATTATCTATTTTTGAATGGCAAGATGGAAAGCAGTCATAAACTATTTGAGCCAGTTTCCACTCTCTCTCCGTTTCTTTTATTAGAATTCCAACTATAAATAAAACCCAATACAAATACAAATTCAATTCCACACTTTCCTCCCTTTTCTTTCTTGGTTTTTCAATTAAATATCAATTTCCCAGGTGAGAACTGGGGAATGCTACACAATGTCATAAAATTCCTCAGCATTACAATTATCACCAAACGGATTAGTTGTTATTGGACACTTGTTTCTACCTTAGTTGGCTCACTTGTTTTCCAGCTGGAATGCTCTTGAGTACACCTTAAAAGCTGCCTGACTCCTATACTAATATCCTTGTACCTCTATTAGCATTATCAGAGCAGATACAAATAAGTAAGGCTCCTCCACCACCTTTCCTACTATACGGATCTCTTGGGTAAGATAACTAAACAGTGACTGAAGCAAATATGTCTGGAAGTGCTACAGATCAGTCTGTTATTCCATGAACAATTCCTTTCTAGGACATGAAGCTTCTTGCATTTCTACTAAGAAAAAGAAAATGCATTCCTCAGTTAACTTCTGGTTTCTGATGGCTTCTCCCCAAAAAGGAAATGAAATGCATTTCTATACTTGTGCTTGTATACATGTCTGCTTTTGAGTTGTAGTATTTGCATTAATCAAGAAAAAGGCTCCAAAATGCAGCTGTCAGGACGTGAATATTTAGAGGACTGGAGCACATGAGAAAGTTTTTCATCTAGCCTCTCACTGTAGCATGCGTCCATCCATCCATCCATCATCCATCCATCCATCTTTATAATTGATAAAAAAAGAAAAACCTAATAATAGTGATGGTCATACATTGCCAAGGAGGAGGGCAACAGCAGCAAGAGGATAAGAAGAAACATATAAGAATTTAAACAAAAAGTGAAATAAGTATGACAAAGAAAAACATGATGTAATATGATAAAAAAATCAGTTACAATTCTATATACAGTATACTTGTCTAAGGCAAATATTATTCAAGTATGTATATATTTCTAATGCATTTATATCTTATTTTCATAGTCTTCCACAGAGACAGAAAGCAAACTTCTTCATTAGAGCTGTGAAAGACAAGGCCTACCCTTTTCCTTTTCACTACTGCATTTCAGCAGTACAGTCTATATGAACAACTCTGAATCCTTTGTGACTGCCCTACTGAATGCCTCTAAATGAAAGAGCTGTTCCCCTGCCATTTGTGATTCACAACTCAGGTTTCAGATGTAACACAACACATGAATATGAATAAACAGATGGGAGGAGGAACAGGGGAAAAGTGTGATTAATTTGATCAAAACTCTAACCCCAGAGTTACAGCGCAGCAGCTTTTTTGTATTTAATATCTCAGAGCTGGCCTACAATCGCTACAGGGGTTTTCAAAACACTTCCATTTATTTCAGCAGATACATCTGTACTTCTGCATGCTTTCTGGGCTATGCCAGCCACATTTCTACATGGGCAATTATTTCTGAAACCACTTGTGCAATATACAGTATATCATAAGTCAGTAGTGTGCCATGTGTACATAGGATTTTATTGTGTATCCCAGAAGTCTAGTCCAGTGTAGGATCAAAAATGCTAGACTATAGCTGGGGGACCCAGATTCAAATCTACTTCTAATCACTTTAATATAGTTAAAAAATCTCATAGTTTTGTATTTTTAAAATAACTGCAGCAACAAGAGCATCTTCACTTTGCAGCACTTATTAAAATGAATTAAATCTCTTTTAAAATAGGAGTTGTTGCCACATTTATGGTATTTCATTGCCAATAATAAAGATCAAATCTAGACATAATTTCCAAATAATATTTTAGTTTTCCTTGTTTTGCTTCATAAAGCCTTAGCCCTTCATTCTAAAATGGTGTGTCTGCAACTGTATTTTGGTCTTGATATATTATTAGATTGGATTAGATTAAATTAGATTAGATTAGGTTTGGATATTAATATTTTTAAGAGGCAAGAAACTATTTCCATTACATTGTGGCTTCAGTAAATAATACATAAACAAATACTGTATTCCAAAAAGATCCTTATTATACTAGGCTGTAAGAGCAAAAACCTACAAAGCTTCTTAGAATAATGAATTACTTTGCTATTCTTTAAAATTGCTCATTACTATCCAGAGTGTTTCAAATGTAGTATCCTTATCCTTATCAGGAAGAAGACAAGAGAGACAAGCCAACATTTGCAACATTTCCAAAAGCATATCCTAGCACCATAAGCAAAATGGAAGCATGCTCTACTGCTCTTGATTCTGTATCCATAGATACTAATCTTAATGTGAAGTTCCTGCTGCCCAGCCCACACAAGTGCTTTTGGCATAAAAAAAAGCTAGGTTTCATGATACACCTTTGAAAGGACAGTCTAAATGGAAGAAAGAAGTAAGTCTCTGAGTATTCTGGTTTCAGCAACCAGATCTGACAAGCAATAATTTGAGCTATCTTGTAGGCCTCAGATTTTAACTAAAAGGGGACCTAGCCTGATTCTACTATAAGTGCCATAATTGTTTTTAATCTGGGACTGGAGACCATCTTGCCTTATTTGTGTACAATTCAAAACCTACCTTGCCTAAGATAGCATTTAGTCGTTCTGATTCACAGTCAACAACCACGACTCGTTCCTTCTTTTTCTCCAAATTTTGGAAGAGTGACTTGTAGTCCTCTTCTGTTGTTGTCATAACGTTGACTGCTGTTACCTGCCAGTTCTTCTCTGCAGCTGTATCCAACACCTTTTGCAGCACTGACAAACCTGAGATAAGGTAAGATCAGATCATATCAATTCATAAAAATGGCTGTTTTATCTTTCTCATTGCCATGATAGTCAATGAAATAATAGCTTTCACAAATGCTTCATTTCTATATAAATTTTATGATCCCAATCAATAAATCGAAGGTAAGAGACAGCATTTTAATATTGAAAATCTAAATGATATGTTTACAATACATGTTCACATAATGTCTGTTGTGGCCTTATAGTGGCCAGCAGAGCTGGCAGCAGATTTGGACAGCAAGGAGGTTGAGGAGGAACATGGGCCAGTCCTGGAGTCTGAGGAAGGCTCTGATGAGTGCTCTGTGTTGCAGGCAGAGATAGAGCCAGGGCCATTTGACAGTTATCAGCTACCTTCAGATTTGGACATCAGTGAGGCAGAAGAACAGCTAGAGCCTGTTCCCAGTGTGCACATGCGCAGAGTTGCCAGTAGAAGGGAACAGCTGAGGAACAAGGGCTGACTTGGGAATAAAGCCACAGGTGGACGGTGAATGGCCTCTCCCCTAGAGTATAAAAGAGGAGTGAAAGGGAAGTTGGGCTTTGCAGAAGGCAATTAGTTCATTCGGGCATGCTTGCCAAGCATTGTGGTGTAATTGAAAACTATTTTGAAAGACTGTTGGCCAAGACTTTGTTGGAGAAGTAATTCATTGTAAATTAAATAAAAGGGGTTTATCGGGATGAGGAGTTGGCTTCCTGCTGTTGGGGAAGCCTAGGTCAGAACAATATCAAATGGTATATTAGATCAGCATTATTGTTCCCATTTTGTATATGTTGGCAGCTGGGCAAATCCACTATGATATGATGATTTATTTAATGTAACTTAATGCATTATGTGGCACAAATTAGATTTGCAGTATCCTCTTATTTCCTACACTTAATAAGAACTTAATCTCTCTATCCCAACCAATTCTTCATTTGTCCCACAGCTCAGTTAGACTTACCCCGGTCAGCATCATAAATGTACATAAACTTCTGGCACTTGTAATATTCAATGACACTGATGAGGGCATCCTGAAGTTCAGGGCGCAGCTGAATAACAAATTGATTGGATGTGTCAACAGGGAAGCTGGGTGTTACAAAGCAGACATGTAGTGCCCCACAGAAGGACGTGAGCATGTTGACAGTCCTCCTCTCGTAGAAGCCAAAGATAGCATAGACCCCCTTGGAGAACTGAGAGCAGACTGTAGAGAGAAAAAGAAGAAAAAAAAAGTCAGAAATTCTCTGAAAGGAATTAGGTACAGTTACATTTTATTATGAGTTTATTCATTTTCAAATAATTATAGAATTCAAATAGCTGAAACTGAAGAAAGCCTCAAAGATGGAATGTCCCATTCATTTTCTCTGAGTTTGATGACACATTGTCGTCATTACAAGATATCGTCTTGACTGGCACTTTTTCAAATATCTTCCAAGGGAATTGAGGCTTTAAAAATTATAAGGTTAAGTTTATCTAAGCCCACACACACAAGCAAAGGAAGAAAGGATACCGGAGGAGTTTTGTGATATATCATCATATGTTGTACAGTTATTTCCATGCGGGTCTAGGAAAATGCATTAAATATTTTTTCAAGGTAATAAAGCCACTGAATTGTATGGTTCTAAGCAAACATTTTTTTAAATTTTAATCTACAATATAAAATCTAAATTAGAACTAAAAAGGGACTTATCCAAATTAAAGGCAAGTAATATTTCAAAAGCATGTTGGCGTTTCAAAAATTCTTCTTGATGTGACAATTAAAATAAAACTGCTTTTAAGTGACCTACCTTTTGGCCATTCAAGTATCTAGTATGCCTATGGAGATTCTCAATCATTCAGGTCATGGTGCCTTTCAAAAGGCAACTGGATTTTCTTGATTGTTTTCCCCCTTGAAAACATTTCATTTCTCATCCAAAAAGCTTCTCCAGTTCTTGCCAAAACTGAAAAAGTTTCTTAGATAAGAAGGGAAATATTTTCAAGGGAGAAAAAATACAACAAAGACCAGCTGCCTTTGAAAAGCACCTTTGGGACAGGTATCTAGAATATTTAGCATGTTTGAGGTAACTTTTTCCTAAGAAGATAAGGAAAACTCTGCTGGATGAAATAAAAGGTTGTTTCTGGATGCAGTGGTATTCCCCATTGCCTCTCACACACTTTGATTTCCTCAGAAAAGCTTGCAAGAAGCATCCTAAAGTACTAGTAGGCCTATCCTCCACAAAACATTGTCTGCCTCTTCAGAAGAAAAAAAAAACAGTGAACAAATGATGTGATAGAAATCCCTGAGGTTTTATTCTGCTATGGCATTTTTAAGCTTGTATGAAAAAGGGAGATTTGGAAATACTAATTAATGCTTTTGGGGACATTTTCAGCCTCATCACTTTTCTCTCTTGAGAGTCTTTTCTAGCAAATGTGAGAGTTAACGCTAAGATATGAAACAGTAACCCTCAGTTCCATAATAAGGTGAAGATGTAATTTGGATTTGTTCCTTTAAAGTACATGGATATGGGGAATCTAGTAACATGCAAATTGTTGCTCTCAAGGTCAGCAGTGATTTCTGGAGAGACAAGCAATTTAGATTACCTAACAGTAGGGACAAAAAGGGAAAATTATGGCTTATATTTGGAACTAAATCTTGTAAGAGTATTATATCACATGAGAATTCATATTTAGAAAATGTCACATGCTTATTAAAGATTTTATCTTTGAAATTTCAAGACAAATTATACTGTATAGGTCAGGTTGAGCTGTACATGCAGATGTGCAGCTGAATTGGATACACATATTAGGAAAGATGCATAAAATGTATAAGTGAAAATAATTTTAATCACTAAAACAGGTTTTATTTGTTTAAATTATAATTCAGATATGTCATCCTCACACCTCTAAATATAGCTACTGGTATGTAGAATTCCTAATTTTGGGTATGGCTGATTGGTCTTTATCATATTGTGTGAAATTCTGGAACATAGTACTAGTTTTTTAATCTTTTAGAAGTTGCTTTTTAACTTTTTTTTGGCAGAAATTAATATTAATTAATTGATTGCTTCTGATAACTAATTATGCAGTTGAGTCTCTGTCATATTTAATTACTTCTGATTACTTTATTTCAATGCTTTGGTTGTTTTTGCTGCTGTTTTATTGGTTTAAGCTGTCTGGGCCACTGTATATAAAATATAAAATGTATTCTTTCTTATAAATAAAAAAGTAAACCCTGAAAGGGGGGGTTAGCACAGAAACTTAAAAAAATTGTGAAAGATTTGATAACAAATGATCACATGTGGCAAGCTTTCACTTGTGGCACAGTTGATCATGTTATTCCTGCAGTGAAAAAGATTGGGGTAGCTAAATCATCATAATGACTCTAGATTTAACAAAAATATTAAGCAATGACATTTCTGCATAAATAAAATCAAATGCTAAAAAATGTTCATTAATTCTAGTTTTCTTGTCACTGATTTCAATAATTCTGTTGCTAGTAGGCAAAAGGGCAATCTTTGTCAAACAGCTCCTCTAGAGCAGTTTTGCACGGGATCGTGGGATTACTTGAAAGCTATGTACAAATTTCCAGAAGAAAATGCATGATAGGGACAGCAGCATATTTTGAAATACTGTATAAACCTCAGGCATGCATATTGTCAAACAAGTTTAACTTCATTCGTGTTTAATGGTACATTCCGATAAATCAAATTCTAAGGTGATCGTTCTTAAGAGTGACTGTGCTTTCATCTTAAGGCCAGCCTTTGGTTTTAATATAGATGAATATGACTTTATAACTGCCAGAACCCTCAAAAGGAATCTTTAAAAAAACCCTGAGTTTTTCACTGTTTTTATTCTTCTCTGAAGTAATTCTAGTTTTTGCTGTCTAGCCCGTGATATTTCCTTGTCTTTTAGCAAAGGGATAAGATAACAACTGCAAGTGTTGTAAAAGATCTTCTCTGAGTGCCTTGAAGTACAAGAGCAAAGAATAATTTTAGATTATGCAAAAATATTGGCTCTGTAGATTTTGCAGAATTAATATTCCCAGAATTTTTCATTCACTGTACTGGGTGGGATTGCTGGGAAGTATAGCTTATCAACTTCTATAGGGACATAGAAGTTTATGAGCAAATAACATGAGCTGATGTAAAAGAACATCCTGTACTTTTAATTACTAACTCCTCAATTTACTACATCAGTCTGATTTTATGTCTTCTGATTAACATTCTACTTGGTAGGGCAGCTCTGTCACTACAAACACAGCAATGCCAAGAAATGCCATCTGGACAAATATAAAAGTATTGTCTAATAAAAAACAAAAATCAAGTGAAAGTTGCCTGAATACGTTGTTGAGCTATGGTGAGGAACTGCTCCAAGTACTCTTTTCCAATGCTTTCAATCTGAAATCTCTTTTTAAATAAATAAACCTTAATTTGAATTAAAATACAATGCAGCACTTTGAAATGAGCAACATAGTGTATTGTAGATTCCAACGCCCTTTGATCTCCCCAAATAAGACAAAATATTTATGTATAATGTGCAATTTTAGTAGTTTTGTAAATTTGTGCAGAATTTCAGTGGAAGTCTTCGGCAGTCTTATAAGACTATAGCAATTTGGGTCAGGTCACCCAGACAATAAGGTTTTTCAATGGTGCTCAAAGGATGAAAACTTGCTCATCTCTGCATCAGTTAGTAATACGGTAAGTGCTAGATGAAGTACTACAATAATTTTCTGGACTTCTATGAGTTTTGGTTAAGAGGATTAATCAAAATAAAATATAATAAAAGACCACCAAAAACTTTTAGTGTTTCATTTAACACAGAATAATATTACATCTCCAGATAAATAATACATATTTTCTCGGACACAGCGCATACCAGAATATTGGAGTTATAAGAAATCTGAAGCAAGCACTTCTCACATTTCTATTAGCCCAAATAAATGAATATGTACACTGAGAGGATATGTGGAACACTTTAAGTTCCCCACATCATGCACACACAATAATCATGCACACTGAGAGATATTTTCTCTATTCTGACAAATGAATCTTCCATGCCTCACCCTAAACCAAGGACATCTGAAGAGAAGAAAGAATATGTCTAAAGTCTCAATGTACAGAAATTATTAGATTTCTGGGGTGGGGTGGGTTGGGGAAAACATAGCTTTGAATCCAAAATGAAACTGAACATGACAGTACTAAGCAAAAAATGCACAGCAGGACTGAGAATTACAACTTGAACTTTACAATCTGTTATTTCAGTATGGTAATCAGAATAAATGCCTTCCAACAATAGTTGGTAAGCATTGTGATCTTTCTAAAAGTGCCTTCATTTGCCAAGTTTTAGCTCACTTTTTTGTTATTGTTGAGAGCAATAGTAAGGGAGTCATAATGTAAATTTAAGAAAATGATTTTAAATAAAAAAAAATTATGAGAAAAGCAAATTGCCTCTCTCTCCTGCCATTAAAGATGGCTTAAGTGTTATCTGCCAGGGAAATGAAATTTTATATGACCAGAATTTTTCCCAACATTGTAATAAGAAAAACAAAATACTATATGGTGAAATTTTAACCCCAATGTTTTTGCTATAGTTTTTGTTTCTTTGCATCATTGTCTCAAGTAATATTTTTGGAAAAACAAAGAAAACAATCCCTCTTCTTTGATAACCTCATTACCATCTTGTGATCTATCTACCTCATAAAGCAGATTATGGCTTTGAAACACATTGATTACAGATGCCTCTGATTACAGATGCCACATTCTTTTCCTCTCAATCTTTCTGTCATCTCCAGTACTTTGTATCAGTCATGAACAGGCATCAGTTCTCCTCCTACACTGTACTCAGATAATTGTTAATCCCAGCCCTTGAAACAGATTCTAGCAGCCAAGAACTCACAGTTCTAGTCTGTTTAGATGGTTGAGGCAAGTCAGAATATTTGAAGAAAAGACCATCTGTGGTTAGCTAACTTGAGGGAGGAGTAGAGATATTTCTTGCTTTCTGTATGACATTCTTAATAATGTACTTTGAAAACTACTGCAGTCATCTTTCTTCCCCTTCTCACAATAACCTCAATTACTTAAATTAGATCCTGCCTTCAGAAGGCAACAACTTTATACCTGTTATAGTCCCATAATTAGTTTGAAATTCACATTAACTGTCAGTAATAATAATCCTGTGGACAACAGAAAAAGGAGGCTTGGGACTACTTTCCATTTGTTCAATGGACCACGTTGTGTGAACATTATACAATTTAATTAGATGCCAATTAAGCACTAAGTATTGATTTTATGTTTCATTTAAAGCAGTAACTAGATAGAAGAGATAAGCAACTCTTCTGGATATAAACATAGCAAAAACTTTTAAGTAACTCTACTGGATATAAAGTGCTTGCCTGCCTACCTTGCCTCCTTCTAAATCTTTTGATCCTTGTATTTCTGATTTATCTGAATGGTAATTTAAAATGTAAATTTTACACCAGATTATAGAAATTTAGTAACATGAACTGTGCCTAAACTGGTGAGTTTGAAATATGTTTGATAACTGTGCTGGAGTTTTCAATTTGCCTGGCCAACGGGGATGACTCATAGTAAAAGCTGGAATTTGTGAATTGTATTTGTGTGTGGGTCCAATCAAATACAATTAACTGTGATAGTGAAAATCTGAATATGGATTAGTGGAATCCAAACTGGATTAACTTAATCATCATTAGTATTAATATTATCCTGCCAGTTTGCTCACTCCTTAGCAGATGCTTCTAGATCACGGGCTGCATCAGGGTTGTGTTTAACCTTCAGGGGCTTGGGTGGGTGTGCCTATGGTGGCCTGAGTGCTCTGCCAGCTCCGTTTTCAGCTGACACAGCTTCCCACAACACTCTGCCAGTGAAAATAGAGCTCTGTTTTCAGGGTACTCCATGGGCTGGACCCGGGACCTGGGCCTTGAGTTTGATACTCCTGTTCTAGATGATCTAAAAGTTTATAAGCCTATTTAGAATCAGTTGAGAATCAATGTGAAAAAGTTGCTATTTATCCTGTCAAATGTCCACTTTTCAAGCCAACAGTTTTATCTCTCTTAAATAACTGTTATGAAATGGTTCTTTTTCGTCAGACTAAGAGAAAAAAAATTCCAACTATAACTGATTTAGAAGGTGAAGCGAGGTGATTTCAGCTAAGTAATGCATTTGATTTCTTTTTTTCCATTCCAGTCTAATGTTTCAAAATGCAGGAATGCGTAAATTAGAATAAGTAGATGGTGACATTTTAAAACTGATTCCCTCAAAGCTAGAAAAGTTGTTCTGTATCTAAGATTGCTTTCATATACAAAGCATAACTGTGAAGAGATGAACTCTTTAGCTATTAACACACAGATTTCCTTTAGCCCACTGAACATAATTTCTTTTGTTCCAATAGTTTTTTTAACCACTTTTGTGGGGGGAAAACCTAGCACAAACAAGGAAACTTGGTTAACTTTGGAAGTTTTATTATTATATTGAGAATAAAGTCATTTTTTCTCATTTTATAGACTTAATTCTTTTTCAGATATGAGTTTAAATCGATGCTTTTGTCATGCCCTCCATCGGAGTTTGACTCCAAGGAGTCTAAATTAATTTTGGACACAATCAGATATATAACATTTGCAAGCAGCCATTCCAGATGGTATGTAGGCATTTCTTTAAAGCTATCCTGTAACTTTATATAATTTTCATTTATCATTTTTTCTCATTCATTCATTTATTTCTTAATTTATATGACTCCCCATCTCACAAGACAGTAATACAAAACCTACAACATAAAACCCATCATACCATGGTTAAAACAGTAATAATCCCTAATCAATGTTTTGCTCTATTTTCCTGCTCTGAGTTGGCCAGAGTTAATTTAAATGAGTTGAGTGACCATAGAAATTGAATAAATAAATAAACAGTTTACAAATAATGCATGTGACTGCAACAATTATTGCTTCTGTATCTTTATTTCACAAGTCATGAGAGAGACGGGGAATGGGGAGGTGTTGAAAATTAATTTGCTCTGCATCTTTTTTTAGTGAGTCACTTAATTAACTTTTCCTGCTCTAATATTTAGATTGGAACACTTATGAATTGGATTGTATGCATCTCCAAATTTGTGGATGTATCCTTTGGCTTAAGACTCATGTGGAAAAAAGTATGTATTACTGAGGAAATTGATGAAGTAAATGTTTTTTGTGGGGGAATAATTGCATCTTAAATTGAATACATAAGGAAAATTGGAGAGCCTTCTACATTTTTAGTTCTACAGATTTTTGTAGTTCAAATTCAATGACTGATGAATAGACTGATCTTATCATTCAATATATGTCAAACCAACATTTTTTTAAAAAAATATACATTAAATTTATATGCTGTCCGTCTTGGGATTTGAGGTGATAAACCAGAAATAGAATACTTCAGTCATTTAATTTATTGAGATCAAAGCAGGGGTTGAATCCAGAAAGTCACTAAGTCCCAATTCTTAGTTTTTTTCTTGAGCAATGTTCTTTCCTGAACTAGAGGGATTATATGTGAATTAAATACACAAACTAACTCAGAAAAAAGCCATGTTCATTTGATTGGAAATTGGGTGCAAAGTGTTCATATGCTTTATGTTTTGAAGATGGTATGCCTTTTCTTTGGCTTTTTGCCTCAAAATGCAGAATACTGGGAAATGTTCACAGAAGCATTTTGAGATTATTTATGGCTCTGGAGATAAAATAAATAACGTGCCAACTCCCTGAGTGTATTCTCTTGCATCTGCTACACTATTTTCACTTCTCTGTGTGGGATTCATTGTTCCATGAACCTTTTGAACAGCTGAAAAAAAACTATTGGTCCTGTAGATCTATTTGTTATATTTTAAAAGGCCCTGCAACTTCCCATACTGCTTTGAAATGAACTGGACTTCTACAGAACATAGATATCAAGATTAAATTCAATGAGTCAAGGCACTTATAAAACTTGGTGCTTTTGTTCAACTCTTGAAAGCAGCATTGCAATGTTACAACACAGCCTCCGCCCTTATTACACATGCGTGGGTGTGCAATGACACATTGTACACACAAAAGAGACAGAACTTGGATCACGATGGCTTTTGCCACTTGAAGACTACTGTGTCTAAAATAAATCTTGGTGATAAAAATCTCACTGATGTAAAAGTATTTCCTGAACTGTACTCTCTGGAGGCAAAAATTCCTGCATTTATCTTCACCACCTTTCTGTGAATGTGTGGTACAGGAAAAATGTCACAGGTCCGCATTGGTGACAACCTGTTGTAAGTGCTGCTATTTTCAATTCTGACTTTTTAGATATACCCCTGTAACAATTTATGCCACGAAAGAGTATTGTGGGTTTTTAATTTTGGATGTGGAAGTTACTTGTTGCAGTTTTCCCTTGGGTTAACTCTGAACTAGAAAAGCAGCTTTAAAAAAAATAATGAAACCTTTGGGAATATGATTTTTGCAATGGTAGACCTTGCTGATTCATACTATAATCCTGTACAATTAGCACCTTTTGTTGTGATCTTTAAATAACCTACAACTTTGTAGGTTGCCAGTTACATATAAAATGTAAAGTTGTATCTGACCTATTCAACAACTTCAGGAAGCAGGTAACCTTCCGTTGCCATGACTACTTAAGAAGAACTGATCTCAGTCTTTTAGCTTCTGTCTTCTAAGCAGGAAGTAGAATTGGGATTTAGTCAACCTGTTGCATTTTCAGAACTGTGGCACAGGAAGGTATGATGGGAATCATAACTTTTTCATCCTGAAATGTTAACTGTTGTGAGTTATATTTGTGAGATGGCCAGCAGTACAAATTTGCTAGCTGACTAAACGAACTGACTGACTGACTGACTGACTGAATGAATGAATAAATAAGTCATTCCCTGTTCTCCTTGTTGACCTCAAATTTTGGAGGTATTTCGAGTTGTTTTTGTTTCTTCACCCAGTTTTAACTTATTATGCTGGGTCTCCTGATGAACTTACAAAGTCCCTGAAAGATAGATTCTTCACTCACCAAGACACAGAGGCTAAGACTTTGAGGGTGAAGACACTCTCTCTGGGACATTGCTTTTCTTCCTCCAGGGAAGCCATCCATGGACTCTTCTCCTTCTCCTCTGACCTAGGAACCAATGAGCCTTCATATTCAGAAACTTTACTTTCCAGCCTTTCCTTTCGATACCAGTCTTTGTAGTTTTCTCGTTTCTCCCCTTGTTTTTTTCTCATCTACTTTGCTCTCTACAATTTTGGGCCTCCCCCATTATTTGAAAAGATGATTCTTCCTCTCCTCAGACCTCTAGTCCTTAACACCTACATCCTGTACAAGGCTGGACCAATGGTAATGCTTTCACTATCAGCCAAGTGAGCTCATCAACCTTCATGATAGTACAGTTCAAGCCTAAAATTGACCATCCTCTCCTCTTTTCTCTTTCCTTTTGCAGGTTCATGCCAGAACCTCTGCAGCCATACCAAGGCACTAAAATCCATATGCCACAAAATTGTCTGAGGTGGGGATTCATTGTACAAATACAAAGGCTCTTCAAACAGAAGTGTTTGCATGTGCAGGAAGGCTTCCACTATATATAACTCACTTGTGCATGTGGTGGTTGGCAGCTCAAATAGAGACCAGATCAGTTGCTCACTGCTATTTATGTGCTGAGACCTTCATGTGATGGTAAAACCTGAACAGATTTCTTTTGCAGCATTTTGGTTGCTTCTAATAAAGAAATTGTCCAAATGTATTTTTCAAGGACCACAGAAGTTATTGTTTACAATAACTTTGGCTCAGTTTGTTAATTAATCCATTTCATTTTTTTCCCTTGGCTGTCTTGATTCTCAGGTATTTTCTCCAACACCAAAATTCAAAGGTAAAAATACTCTTCCTCCCCTGCTTTTTTAAATGCCCAACTTTTGCTTTCACGGGGGGTTGTAGAGAACATTATGGCCTGCACAATTCTGATCTTTATATGTGTAGATACAACGCTGATTTGAATATCTTTTCCAAGGCCTTCATCACTGCTCTGCCAAGTACTACTGTGCAGTCAGCACAACTGTTTGTTCCTTTGCTGGTGGTAGTCAATCCTAAAAGGCAGAACCTATCCATCACTTTGATATCTTCATTGTCAATTCCAAGGCTGTTCTGCCTCTTGTCCTTTGTTTAGTCTACTTTATATTTAATTTTAGTCCCAATTTTCTCACTGTGCTTTTTGACCTTTTATTTCTAGAGTTTGCAGATCCTTTGTATTTTCAGCTATCAGAGTAAATGTATTTCTTAAGAATCAAGAAAACTATTTTTTGTTTGTTCATTTTTGAAGTTTACTTAGCAACAATTTTAGGCTAGTGAAGAAATCCTTCAGAGGCCCAAAATTTGTTGGACATTACAAATAAATTTATGTTACCAGTGAAGACCTTGATAAGCTAATTAGAACACAGGGGATAATGTTAATGTAGTTTCTGATCTGAGCACTTGTGAAATATTATACTCATGCTGATGTTTAACAAAAATAAAAAGAAGTGGGGGGATGTTGCAGGTCACATATTCTATTTAGTCTTATTAGATGCTGACAATCTGGACCAAGTTTGAATTAAAATGGCCATATAGAAGTAGACAAAGAATAGGATTTGTACTGCAGAAACTGATAAATGTAGGACCAGCTAGAACTCAATTATAAGAAAATCTATATCATGGCATTTGTCAAAAAAGCCAAGAGCTATTCCTGAACAAAATTGAGATTAATTATCCTATTAAAATACCTGGAAAAGGTCCTTCATTTTGCCAACTATAGGAAACCCCTGTAGACGAAAGCCTTCTCAGTCACTGCATGTCAGGGAATGTATGCATCTGTCATTTGGGGACAGTTGCATAGGTGTTTCATTTACAATTCTGAAAATGTTAAGGTTCTGGCTAAGGGGCACTTAAACAGCAAAGCACAGAACGGTACATTGGATCAACCAATTAGTATGCAGGATACACGCCTCTGTAGAGTGTGTGGTTGGAATTTGGGAGTGTGCTTGTCAGCCCATTTGTAGTCACCTGCAACCTACACTTACCCATCAAACCCTTCGCAGTATAGCTATGTGGCGATGTCTGTGCACAGTTGCAGGCAACTCTAAATCAAGCTTAAGTTGCACAGAGGAGCTCATCTGTTATCCTTAAATTCCTTAAGGCAGGAGATGGTAACAACATACATTCAGCACTAAAGTTATTTGAAGCTAAACCAATAGCAAAACTTTTTTATGGTGCTCACCTATTGCACCCTTCTTCAATTTTTCACTATTAGAACTTGTTTGATCCAAATTTCTAAGATCAGCCATTCAAATCCAAAATGAGTCTTTAATATCTCCATGACTCTAGAACAAGACCTTATGTAAGTGAGGTTAGAGTGTGGGTGACCATATTTAATTATTAGCTCAGACTATATTTTCCCCCTTGGCCTTTCAGTCTACATGTAAAATGGCAGTGGCAACTGAAATGTGATCCTTGGGCTTCTCTCCAGGTCTTCTACTCAGCATGGGATATGATCAGACCAAAGTAGTCATTAGTGTGTAGAAGACACAGAGGCAAATTGGATCTAGCCTGTCCCCCAAACTTTATTGCCAGTAAATCCAGAAGATCCTCTCCTTCCCCTATGACATGCTTAATTAAACTGAAGTATGAAACCACTTAATTAAATTGAAGTATGAAACCACTAGAAGACCTTTATTTTGGCAAAATATTATGCCCTTCCCTCAGCTGTCCTTGAAGACCAATACAGGAAAATTCTCTTCCTGGATAGAACCTTTCCATGGATACACGGAAACAGCAAAGCATTTTTGTCTCTGTATTAGATAGTTGTCCTAGCCCCATCATCTTACTTATTACAAAAATACCAAGAGTACATTCTACACCTTCCTGCTGTTTCAGATACTATCCCTACTATAACAGATAATGTTGTCAGGTTCTACATAGAGATGCTTAAAACTCATCAAATGATGACTTGTGGTATAAACGTATAACCAAAGTTTTTAGCTCATTTCATCATTTCATTCTTTCTATTGATAAACTAATCTTAATGAGCACCTACTTCATTATGCTGGAAATGCTCTGAACTGTGATAGAATTATATAAAATTAGATATGATTATGTTAATTAAAAATGTTATATTGATTTATCTGTGAAATTGACTTATTTATAATCTCAATCCCAACACTCATATAATACACCATGGAACAACATTCCACAATATGAAAGCACTAGACTCCTTTAACAGCTATCCCCAAGAAAATGCCAACCCCAAACAAGAATCCAACCTTAGAATCATAAACCCATTTTAAAAAGTACCCCTTTCACCCTCTTGCAGAAGGCTGAAAGGAGCTTAGGCACACTGAAGGGGCAAGGATTCGAAGCAGTGGGGCCACTATGGAGAATGTCTTCTGATTCCCATCTCCTAAGTGATTGGAAACTAAAGCATCCCTTCCCTAGATAAGAACAGACTGAATGTATTTGGAAAAGGTATTGAGGTAAAGGAGAAGATAAAGCACTCCCTGTCTGAAAGATTCTACAACAATCTGTCTTGCTCTGAGCTGTCTGAAAAGGTCATGATTCATTTCATTAAAGGACTGCTGATATCAAATTACTGAAGGCAGTTATCACTGGTGGTAATTATAACTCCTGCAATGGTTGGAATCTCTCCCAGAGGACTGTACGACATGGTGAAAAGACTCAGTAATTTAGCTACCTGTAAGAACAACAGTGGTGTGAGTGTGAGCTCCTGCTAGGTTCAGTCTTGCTGCTAATGTCAAAACAGGAAAGCTGAAACCAAGAGTATCAGAGGGAAGCCAATCAATTGAGAAGGAACTCCAAAATCAAACCAAAAAGAAGATGATGCAATCTGTGGTGTCACCAAGAAACAAGTATAGATATGACTGAACCATTACCCCAAGTTTGAATGAAAAACAATGAGTTTGAATTTGGAATATGAAAAGCTCAAATGAAAGCAAGTGTGAAATTATTAAAAATGAAATGCAATATATTGTGTGAGATAGTTTAGGAAAGGGTCAAGTTAACTGAAATGTTTATGTGAGAAATATAATGTAAATATAGAATGAGAACATATAAAAGAATGAAGTAGCAGCAGTGTCATTAAAAAAGAGATCAACCAAATGTTATTGATGACAATAAAGTACATACTAGATTATATCAAGGAGAATGACTTCTTATCCAGTGAACATAGATGTTATTTAAATATTATATGCTAATGAGTGACCAGAATGCCTATGTTAGAAAAACTGAGTAGCCTGGAAATGCAATAATATTTGGATAGGGCCTTTTGTGAAAGCAAGTCTTTGTTGGCAAAACCTAATTCAAATAACCTAACCTAGACTTGAAATACGGACATCAATAAATGCACAGTATCACAATCAAACAGAAAAACCAACAGCAGCTACCAATAGATGGAGAAACACAGCCAGAACACATTTAGATACAAGAGGAGATCATGAATTATATACAAGATAAACTTAGAAAATGAAAGGAGACACAGAACAGTCAGAATATTAGTGTAAGAAATGAATTTTTCATTTATTTGAAAAAGAACCTGATGAACTATGGGATAAACTAAAAGCAGAAAAATTCCAAAAATTCAAAGAGGAAGAGATTTGATTGCCTTTCAGAACAAACAATTATACAAGCCAAAGAAAGAAGAAGATGAAAGCTTGGGAGGTAGGAATGACATATAACAATGATATGGAGTCTTCCATCAAGCCAGAAAAGGCAAGAAGGTACTCTCTATCAAGAACATTAACATTTGGGGACAAGAACATGAGATATGTTTTTCAGATGATCAGAGAGATTACAGCTAAATTGGAATACTGAAGAGTGATCACAGGAATGATCTCATACAGGCAAAAGAGTTTATAAAGGAAAATCGAAATGCTATGCTGGAACCATTTATAAAAGTGATTACTGAAGAAAAGAAACATTTGCAGAGAGAGAATATATTCAGGAATCAAGCAAATAGGAAAGCACCATAGATAGAGGTAAAAAAAATTTTTCCCACTGTTTAAAGATGCAGAAAATGAAATTAACGTGCTCATATCTATGTGTCCACAAATATGAAGCAAGGATGTTTTGGGGTGCTTTTAAGTTGGTGTTGATGCCTGATAACTACCTGGAGTAGTCCTTGCAGTTTTCTTGGCAAGATTTCAGAAATGGTTTGCTATTGCCTCCTTCCTAGGAGGGGGGGGAGGGAGGGAGGGAGAGAGAGAGAGAGAGAAAGAAAGAAAGAAAGAAAGAAAGAAAGAAAGAAAGAAAGAAAGAAAGAAAGAAAGAAAGAAAGAAAGAAAGAAAGAAAGAAAGAAAGAAAGAAATTGGTCCAAGGACTGTGTATTTAAGGTGGGACTAGAACTTCCAATCTTTCATTTTCCAGTGTCTTAACCACTATGTCAAATTGTCTTTTATGAGGCCTATAGTCCAGGCTACATTCCTATATTGAAGAACAAAGATCCAAGAGAATGTGCAAATTAACAAATTGTTGCTTTATTTAATTACACAATTTGTTTTGCATAAATTCATAAAGTTACAGAGGAAGCTACATGGAAACAGAGATGACTGAAGAACAGGTACTTTCACATGAGGTACTAAGATAGCAGAGGATGAATAAGGAGAGCAAGAGAACCTCAGGTGATTTACCATGGTTTATGGACCACAGCAAAATCATTGGGTATATCAGGGGTTTCAAATTCAAATTATTGGGAATGCTGCCTAAGGAATAATTTTGAAGCTTTTTTGCATACTGCTGTGGAAATCTCTCGTTATTCAAAACCTTAAGTACAAAATAGAACTACTTAAAAAAAAACATAGTGGCCAATTATTTCACTTGGCTCTTTGATGGCAGCTATTTTTCATCAACTCAGACAGTCCCAGCTCCTGAGTCATGCCCTTGGCCAAGATTGGCCTCCAAGCTGCTCCTAACCAGAAATGGTAACAGATCAGAAGTACTACTATTAAAAGCCATCATCATCATCATCATCACCATCACCACCACCATCTGTCTCCTCTATCTATCTATCTACCTACCTACCTACCTATCTATCTTTCCCCATTTCCATCTCCACACGAGAAAACTTATTAGTTTCCTCACTGCTCTTCCCATTCCTCACCTGGCAGATAGATCCTCAAAGTGAGACAGCCCTTCTCCTTAGCTGTTTCTTCCCTTGTGTAGTTCCAATCTGTTTTCTATGGCCAAGGGGCACCTCCATGTTGCCCTGATCAATAGCTTCAGAAGCAATTCTACCCTGGAGTTAACCATGAGAATAGGAAAGAGTTCCCACAAGACAACAAAAGTAAAGCAAACAGTATAAGAAACCCCCGTGTGCTTGCCACTCTTCTTCCTGGAGCATTTCCTATTGTCAAGCTGTAAATCTATAGGCATGAAGGTTCTAACCTAGCTGGAAATTCCTATAAAAGGTTATTTTAGGCCATAGGAAATAACCAGAAGGTTGTATGTGATTTCAGGACTATAGTTTGGGACTTCAGGTAATGGATTGGGACAGAATATAGAACACATTGAGAATAATAGGTGTGCCAGAACAACTTAGTCTTCTGAAGATGAGAAATTACTAAGAAATCAGTTTGTAAAAGCATAAAAAAATGAATGTCTGTGCATATTATCTCCTTATATGCTTAATTTATATACAAATGTAAGAATGCAAAATTTTAATGGAAGATCGCTGAAATAAAAAATCAGAGATAAAATACTAATTATCAGAGAAATGCAGGTGATACCACTTCTTAGCCACGAGTAAAGGTTATTTAGAGTGCTCATTATGAAAGGATCAAAAGGAAAGATGAAGTGTGAAAAAAAAAATCAGGCTAATGTTATGTTTGAGAAAGGGAATGAATTTTCCCTAGCTCATCCACTAGAACAGCCATTTCTGAACTTTTGACCTGGAAGGAATCCTTAAAATAATTTTCAGGGAACCCCTGCATAAAAATAAATAAAAAAAGAAAACTTCACAATGTAAATCACTTCTAACTTACACAATCCACATTTTACAAGATTTACAACAATAGCAAAGAGGCAGGCTGGTATCTGAATTATGGAGTGTAAAGCATCCCACCACTGTAAATGCCAGCGTTGAATGATACGTGAAGTTAAGAAAAAAGATATCTGGTTTTGTTCAATCACAATCTCTTGCAAACTCTCCAAGATCCACAGAACTCCATTTAAAAAAGCTGTATGAGAGGGTGAAGACTTTTTTTTACACCCCCACCCCACCCCCCCAGAATCAAACATAGACAATAGAATTCTGGAGAAATAAAGAGGACATTAATCCTAGGAAGGAAGGCAAGAACAAACTTAGATAAATTCAAGAAGAATAAGAATATTTCTATGGCAACAAAGAGCAGAATAGTATCTTTCCAGTTGTCAACTGAGAAATAACAAGATAGAACAATAGATCCCTTCTAATTATCATTTTGGAAATGATTATTAAAAGGGTTCTTCAAGAAGAAGCAATCAACATTGGATCAAAAAAAAAAGACTAATTGCTCTCTGGAAATTAAAAAAAAAGACAAGCAGAAACTCATATTTTGGGGGTGTGATATAAATGGATGATTCACTAAAAAGAATTCACTATGCTTTGCAAAATTGAGAGAAAAGGGAAGACAAGAGAAAAATGGAGAGAAGAAAATGGATAGATGATATCAAAGAGATTAGAGGACTTTCCTTCAAACAGCTGCTAAATATTACTAGAGGCGGGTTTAAGATTGCAAGCATTTTTTTCAGTGCAGTCACCAGG
Organism: Pseudonaja textilis; assembly: GCF_049901715.1. NCBI lineage: Eukaryota > Metazoa > Chordata > Lepidosauria > Squamata > Elapidae > Pseudonaja > Pseudonaja textilis. The sequence continues at coordinate 70,670,914 of NC_141991.1, forward strand.
TGTCAGGCATAGCTTGATAACACTTAACTAAGTATGACTGATGTCTTTGTAGCCTCAATGCAGTTATGGGCCAATGCACCATACATTTAAATTGTTTTTTTTTTATGATCTAAAGGCTGGTGGTGGTCACTGGTGGTGCCTCAACAGAGGCAATTTGCTGAATTCTTTCTTCTTTGTTAGAGCAGGAAGCAAACATATATATGCACATGCATACATGCACACCACAATCTATTAGCTATGAGGATTAACCTTTCATCTCAGAATACGACTGGGAAAGAAATAAACATGGACAGGATCAAACACCATGGCTACCATGCCACTGCATCTCTTTTCTGATCAAAGCTGTGTGTGATTTTCTACCTTTATATAATCAAAGTTCACCCTCTGTTTTCCCAGACATTTACCAATAATTCTTCAGTATCATGTTGGCCAGGACCAAGAAACTCCAACATCCTTTAAAGCAGGAGGTCCTCTACTTGGCAACTTTAAGACTTGTGGACTTCAACTCCCAGAATTCCTCAGCCAGCAAAGTTGAAGTCCACAATTCTTAAAGTGGCCAAGTTTGAGGGGCCCTGCTTTAAAGCATGGCCAGGGTCAACAAATATGTACATGGAGAACTATAGATCATCAAAATGCTCCCTATCATAGGCACTACTAATAATTTAAAACATAGAGTAAAACAGAAATTTGCAATGGTCGCACTGATGAAAAAGGATGAGGTGAGGTCAAGGAATCCTACATGTGATAAAACATACTTAGGTGATGTCCTCCACAATATTGATTAATTTCACCAATGGTAGCATAACTATCTGAGAAAAATATGCTTGTCTTAAACCAGTTTGCCCTTCCCTGACTTATCCCATGGCGTAACGTCTAGATGCCAAGCTAAATCAAATCAAGCAGCAAAATGTAAGATGATCTAGTCCATCTTATCTTGCATATTATGTTTCTAAAGCCGTTTAATATAGTTTCAAAATTCATCTTCTTTTTTCTTTTAATGGTCACCCTGCATATTCATCTGCATGTTCTTCATCAGTATGCAGACAGAGTTTGTACCTTTACACAGTTGAAACTGTTTTAAAAGAGATTATTTTCATCTACTGTCCTCTCACTTCCATAATGTCATGTTTCCTCAGCTGCTAAACTAGCACATTTCTGAGACACACACACAATGTCAAATTCACTCTGGATAAACAGAACAGTAGTAGACAATCTGTTCATCAAATAAGACTTTTTAAAAAAAGGACATCTATCATATTCAAGTATATTTTTCATTTTCCAGCCTATCATCTTTGTCAATAAATAAATGATTGTTTAATTTCAGAAAATTGCCCATCTATATGTATATCAATTAATACAAGGCCAAAATTGCTAATGAGCACATGGCATTTAATAGCAAAAATTTACATACCAATTGATATGTAAAAAATAATGGGATATTAGCTGTTTTACTTTTTGTTTTTAACTGAATATTAGTCAGTCTGGAGTTGGGCTCTGTCTAAATCAACCAACCAACCAAACATATGCAGAACAGATATTGGCCAGAATACATCAGATTTCCATATTCATTAATAATATTCAAAATCTTCTTGCCAACTTTTAAAATTAGGCCAGAATTCTTAGACTCATAGCCACATATCTAGTCAAGTCTTTTTGATATTTTACTTTCATTTAACTCTTCATTCTCTTTGGCCTATAGAATAAGAACCCTGGTGATGTATACATTTATAGAGTTGTTATTGATTTTTGTTTAGGAGTTTCCATTGTTTTTACTATGTTATACATCACCATGATAATTGTTCCAATATGGCAAGTCTTTTAAATAAGCAAAGTAAATATATTTCATACACTGAAGAGCAAATGCTCTACCATTTTGACTCAGTCAGTTTTTAAAAAGTATTGGGATAGAAACTCTCATTTGGAATTTTGTATGTACTTCTATAATCTTGCTCCTTATCGCTCCCCCCGAAATCCAGCAAGACTTGGAAAAAATGTGTGTGTGTGTGTGTGTGTGTATAACATATGTGTGTGTGTATACACTAGTGTGTACACAGGTAAACAGTAATTCATATTTTTGCAGGATGAAGTCAATCTGGAATGGTGTTGACCGCAGGTAAAAGGGTAATAAAAAAAAATAGTTGTGATAGCACCAAATCATACACATAAAAAGAGATAGACTACTGGCCAGGGCCACAAACCACCACACGAGCATTTTTGACAGTTTTCTTGGAAACTATTGTTTATTCAGCCAATAAACATAACAAACATGCATATTAATTAGTGGCATAAGTTTTGATTGCCAGGCAGAACTATCCTATTAAACAAAGAGAAGGCCCCCATAGCAACAGCCTCTCAATCAAGACAAGACATAATTAAACAGGATTTGTCTTGAGTGCCCTGATAATATATGCTGGATTTCTGTATAAAACCAATTGTGACACATCACAAGACATGAAAGCCTGGGATTCTCTCCAAGGCAAGGTTCCTTTTTTGATGAGGACTTTGTAAATGGGTTGTTACGGGTCATGGGCAGGAAAAGCTTTGATGTGCCGAGACAAGCCGATTGAAAGCTTTTGTATAATCAACTTTGGGAGCTGTTTGTGGTTTAGAGGAAGATATTTCTTCCTTCCTTCTCTTTAGGAACCTTTTGTATTTTATACTGAGATGCTGTCAGAAACCAGCCAGAGAAGCAGCATTAAGCATTTCTTCCCACCCTTGACAGATCATGAAAGCAAACCCATTTGAGTTATGCTGAACTAAAAGCAGACTCAGCATGGACCTGCCAGTTCTGGCTTTATCAAGGCAGAGTCTGCTTTAGACTGCTATGAAGCCAAACCTATTATTTTAAGGTCCAATCTCATTATGATTCATAGGATTCAAATTGTAATCTTGTAGATCTGTGTGTGCATATCCATCACCCACTCAGAAATGTTTATTATATGAAATTTAGGATTGACATCTTGAAGAAACAAAGGGCTGAGTTTTTAACACCTACCATACACCCACACACCCACAGCAATCGTTTTAATTTCCCCTTTTCCTGCTTATCAACACAAAAACTTACATCAGTAAAAGATTCATTCTCACTGTCCCTTAAAACACAAAGGTAGGGAAACAAAGGGTTACATTTCAGCTTCAGTCAACAGAAAATTTGTGATTTGCAGTCCAAAATACCTAGAAGGCATCAAGCTGTCCTTACACCTGGACTTCACATTTCATTTTGTCTTGGAACAGTTGACAATTGTACTAGCACCAGACAACAATGTTCCAACATACATTAGTCATTCTCTGTTCACATGGATTTATGCCTGCTATGCGAAAGTGATGGAAGAAGGTAATGAATAATTTACCTTTTAGCAGCCTTTAAAATAAACATTAGGTTAAACATTTCAAAAACCCACTTTCAACTCATTGAAAATGATGTTTTAAAATGCAGGTTGTTGATACACACGAACTGAATGAACACTAAATACTCTTTTATGTTGTGTTATTTTAACTTTTAAAAGCAATGGACAAACCCAAGACATTTATTAGTTTGCGTTTTATTTCATTTAATTCAATTAATAGGCTGGCCCATCTTGCCAAGTTTAAAAACAAAAAACCAAACAAAATAAATCATACATAATGAAAACAAACATGTCCACCAAGAGCAACATCCTTAAACAACCACACAAATAAAACAACTAGGTGTTATGATTCATTGCACAGTCAGTCAGATGTTCAGACCGGACTTAGCATTTTTATCCACTTATCAAGTCCTTTTCAAGAACCTGCGATAGGAAGATGTTGATGTTTTGATGATGTTATAGGTATCTTTGCAGGATATAAGCTGTTCTGAGTGAAGCTGCATTTTGCAATTGACTGATGGTGAATTATTGACTCAGCTTTCCATCCTTCCAAGGTGGGTAAAATGAGGACCCAGATTGTTGGGGGCAATATGCTGACTCTGTAACCCGCTTAGAGGGCTGTAAAGCACTGAGAAGTGTTATATAACTCTAAGTGCTATTGCTATTGTGGTTTATCATACACTCAGCCATATCTTGTTTAACTGATGTTGGCTTTTTTATCCACCTACCATACTATTATTATTAAGTTAAATTTATTTACTGCCGATCTCTTGGTTCAAGGTGACTCTGAGTGGAGTCATGAAAGGGCAGCAGGGTCAGGGCTAAGGCTTCTTAGCAAGAAGAAGATTATTCCAAATGACAGGGCCAGGGTCATGATAGAAAAGGGCTGCTATCTGAGTCCTGCTAAATTTAATTTGAAGAAAACTTCAGCCAAAGTTGGTTGATTTGGGGAAGTTAAGCAAGGCGAGGTCCAGTTAGTATATTGAAATCATTGTTTTAGCTTGTTGTATGCCATTTAAGTCACTTTTGGTGAGATGGGAATGCTATATAAATTAGATGAATAAATAACAATAATAAATAAAGTCTATCCGGAATTTCCAAAGCAAGTAGATTCTATTAGGAAATTGGCAGCAAAAAGAAAAAGGCAATAGCAAAGTGCTTCTGTATTGTTGTCATCAGAAGTCAAGCTCAAATCAAGCTATATTCCAACTTACTATCCTGCTATCCCTCAAAAAAAAGTCTTGTACCACATTTTCAGAATTACAACTTGCTAATAATGAAACACATTTCATTTCTTTTTAGTGGAGGTACTTTAAACTTGAAAAGCTTGCCAAAATAGCTTTTTCGGAAACTTTTTCTAGGGAAAATTTCTATTGTTGCTTGGCATATTGAAATGCATACAATTACAGAGTGGAATAAATCAACTTCACACTCAGAGCATCTCTGACAGAAGACCATCCAAACTTCTCTTGAGGACTTCCAGTGAAGGAGAACTTACCACTTCATGTGGCAGCCTGTTTCATTGGACGACAGCTCATTTAGTCAGGAAATTCTTACTTACTAGCTTGAACCTACTTATTTATAATTTTAATCCACTAGTTCTGATCTTGACCTCTGGGGAAATAAAGACTGAGTGCTATGAAACAGTCCTTCAGCTAGCTGAAGACAGCTATCTCTCCTCTGTAGCCAAAATACCCCCAGATCCGTTTACCATTTCTCACACAGGTTGGCTCTCAGACCTCTCTTCACTAACTTGATAGCCATTTTCTAATCTTTCTCCAAGCACTGTGTGTTTTGAACTATAGCACCCAGAAGTGGACTCAATAACACCAGAATACCTTTGTTTATGGCACAAAACATTTACCAAATTTTAATAAAGGTTAATGTGAAATTTATTTTCAAAAGCAAGAACGTATTAGTTTTTCTGTCTTATACTTCACTACCTGAACTTGATGTTTCCAGCCTGTTCTGTCAAAAAAAAAAAAAAAAAAATCAGTAAAAACAAAGTCAGAAAGCTGTGTTTCACATAGCTGTTTTCCTGGCAGGATCAATTCAGAAAACAGACTTTTAACTTGCTATAGAAGCTTCCAAAAATGATTCATTGCTCTTATTTACAGATCTATCACCGCATATCCCAAGGAGTGTAAAGCAAAAGGGAATGCAGCATTTTAAAGGTTTGTGTGTATTTGTTTTTTAGTTGTGTTATAAATCAAGCATAAAAATGTGTCAGATGCTGTGGCCCTAATTCAGCAACAAATAGTAGTATGAAAAAACTTTTGTCCACAAATTACTTTTTGTGGAGGAAATATTTTTGGTATTGAAGGGTATTCTGTATAGCCAATTGTATCTAATCAACTGGGATAGATATAATGTGTGTGCATATATTAATTAAGAAATCACAAGTAAATCAGCATAACAGAAACAACTACTCCTGGATTATATTTTAAAATGAAGTCCAAAGTCTATTTTAGTAATAATTAATTGTGAATACTGTGCCAAAGAAATATGTAATATAATTTAATATAATATAATTAATTGAATAATGGATTATATGTCATGTCATCAAGTTGGTGACTATATAAATAGGCTTTCTCCAATCTAGCTTTCAAGTCTTCCAATGGTATACACACTGCCACTGTAAGCAAGTCCATCCACTTTTTGCTGCTTTTCCTCCTCTTATTCTCTTTTTCCCCAGCTTTAGCGTTATGGTTTTCTCAAGAGAATTGGGTTTTCTCATAATATGCCTCAAATATGATAATTTGAACCTGGTCCTTTGTGCCATAAATGAGAACTGTAGCGTGATTTGTTTAATAACTTATTTATTTTGGATTTTTTGGTTATTCATGGAATTCTCAGTCATTTTCTCCAACATGAGACTAACACCCTTTCAGCACCCATTTCCTTTCTACTTGCAATAGTTATCTTAATTGTTCAATTGTGTGTTAAAGAGGAGGGATGGTGGGGGACATACAAATACAGATACAGCACATTTGGAGTTTTGTGGATTTCTAGGTATGCATAAAATTAAATTTTTGCTCTAATTTTTTTAAAGCAAAACACAATGGCGATTAGTGTTTTGGCCACGGAGTTTATCTGTGCTGGGTGGTGGTGGGATTGGGCGTTGAGGTAGCGGTTGGTGTGTGTTTTCTTCTGGTATATGGTGTGTCCTAGTGTACCATCTGTTTTTTTGTAGATTAGTACATCTAGGAATGGTAGTTGTTTGTTTGTTTCCATTTCCATGGTGAACTTGATTTTGGGGTGTGTGCTGTTTAGGTGTGTTAGGAAATTGTTTAGGTTTTCTTTTCCATGGGGCCAAATCACAAATGTGTCATCGATGTATCTTAACCAAAGTTTGGGTTTGTGGGTGGCATTATCTAGGGCTCTGGATTCGAATTCTTCCATGAACAGGTTTGCAATGACGGGTGACAGTGGTGATCCCATAGGGGCTCCTTTAATTTGCTTGTATCTTTGTCCTTTGTGTATGAAATATGTGTTGGTTAAGCAGTGTTCTGCTAGTTCCATGAGGTGTTAAGCTGGTTGGTATTTATTTTTGATGATTTCAAGAGTTTCTTTTATTGGGATTTGAGTGAATAGTGAAACCACGTTGAAATTTACAAGCAGATCTTCTTGTTCCATGTGTAGATCTTTGATCATTTCCAAGAGGTGGTATGAGTTTTGTACATGTGAAGCTGCTGTTTCAGCATGGGGCTGTAGCTGTTTTGCTAAGTATTTGGCTAGGTTTTGTAGTGGTGCTCCTCTGGAGCTGACTATGGGTCTGAGAGGTATGCCTTCTTTGTGTATTTTTGGGAGGCCGTATAGTTTGGGGCATCTGGAAGATTTTTCTCTTGGGATGATTGTCTGTTGGATCTCTCTGCTCATGTGGCTGGTTATAATTTTCTTCTTGGTTAATATTTCCAGGTATGTTCGTTGGTTCTGTGTTTATGGGTTTGTATGTGGAGTCTTGGAGTAGGTCTGTCAATTTTGTTTCATAGTCTTTACTGTCCATTACCACTGTGGCATTCCCTTTGTCTGCTGGGAGTATGATTATGCTGTTATCTCTTTTCAGGGTTTGTAGCGCTTTAATTTCTTCTTTCTGCAAGTTGCTTTTGGGTGGTTTGCTCGTGCAGAGGATGTTGGTAACTTGGTGTCTTATTTTATCAGCTTCATCTGTATTTAATTTGGTTAGGCTGGGTTCTACTGCACATATGATGGATTCTGTGGGGATTTTTTGGGGTGCTATAGCATACTTGAATCCTTTGGTTAGGACATCTGTTTCTGTTTTGGTGAGTTCTTTGTTAGAAATGTTGTATACTAATTGCTTCAGGTGTTGTTGTGAGTTGTTGGGGGTTTTCTTGTCCTGTTCTAGTTTCTTTAATTTTTTCAAGAGTTTATCAGTTTTGAAAATGCTTTCAGAATCAGCTCTCCAAGTTGTAAGTTGTTTAATCTTGTCCCAAAGTAGAGGGTGGATTTTGCTGCTCAATTCCAGGTGTAGTGCTAGCAAGTCTTTGTTTAACTGATCTAATTGGAATCTCTTGCTGTGGAGCTCGTTCCTTAGTAGTGCCATTTCAGTTCTTTTCAAGATACGTTAAGTAGCTGCTGTGCTTTGATGAAATGTTAATTTGAAGCAGGTTGGTGTGGTATTGTTGTCTCTGCAGCTGCGTAGGAATTGGAGGTCACATAGTATTCTTGCTCTTTTAATTTCCAGTTTCTCGTAGGTTTATATATATGTGTGTGTGTGTATGTGTATAAAGTCTTCACATACTATCATACATAAGCAATCTAGTTTAGAACAAGATGACAAGAAATATACTAAGTAGATTTGGTTTAACATTCTGAGAAATGTATTAAGGATAACGATAGCTAGAGAGTAGAAAAGTTTGTCTTACAAAATGGCATTTTCCTTTGCTGGAAGGTGTTTAAACAGAGAATGGGTGAATATGGAAGCATGTGCATTTTTATGAGTGCAGTGGGTTTCAGCATGTGTTTAATTTGATTTCAGTATAGTAAAAAGGATTAAGGCTAGCTATGTCCTATGTTCACACATGTGAAGCTGGTAAATCTTATTTCTGAATAGACATATCAATGATACTAAGTCTCGCTTTGAATATTCAGCTAGGCAATAATGGTTGGCTGCTATCTTTTTAAGCTTTCTAACAAGAACTCAAAGGGCTCTGCATTGGCCTGTAAGTTTTCAGAAAAGTGATTTCCTTCCATCAAGGTTTTAGTGAAGTGCTCCTTCAATGTGGATTGGCAAAACAGTACTTCACTTCCACCATTCCACATGTAATTGGGTGCTCCTCGGTCTTCAATTATCTTCTAGACCAGAGGTATCAAATTCAAAGCCTGCAGGCCGGATCCGGCTCTCGAGGTCCTTAGATATGCCTCCCCTGGAAACAGCAAAGGACCGGCTCATGATGCCTCTGCCAGTTAAAACAGTGGCTGGGAATGCCATGTGCAGCTCCTCCCAGGCTCTGTTTGTGGCTGTGATGGCCTCCTGCAACCCTCAGTGAAAAAAGTAAAGCCCAGGTGGGCCACAAGCTCTATTTTCACTGGCAGAGAGTTGCAGGAGGCCATTGCAGCCAAAAATTGAGCCTTGATGAGTGATGTCAAGCTGCCCACACTCATCCTAGCCACACCCTCTGGTCCCCCAAGGTCAAACACAACCTTCTTGTGGCCCTCAATGAAATCAAGTTTGACACTCCTGTTCTAGGCCCATCAAAGCAAAGTAGCCAAGTGAAGCTGGATATTTTTCCTTAATGCTTCTGATTGAGAGACTATAGTAGTTAAGGTACCAGGCTACAAAGTGGGAATCAGAGGTGGTATTCAGCAGGTTCTGACCAGTTCTGGAGAACAGGTACCTGAAATTTTGAGTAGTTTGGAGAACCGGCAAATACTACCTCTGACTGGCCCCATCCCCATCTATTCTCTGCCTCCTGAGTCCCAGCTGATTGGCTGGGTCTTCTTTCATTGCCCTGCACAGGAGAACCTAGCTGAAAAGCAGGTTAGTGGGGTGGGGAAGTAATAGGATTTTGCAGTATCCTTTCCCTGCCATGCCCACAGGGCACACCCACAGAACCGGTAGTAAAAAAAATTTGAATCCCACCACTGCTGGGAACGATAAATTATAGTCCTGATCTAAACATAAAGGCAGCTGAGTGACCTCAGGCTAGTCACTTTCCGTCAGCCCTAGGAAACAGGTAATGGCAACCCGATTCTGAAATCTTGCCAAGAAAACTGCAGAGACCTGTTCAGGCACTCATCAGGAGTCACTCATCAGGAGTCAACAGTGATTTGGAAGCTCAGTTAAAAATGGTTTTGATTGAAAGCTTTGGAATACTTGTGCATGTGTGGAGTTAAAAAGTCATTTATTGTTTGCATAGAAAGATTTCTCCATCCTCCATTCACTTTTACTAAAATATTGCACTGTAGTGTTTTTCATGCATTTTCAATGAGTTTCTACATATAAAATGATTGCTGTTAATGTAACTGTAACAGTTCTGAGTGATCTGGGCTTGTAAGCACGATAAAAAAATGAGACCTATGAAATGTGTATTTTTATTGTGCTCTATCTACAAAACTGTGACGTCAACATTTTAAAACCATGTGTAAATCCAGAAAATATATAAAGGCTCAGGTACCCAGGAAGAATATGTAAGATATGTAAGATTTTCTATGGGATCTCTCTCTCTCCCCCTTCCTCCCTCCCTCTCCCTCTCTCTGCACTCCCATTTGCTATTGGTAATAAAAGGAAAAGCATCAGTTAAAAATAACTGGAACAGCACTACATTGCCTGCATATGTGCAGGTACAATTTTGCAAATCTTCAAACCGTGGCATTAGAAAAGTCAGGAGCCAGTGAAATAAAATATTTGTTTAGAGAACAGCACAACGCCAGGATGTGGACTGGTGTAACATTTTGGGGAAGTCATTCCAAGGCAGTAAAGCTTTGACACCCCGCCCCCGCAAAAAAGTCCTGTCTCTCTTTTCCATTTCATTTTCCTGCTCTCACTCGGTAACAGTAACTGCATATAGAAATCTCATTTATTTGTTTGTTTGTTTATTTATTTATTTGTCAATCGCTTACAAGATAACAGGTATAAATATAAACATAGTTTTGAATACATGAAATGGATACATATAAGAAAAATAAAAAAGAAACAATAGGACAGGGATGGTAGGCATGTTGGTGCGCTTATGCATCCCCGCTACAGGCCTTTTAGGAAGGGGGTAAGGTCAACAGTAGACAGTCTAAGATTAAGGTTTTGGGGGTTCGAGTGTGGTTAACCTTGGTGTGGTTAACCTTGAGTTTGTATCTATTGTGTGCTCTTGTATTGTTATGGTTGATGCTGAAGTATTCATTTTCACGTAGGACATTGCAATGTATGATTTTATATACTATATTTAGATCAGACCAAAGGCGGCGTAGTTCTAGGTTTTCTAGGTCTACAATTTCAAGTCTGGTGGCAAAAGGTATTCTGCAATGAGTAGAACTCTTCTTGTGAAATATTTCTGGACTTTCTCAATTGTATTAATATCAGATACATGATATGGGTTCCAGACTGATGAGCTGTATTCAAGTATAGGTCTAGCAAATGTTTTATATGCTCTAGTTAGTAGTGTGACATTACCAAAGAAGAAGCTATGTAGGATTAGGTTAACAACTCTTAATGCCTTTTTGGCTATGTAGTTACAGTGGACTGTAGCACTTAGATAATTAGAGATGAGTACTCAAAGATCCTTGACAGAGTTTGGATCATCAACAAGGTCTTGACTATTCAGCTTGTATTTTATTTTCTGATTATTTTGCTAATATGTAAGACAGAGCATTTATTTGTTGAGATTTCAAGTTGCCATTTGATTGACCATTCTGATACATAGAGTCAAAGTCTTTCTGGAGGGTAGTAGTATTGTCTGTGGTGTTGAATAGCTTTACATCATCATCAAAGAGAATGCAGTTGCTCTTATTATAATCACAGAGGTCATTCATGAAGAGTATGAAGAGAGTTGGTCCTAAAACACTGCCTTGGGGGACACCACTGTTGACAGGTACAGAATTTGATAGGACGCTCCCAATTTTGACCATTTATTGTCTGTTTGATAGGAATGCTTCTATCCAGTTATGCAGGTGTCCAGAGATACCGTAAGATTTAGTTTTAGGAGTAGTTTGTCATGTACTACTGAATCAAAGGCTTTACAGAAGTCTATGTAGATTGCGTCTATTGCTTTGCCCTGATCAAGTTTTGTAGTCCATATGTTTTTGCAGTGTAAGAGTTGCAGATTACAGGATAGTTTTTTTCTGAAACCAAATTATTTATTAGAGAGTAGGTTGTTTGTCTCTTAGTGGAGGATTGGTTAATAATTGATTCCATGACTTTACAGGTGACACAGCATAAGGAGATTGGTCTGTAATTTTCAACTAGGCCGTGGTCTCCCTTTTTGAAAATGGGGATGACTGTGGCTTGTGACCATAGGTTAGGCAAGCAGCTGTTCCTGAAAGATTTTTCAAAGATTATGCTTAGAGGTTCGGCTATGGCAGTGGATAGCTTTTTAAAGAAGTAGGCACATATTCCGTCCAGTTCAATAGATAGGGATGGTTTTAGATGTATAGTGCTTTTTCAACAATGTCTTCTGTGAAATCGATGTGTATTAGATCACTGTAGTTGTCTGTGGTTCGACTAGGAAGTACTGGGCTTGATCCATTGTTATTTACAAATACTGAGCCAAAGAATGTGTTAAAGAGGTTGGCTTTGATGGTGTCGTCGTTGCAGTCTTTGCCATTAAGTTCTTTCAGGGGTGGGATGGACCTTGAGTCTTTCAGTTTGTTGTTTACAAAATTGTAGAAAGCATGGGTGGAATTTGTGCGTAGAAGGTTTTCCTCTTGTTTAATTTGATAATCATTGCATTCAGTTTTTATCTGGTGGCATAAATTTTTGTATGGGCTTTTGAAGTTGGCAACGTGACCAGATTTGTTTTTTCACCAAAGTGATCTCTTTTTGGACTGATGCTTCCTTATTGTTATGGGTAATATGTTTTTCCTGGTTTGGGGAGTTGTTATTGGTACATATAGTTTGATGACTCTTTTGACTTCTAGTAAGAATATGTTGTAATGGTCTTCTACAGTATTACATCCAGTGAATAGAAATTACCAATCAAGGGATGAGAGAGCGTTGTTTATAAGATCATAGTTACTTTTTTTGAAGTTATAATTGGGGATTCCATCATTGTGATGATTTTTGTGTGGATGTATGTTGAGACAAAAGTCAATCGTGTTGTGGTAACTGTTGGAAAAGGTTTCTTTAATATGTATTCCATAAATTGAATTCAAACTATTGCAGAAGATGAAATCAAGGCAGTTGTTAAGCCTAGTATTGTTGGTTACCAGTTGTTCCAGTCCCAGATTTGTTACAGCATTGTAGAAGGTTGCATGTATGGGTTCAGCTATACATTCATTTAGGGTCCAGTTAGTATGAGGTAGATTGAAGTCACCAAGAAAGATAAAAGAGTGGGCAGGATGCTGCCCATGTTAGTAGTGTATTTAGCTTGCTTACATGTTCGATGTCATAATCAGGGGCTCTGTAACATAGTAAGAACCGAAATGTGATATTTAACGTCAGTTCACAGATGATGGTCTCAGGAAGAGCAAGCTCTTGGGTAACTTGGATGATTTTTAGATGTAAGGACTTTTTATAGAAGGTAGCCACACCACCTCCTCTATGGATTTCACAATCAGATCAGTAAACATGATAGTCTCTTACTGAGGTAATGGAGTCAAGGGGAGATGCATTGAGCCATGTTTCACAGACAAATATGATGTCGAATTTAGCAGTATTTAGTAAGAGGAGAAATTCAGGTATTTTATTTGCAAGGCTTCTTGCACTGAGTAGCTTGCATTTAAGGCCGGTTGTAGTTTGAATTGAGGTAGTTGGGGGCATGCGTGCCTAGTCTTGAGTGATGGTGGATTAGTTGAAATAGGGTTGGATGCTGAGTTGTGGGTTGTGTGACTTACTTTTGATACAGTCTGCATGGTAGTCAATATACAGGTCCTTCTCTCCATTGTCTGGATGATTTTTGAGTTCTGTGCGGAGTATACGGGAGTGGGCACATTGCTATACAGTTAGGTCAGGGTGAGATAGGAGGTTTTTATGGTTGTTGTTTTTGGTGAGTGACTTTATAGTATAAATGAATTTACATTTGCTTAATTCATTTTTGCAAATGATCCTGCAGAAGCATGGGGCCACAGAGCTGTCTCTGTTTTTGGTGCTTTCTAAGGGTCCTGGATAGCACATGCTGAACTTGTTTTCAGGCAGTGCATGCTTCTGAAGATTTGTGTGTCAGAGTTAATGGACCTAATGTGCATATTAAAACATAAATATTTTAGAAAAACACACTGTCCTTGCTCCAAAGGCCAGATGCAGCTTGTATATTTCCTCTTTGTTGCCCTCAAAGTCTCATCTGACAATGATTACTGAATGCTGACTGCAGGTTTTCCTGCCATTTTGAGAACAGAAGATCACGGGAACTGTACTGCACAGTATAGCATAATAATAATAATAATAATAATAATAATAATAATAATAATAATAATAATAATAATAATAATAATAATAATAAAGCATAGAACTGTTTTTAAAAATAACAAGAAAATTCTTCTAACATGTTCCAATTTCAGTCCATCTGTAAGTGTAATGTGATAACCTTCATTCTGTAGTTCTCAGAACCTCTCCTAATGACAACCGACAGTCGTTGGCCACCAATAGATTACCCATAGACACTTTAGAATACTTTAAAAGGAAGTTAAAAGTATAAAAGGAATGATCTTCCAAATTAAACTTGTCAATTTCTACTTAAACATGTTGTTCACATACTGACATTGATATGCCTGTTGATTAGGATTTGAAATATTTTTTTAGCCCTGGAAAGAAAAGCCCTTCCAATTTAAAGCTGCACCTGTGTGAAAGAACAAAGTGAAAATCACTGAATGAAGTTGAATAATAATTTGTTCCCATTTTTCCTATTCTGAGAAGCAGTCCTTTAACACCTACTGGTCTAGTGCAAATCTCCTCTTTTGTGCTGCAAGAAGATGAAATAGGCACATTCAATTAAAATAAGTCTCCAATAAAATATTGAAGGCTTTTGCAAAAATGGAAGCTGTATCTTATCTAAATCAGCAACCATTAAGAATTGTAACAATAAAAAAAGATATGGATATCAAGGCAATGCATAATGTATCCTAATGATCTCTCTTTTCTGCTACTTGCCTAGTAGCCATCAGCAGACAAATCAGCCTTTCTTCCTGCAAAGTTTTATCGGAGAAGAGGAATTCTGAATTACACAAGCAGAAGCATAGCATTACACAATAGAACAGTAGAGGTACCATGTAGTATACATAATGTAAAGAAAATCATGCTTCTCAGCAACATACCCAACACTATTATTAATTTGTAGTTTTCTCTACACTGAAATAAAACTGCAGAGATGCAAAAGGAGGTATGGAATATGTGGAATATATTGAAATGATTAAGCATTCATATTTGTTCTAATTTTGCTGCCTTAATTTTCAGGTAACAGGTCAGTATATGCACTATTACCAGGGTATGTTTGCTATCATGCTGTGTAGGTTAAATTAGGATTTAAGGTTAATTGGAGTCAGCATTTGTAATGAAACGTAAGGATGAACTTTGGGGGTGAGGGAAAGAGATGCAAGAATTAATTAATTTCTTTAATTTCATTCCACAGTCCATCTGGTTACCTATCAAAGTACCTTCAGAACTTCATATTGGTTCTTGATGTTCTCCTTGAAAATAGTGGATGTGTGCTGAAGATCACATGAGGAAACTGGATGGCTTCCATACGGACAGATTGTGATCTGTTCAACTGTCAGCCTCTGGGTTACAACAATGCTTTTCTATCTGCTTTCACTATGAATATACCCAATTTGATTTCAGTGTACTCCCTCTGGAGATGTCTGTCTACCCTTTTGAGGCATTGTTTTGATTGTTAGAAGACATGTTAACCATGAAGAAGTAATTGGATTGATAAGTCATTGTCTGTCTCATTTCAGTTTCCTAGGCTATACAATCCAACTAACTTCCTCCTTAGTATTTCCAGTTTTGGCACAACCACAGGCTGCATATCTTGCTTGTATGATTTGCCAACTCAAGACTGAATTGACCATATCATGAAACAACTTCCTTTTAATTTTCTTTTTGTTTCAAAATAATTTTTATTGTACTTTTCTACATTTAAAAACTCATATACAATCTTTGCCACGCTGTGATATCGAAATTTCTATTTAGGTCAATATACATAAATACATTATTTTTTATTTCTACTGTCTAACCAATTATAGCACTTATCCCAGACTGTATAATATTCTGTATCTTCTCTATCTTGCAGTTCCAATGTAAGTTTTACCATCTCTGCACAATCCATCACTTTCTTTATTATCATACTTTTGGAGGGGGTACTATTTCCAGCTCGGTGCGTAAGCAATTCTTGCTGCAGTCAGTATATGTACTATGATATATTTTGTTGCTTTATTAAACATCTCCTCTAAGTATTTCTAATAGAAACATTTCAAGTTTGAACTCAATTTGGAGACCAATGATTTTCTGTAACCAGTTCCTTATTTTTTCCAGTATTTTATTGCTTTGGGGCACGACCACCCTATATGAAAAAGGTACTCTGTTTGTGCTTATATTTCTGGACTCATGTTTGGGTTTATTTTTGCCAATCTTGCCGGTGCTAGATGCCAACAGTAAAACATTTATAAAGGTTTTCCTTATAGGTAGCAGACATTACTAATTTATAGTTTTTATTTCACAGTTTTTCTCATTCCTCTAATTGAATACTGTAACCAAAATTTCTTGCCCAGGCTATCATAGATCATTTAACTACTTCCAATTCCCTATCGAATATGAGTAAATAAGTATACATTTTTGTTATAGATTTCTCTTCAGATCCTAATAAAATGTTATCTATTTGTTGTTGTTCCCTATCAATAAACTTTCTTTTAAATTTCACCTGTGGTTGCAGTGATTATCCAAATTTTGGATAATCTACATATTAAAGGGTTGTCTGAGAAGGTTAATTGATATTATTTGGTCACTGTCAACATTGTACCCATGTACTGCCTTGTTGTATCCTTCCTGGCTGTGAAAGCAACATGTCCTGAGTAGTAAAACAGTATGATCTAACTGTAAGTGTACAATTCCAGTTCTTTTCAATTTGCCAATGCCTGAGATGTCAATGTATAATTGATTCATTTCAACTTTCATTGTGTAGAGCTTTCCCATGTTCATGCTTCTTACACTCCAAGTTCCTTCTATTCTATTGTTGAAATTTCAGATTTTCTTTTCCTGTGTGGCATTATCAGCAGCTAGATGACATGAAGACTTTAAATTAACCATGTCATAAATGCCATTAATACTCCCAAGCTCCTTAGCTCAATAGCATCTGGTACCATCTGACCTGAAAGTCCCATCATTTGACATATTATCAATCACTTCATATTATGTATCTATGTGGTTTTCTTGGTAAAATACAGGAGTGGTTTACCATTGCCTTCTCATACACGGTATTAATTGATGCCTTCACCAGTGACACTAAAATGATCATCTGCCTACAACATTTTCCTCATCACTGCTGTGCAATACAAAACAAACACTGCACATTGACATTTGTGAATTTATGTTAAAGGGGACAACTATAGGTTTAGTTTCATATCTGCAATATCAGGATAATAGTTGTGACAAAGTTGTTTAAGGACCATGGCTGTTTGTACCTGAACACTCTAAACATTATAAAGTATAAACATGTAACCTATATGTGAATCTCCATGACTTGTACTTATATGAACTTTTAAAAATGATAGTTTATACATAGCAAGAATGCAAAAGGGGCCCACTTGATCCTAATAAGACCCTCCATTCATTTTTATAACTCATAACCACCAACTGAACTTGATCTGAATTAATAGGATACAAATGTAAGTTTCTCAAATGAAAAGAAATAAAATATTTTTATAGTAGAGAATGACTTTATCTCCCAACTCTTGTGAATTATACAGAAGGAACAAAAAATAATAATGAGAGAGTAACAAACTTAGAATAAGGGCAGTTTAAAAGTCAAAATATATTTCTTCTTATTTTCTCTTTCTTTCCTATTTTCTAGAAAAATATTTTCTCCATCATCAAATCCTCTAATCTCAAAGGATCTAGGTAACATCATCATGGATAAATTACTCCAGCTTCACAAGAGGAGGTAGAAGACAAAGGAGGAGAAATCTTTATGAGAATTCCTTCCTAGTTTTCAAGACATTTTGGAGGTCAAAGTGAATGGAGGAGGGTGCTGGCCTTTCTTGCAATATAATGACATAATTATCTAGAGCAGGGGTGTCAAACTCAAGACCCAGGGGCCACATCCAGCCCATGGGGTGCTTAGATCTGGCCCTTGGGGCCATCCTGGAAATAGCAAAGGACTAGCCCATGGTGCCTCTGCCAGCAAAAATGGAACTTGCGAATTTCACATGTGCTCTGTCACCCAAGCTCCATTTTCACTGGTAGAGAGTTGCAGGAGGTCATCACAACCAAAAATGGAGCTCAGGAGCCTGTTTTCGCTGGCAGAGCGCTTGGCCACCACAAGCGCCTCTGACACTGGTGATGTCATGCTGGCCACACCCACCCAGCCCCCCAAGGTCCTTAATGAAATCAAATGTGGCCCTTAATGAAATCAAATTTGACACCCCTGTCAAACCCTGACACCCCTGATTTAGAGTAATGCTGATGCCACCATAACTATGAAGAGACATACTACACTTTTAGGAAAAGTGGAGGATCATTACCTGAGAAGCCTGTTAGATATGTTGGATATAGAAAAATGAAATGTGATTCCCCGTCCAATGATTCTTTCATCTTTCTTTATGCAAACCAAACTTCTTCCTCAAATTAAAAATGTTCTAATCCCTCTTGCAATATTATAGGAAAGTAATATTTTATTGACTCTTGCAGGTACAATAATGTTTCTGTCTCAGAGATATTGGTCACAATGCCTCTTATAGTCTCACACAGCTGCATAGAGGCAAATGTGTGTGTATGCATGCGTGCGTGCATGCGCGCGTGCGCGCGCGCACACACACACACTTGCTGTTTCAGTGACTGCAATATATCCAAATTACATTTTTCTCTTTTCTCAGGTACATTCAGCTTCCCTTCACAACACAATCACATCCTTAATATAGGACAAAATATAGCAGTCCTCTCTGTGAGATCAGTTCTGCTTAGTCAAGCCCCAAATCCAGTCTGGGGTACCAAGGAGAGTGGGAGAGAGTTACAGGACATTAGGAAAAGCTTCATGGGTTATCAACTCAAGTAATGTACTTTCAATATGGATATAACGAGAGTGGCCATGAACATGACTGCAAATGGCATCACATGCTTTGGATGTTGATGGCCTGACTCCCAACAACTGGATGAGACTGATATAGAACTCTGTGAACTGATGTCAATTACTAGATAGTATCAAAAAACCATGGTCCAGACTAAAACTCTCATTTCCTAGGAAGAAGTAAAACAATTTTAATCACACTTGTTTTACACAAATGCCTGCTATAGTCTTATCATTGCTTCTGCGTAGTTAGCTGTGTCTCATAATCATGTTTCTTTTTATCTGTGGTGAGGTATGGAAGAGTTTTTCCATAGGTTCAAAGGATAATGATAGCTTTTCACAGTGGTGAAAAACTGGGAATAGATGACTAAGAGAATAAAGAACATCAGCCAGGCCAAAACAGCATCATCAGAAGGCCTTCAGGGATTCAGCAACAGCAGATGACTCAATTGGCAAACAATAGACTTCTGCGCTCAAGGGTCAGAAACTAGTTTATTATCTAAAGAGAGCTGAAGGCATTCTTGGGTCTTGGAGTCCAGCGAATGAGAGTGGAAGCAGGCAAATGCAATCAGTAAACAATAGTTCTTCGCTTTAAGGCCATTCCCCAGCTTTTCAGAACAGATTTACAAGCTAAGCGAAACAAATTGAAAGCCACAGGGAGAGGAGATAGATACTGTGTTACCCAGTGCATCTCTACTCAGAGGTATGCCCCATAGAGCTCAGTGAGGCTTGCTCTCAGACAGATGTTCATATAATATTATTTAATTGGACAATCTATTTTGCCTTAGCGTATCTGTTTTCGAGCAGGAAAGAAATAAAAAAGGGATAACACACTTATTTTGCAAATATTCATCTAATTTGTTCCTCAGATTTCTATGAAAGTGCAAATATTTTCCGTAATTTCTGCTCCATGCATTTCCCATATTTTACATCCCAAATTACATCATTCCTCATTTTCATCCTTCTAAATAAGTTTCCCTGCCTCATTTTTTTTCTCCCAGGGGAATTAGGAACATGTTACTGATTCACCTGTACAGTATAGGTCTTCTAGCAGCAACTCAAAATGGATAATATTAGGATATTTCAAAAGGGAATTCTTGTTTTACTTTTTTCCTTTCTGAAGACATTTCGATTTTTATCCAAGAAGCTTCTTCAGTTTCTTGGATGAGAAGCAAAAGAGCAAAAGAAGAAAAGAAAACCCAAGAAAGTCCAACTGCTTCTTGAAAAAGCACCTTTGGGACAACCATGACCTGGATGACTGAGAATCTCCACAGACTGAAATACAGTAAAAAAATATTATGGTTTAAATATCCTTTGTTTACATCTTGAATTCCATTTTGGGGATTTGGATTCAGTAATCAGATGGATCAGGGACCACAGCTAGATGTTAGTATGAGAATAAATCCTATCCTTGTGCATACTTCTTATAACTGGGAAGATGGGACTCAGCCGGTTACTACATTTGCTTTCCTAAGTTAGGTTTGTAGACTTTTTTTTTCTTGGAGATATAACATGAATTGGAATTTATTTATTTATTTATTTATTATTTATTTATTTTTGTCAATTGCTTACAAGATAATAGGTATAAGTAAAAACATAGTTATGAATACATGGATACATATAAGAAAAATTAAATTGATATCTTCCCAAATTCAGCACTATCATTAGATATTGGAGCTGAAAACAGCAATCTGGAACTGAAAGGAAAAAGCTGGTTTTTTTTCTCCCTTCTCATGCTGTACAGTGCCCTGGAATCTGACATGAAGTAAGTTGACAGTGTGTTTTCAACACAAAAGTACACATACATTTTGTCATTAAAACAAGAGTGCACAGTACACCCTAGTGATCTCTGTCTGGCAGAGGAATCCAGAATGGACATTTTCATCTTCAACTGGCAAACTTCAGGATGGAAATCTTGGACTGCGTGGCAACCAACAGCTGAGTGCGTGAGCTCCCATTTGTACAGGCTTCTATGATAGTATTTATTAGCCATAGATCAAATCACTGATCTGCAATTCCTCTACACTTACAAATACTATACTGTATGTAGTCCGGGGCTTTTGGAAAACCTTTTATATTTGGTTACAAGCCAATGAAAATGCAATTCATAGTGCAGCATTTGATTTCTGTGATTAATATTCAGAATCTTGTACTGAATCTTCCTATCCCTGAACATGACATTGCCTCCTTATGTAATGACATAAAACATAAACATCCTTCATGTTCCTGCTTAAAGATAAATAGAAAAATGAGAGAGAAACATTTGCTAACGAGCCTATTAAATATTGATGCTTTTTCTCAAGTCCCCCAGAGCCCTATCATTTCAGCAACTGTCTGATTAATAATAGATTAAACATTTTAGATTTGCTTACTCTGGGCTTCATAACTTTAAGTGCATCAGCTGTCTTTGTAATGGCAGTGTACAGGAGTGACAAACCTTGCAGATTCTCCACTGAAACATCTTCTAGGCAATCAGCAAATCTATTTCAGAAGAGAAATGCACTTACTTAGGAAAGGGGTGAAGAAGAATCTGGGTTTACACAGGAGTGGGTAAGGGAACATATATTTTTCCCTTGCAGCAATATTTAAAAGGTCATTGAAAAGCTGGAGGCTGCAGAGAGATTTGGCTGTAGAAGAATGGGAATCTTTTTTTAAAATTTTTGTTCTGCCTATCTTATAAATGTATCTAGGGCCTACTTTAGGCCAACTAGTAGAGTACAACTGTTGCTGGAGTATATTATTTCAGACTGCAGGAAATTATGGTGAGTTCATCACAGACAGGAATAGCATATATAAGAAAACAATCTGTAGAAGATGGGAAATTTAGGATATCAAAGGGGCTCAAGAAAGAGAGATGAGTTAGGCAATTTCCAGATAAAATATATAATAGAGATACACAGCCACTTCATTTGCTGTTCATATAGACAAAGTCTCAGATTAAGTTTGAAAATCTTAAAAACATGCACTCGGGGTCTCTGGGGATACAGCTTTCATTTTTCAGAAATGGAATTGAACTGCTCAAGGGAACAGGATAATGGCAGAGATTTACAGAAATATTCTATAGAGATTTTTTTCCTGTCAAATCCTCATGCGATATCTTATAGAGAATATAAGCAGCTGATAAGATGATGGTAATAATTTAGAAACTATAATAATTTAGAAACTATTCAAAGAGTCAGAAAGTCAGCCATGTTTTAAGAAAAGTTCAATATTTGATTTGGAAACTATAATGATATTTAATACATTTACATCATATATTTTCAATGTTAAATAAGCTAATAAAATATTTAATATTAAGGTCAGTAATAAATCTACCACCAGGCAGGAGAAGCAAATCCCAACGGAGGAAGATTTTAGTGGTTGGGACTTCTTTCTAATTCAGAACAAACATGAGTTCAAGATATAATATATATAGATATAGATATAGATATTGTGTATATGTGTGTGTGTGTGTGTGTGTGTGTGTGTGTGTGTGTGTGTGTAAATCCATGCAGCTAAGGACAGAGTTAAATGTAATCTCTTCCTCTCACAAGGTTAGAATTCTGGACTTTCATTGAAATTATTTGTGAGGAGGACTCTAGACCAATAAAAGGAAGAGGCTCATCCCACAAAGTAAACTCTGAAATTGGTTGCCCTTGAATGTAGAGATTGCCACAAATTGTTTATTACCTTATTGACTTACTTCTGGATTTTTTTTTTTTTCAATATCAGTGTTGCCTCCTGGCAATGTCTGACTAGTCCCTGCAATTTTCCTGGCAAGAGTTTTGTAAGTGGTTTGCCATTGCCTGCTTCCTAGGGCTGAGAGGGTATGACTGGCCCAAGGTCATCCAACTGGCTTTGTGCCTAAGGTTGGACTAGACCAGGGGTGGGCAACTATGGCAAGCCATGCTAGCTCAGGAATTTTGGGAGTTGAAGTCCACAAGTCATTAAGGGGCCATAGTTGCGCACCTCTGGACTAGACTCACACTCTCCTGGGTTCTGGGCTGGCATTTTAACCACTTCACCAAACTGGAACTGAGGTAAGTGTATTGATTCTAGGCATCTTATTTTAAATACCAGGACTTGGGGAGTTAGAGTGGGACAGAACTGATTTCCTTCTGAAGCTTGTGAACTTCTGAATGTATCTGGTAAGCTCTGACCTTATTTTAAAGTTTTGTCATTTCTAATGTTATGAGTTTTATTATGTAATATAATTGTTTAGCTTTACTAGTCTGTAAACTGCTATGGGGAAGCATGGCTTTGAAGGGAAGCATACAAACATTTTAAGAATGCTCAAAATAATTAAAAGTGAAATCAAGTGAATCAAAGTATAGCCTAAATAAATACAAATGAAATCTATCTTATATTTCTTTAACACGTTATGTGAATGATGGCAAGGTTAACTGAATTTTGCCATTGATATTTTGAGTAATGTACAATAGTAATATGAAAACAAGGTTTAAGATAGTGATTAATAATGTTTTTGTTGCACAAAAAGTACAATTTGCAGTTGCTTCTTTCAGTCACATCTGATTCAAAAGAACAAGAAAACTTGGTTTAACACTCAAGAATATAATCTGCATTATTGTAAAAGGCTAATACTTTTTGATATATTCTACTGAATCTATGTCTCAAAGGTGGACTAGCAAGTAAATGTTCTCTTGCTTTGGCTTGAAGTAAGACTCTCTCTTTCTCTCTCGCTCTTTCTCTTTCGTGCTTGTGTGCGTGTGTGTGTTTGCCTTTGTAGGAACTTTTGTTGCAGAGAAATCCTGCCCTCATATTTGAAAGTCCATGATATTTTAATGATAAAATGTTTACTAATAATGTTTTGGGGACATATGTCCTCAAATTAATCTCAGGCATAGCTAGATATGGCTGGAAAATTGTCTATATGAAATTCAGGAAGTCCATTGATTAAAGCAGATATTTGTTCTGGCTCAATATCAAATATTTTCCTCTAGAGACATTTAGTGATATACCAAGTTTCTAGGGTGTGATTATTTTGAAACTCTTTCCCCCTTCCACCTCCAATTCAGGACTGTGAAGTCTATTGATTCAGGTCTTCCTCTGGGAAAGGTCTTAGTTGGTCAAATCCTCCTGCTCTGCATCTGTAGGTACATGTTTCATCACAAATTATAAGAGTAATAGCAGACATCAATGGAAACAATTATGTTGAACAGAAAAATGGAATGTGTATTCACAATAGAAATATTTTTAGAAATGTATCTTTGTCCCAAATAAGCGCACCAACGTGCCTACCATCCCTGTCCTATTGTTTCTTTTATTTTTCTTATATGTACCCATTTCATGTATTCATAGCTATGTATATACTTATACCTATTATCTTGTAAGCGATTGACAAATCAAAATAAATAAATAAATAAATAAAAATTTTAAAAAGTGAATATCCATTTGAGTTCCAAGAGTTTCTAATTTTCTAGCTCATATATCTCTTTACTTCTTGGAATTTGGAGTTCTCTTTTTTTATCTCCTCCACCATACTCATTCATATAGTCCTAAATATTAATTAAACAAGGCCACCACCTTAGCACATCAATAAACTTGAAGTTAGTTTCATCAAAATCTATTATATTTAGTCTTTTAATTAAAAGCAGAGTAAACATGGGTGTTTCATTAACCTAGGTTTTCCTTTAAATTCCTTCTTACACAGTGGACAAAAAGTGAAAAAAGATATTCAGGAAGAGAAATTTTGGTATTTAAATGGAAAGCTTAAATCTGAGACACATTTTCAGGCTATGAGTACACAAGGAAAGGGCATACCTTCCATCCATCATAAGGTTATATGTAATTATTAATGGTAGTAGTGGAACAGGGTTTTATTTTTGCTCTAAATGAACTTTTTATTCTCATTTCTGACATGTGAACTTTCACTGTACAATGGATGTTATAATTGGAACTGGTGTGTGGCAAAAAGGTTCCTTGGTGAGGTGCACAAAGGCAACATTTCTTTGGTAAATACCTGAGAAAGAATAAATGAGCAGAGGAGGAGAATCAGTGGGAAACAGTTCGTGCTAACCTTTCTGAAGAGCTACTAAGTGCTTTTCTTTTTGACCTCTTCAAAGAAAAAATCAGGACAATATAATGGGATCTTATTAAATTGTAGCATAGTTATTTGCTTGCTGCTGTAAAATAGAACGGCAAGGATGTACACATGTTCCTTTATGTTTACCTGCACAAATCTGCAAGTAAGATACCTGTTACTTGCAAATTTGCATATTCTTGCCCTTCTATGTTCAAGTATTCTTGAGTAGAGTTTGATTCCTGGTAATTATGCTCAAGCTCTTTTCTTAAGAGTTGTTATGGAAATTGCTTTTGCTTCAAATACCCAGCCTTAGTTGAACATCTCGGAATTCCTAGCTTCCCTCTATAAGATATATCCTCTCAGATCTTAATGGGAGGAGTAGTAAAGGAGAAAATTAGAGGGAAAGAACTTCAATTCCTAGAATGAAATACGTTCCAAACTCATCTAATTTTTTTTGAAGCAATGCAAAATAGAATAAATGAAAACAAAATGCTTTACCTGAATACACTACTAAAATTCTACTAACATTGTGGGGAGGGGAGCAATGTACTATTTTGTCAATAAGAAGGCAGTCATGGATATCTGTAGGGATCACAGGGGGATGACATTTGCTGAATCTATTATCACACAAATGCTTACATATTTGCATCAGATGTCATCATGAACATGCCATTTTGGCTTCACTGAAAACAGATTTGCAGCACAGTGATGGTTACTTAGACTGCCTTAATTAGGATCCTGCCTTCCACAATTGTCACGTCCATGTTATAAAGCACGTGATAAATCCAGATTCTAATTTATCTTCACATGTTTCTTGAATAACACCAAAATGCTCTGCTTGGGTCAGGATATGCCCAGGTCAGAAAAGTAATTTCATAGAGAACCCAAGGTTATCCACAAAGCAAGCTCCTGAGTTAAGCTGAGAGCAAGACATGGTGAAGCATTTTACAACTAATATACTTCAAGAATCAAAGGGCAGGGCCAAGAGTACAGAAATTCAGTCAAGTGAAGAGCCCCTGAGAGATACACTGAGAAACAAATGCCTTTGTTCCTCAAAAGCTAGGACTGGGTTAGAGTGAAAAAAAAAACTTATTATGAGCCATAGTTTCTCAAGATAAAACAGGCACAGCCTGCCATGAGCAAGACTGTAAATTTTTCCTGTACTCCAAAGCATCTTTTGTTGGAGAGCAGGTAGATTTATTTGGTGGAAAAGAATGCACGGAGAGAGACATTCTAACAGTAAGAGTGTAAGTTTTATAAGAAACTATTCTTGAGGCTAGTCCTGGAATAAAAGAAAATAAATATAAGCTTTATTGAGAGAAAAACATGGTGACAGGAAAGCCTGTCTTATTTAAGTCAATCTACAACAAAGGAAGAATCTGCACCACAGGTCAGAATCAAAAGAAAATGAAGGTTGAATTGAAAAAAAGAAGAAAGAGATGAAAGTCCAGGGAATATCAATATAACCAATTGGGAGGCATGTTACTTAGAAACATGCAAGCTAGGTATTTTCGGAGAGGAAAATGCAATAAAAGTTGAGAATTCCTCTTTCAACTGTCTCTACATCTATTAGTCTTATTGCTCAGTAGGTCCATAGATGCAAAAGGATGGTGAAGTCTAACATCCATCCTCTCCTTTCTTCTTGCCCAAATTTTAAAATAATCTTATTTGGGGGTGAGGTAAGCAGCAGGAGTACAATTTCTATCAACCCTCGCTTCTAATGAAGCATGTGTAGCCCAGTGGTGAGTTGCAAAGTGGTTTACCACCTGTTCAGTGGGCATGGCCTGGTGGATGCGCTTTGTACGCATGCGCACACTTTGCATGCACCTGCCAAACGTGCACTTTGCACATGTGCAGAAGCTTTCCTATTCACCTCCTATAATCCTGCACTCTCCCTGTAGCTTCAACTGCTGATGCGCGACAATCTGCTGTGCCATGCGAAGCAGCTGTGCTTCAAAAGCAGGGAATAAAGGTCAGGATGGGATCTCGGGCAGGCGGGTAGGCCCAACAGCAGTTCATCAGAGAGAACCGGTTCGGTCTCTGCTGATCTTCGGCAATACCAGTATGCCAGAACCATGCCAAACTGGTAGAATAGCACCACTGGTGTAGCCTTCCATTCCCCAAATTCTAATTGTTTTTCCCTTAGCTGAATTATTAAGTGTGCAGCTCTTGCTTATTTTTGAATAGGAAGCTATCTCTAAAACTAGAGCATCACAAGAAATCTTTGAAATAATGACATTAAAAAAAAATCTCCTCTTGCTCACTAGAGACTGACAGGAAACTTTCACTGTTTTTTTGAGGCTGCTTTAGGAAGACACTGCATGAATTTCCAGAGCACCCTTTGATTCGGCCATTAGCCTATGGACTGACTGTCACGTCTCCACTGTACATCTAAATTTCTGTACACAGAGAGAATGAAATCAAATGTTTCTTTAGCAACTACTACTTTGTTTTAGTAGCAGAGACTGAGAAGAGATTGTAGTGGATTTCCATCATTTTCTTAGCCCCATGGTCTCATTAATGTGTCCTTGCCTTTATTTATATTTCAAGCAGAAAAGATAAAAAAGAAAAGAAATCTGAGTTTTGCAGCTGTCTGTGAGCATCCATGGATTCTTCCCCAAAAAGGATTAGCTTATATTTCCCACTGTGGCAAGGATTACAATTCAGAATATGGACCTTGTTAGCTTTGAACTTCAAAATTTTTGCATTGTTCCTTTTTTTGGGGGAGTAAAATAACAAGCTGTGTATATGTATGTTGAGTAAGAGTTGAGAGGAGAAGAAGGAGTTGTGGTAATTCAAACTCAAAAGTGATAGTGTTTAGAATTCTGGTAGAATAAGTTCCTTTCAGAAGTTTTAATGATATTTTTTAAAAAATATAAAATTTTGAACAAGATAATATTTTTATGACTCAATAAACAGACGTTAATGCTAAAAATTGCTAACCTAATACATAACAAAACATTTGGCTGATTTCTTCATTATTTTAGCGATTTCCTTAGGTTTAATGAAAATAGCAATATTTAGCAAAAGACAAATATCCTACGGGTTGAACTAGTTAGCAAGTTAATTCAGTTTACTTGGTATTTCATGATACAAACTAGTGAAAATGATAAAAGATACATTTATATGTGTCTGTTTTCTTAGTTACAGTCCCTGTGGATTTTACTCCCCTAGCATCAGAGGTAATATTCAGCAGTTTCTGACCAGTTCTGGGGAACTGGTAGCAGAAATTTTGAGTAGTTCAGACAACTAGCAAATATCACCTCTGACTGGAGATTTTACGGTATCCTTGCCCTGCCATGCCCACCAAGCCACGCTCACAGAATCTGCTGAATACTACCTCTGATGCTAGGTAGTAAAAAAATGTGAATCCCTGCCTAGCATTGCTGACTATAATGGGTAGGGTGCTTATGTCCATTTCAAGGCCATTAAGCCAGCATTTATGTGGTCATGTGGCCAGCATGATGTCATGACTTGCTGTTATCCTCCCACTGAAGTGGTACCTATTTATCTACTCACATTTGCATGCTTTCAAAATGCTAGGTTGGCAGAAGCTGGGGCGAGAATGGGAGCACACCTGTCATGTGGGTCTCGAACCTGGGCTGTCAGCTTTTCAGCAACAAGCTCAGCCTCTTAACAGCTGAACCACTGTGCCACTCCTTGTTATTTACAATTTTTAACTGATAATGAATGAAAATATGAATGGAAATTATTTATAAGATTTATATGGCCACCCATCTTGTAGTAAACAACTCTAGGCAGCTAAAATAATAATAAAAACATAACCAATAAAATCAATTCAAAAAGAAAAGAGTGAGGAAAAAAAATCAAGAAAAAAAATCTCAGTTACCTAACTATTCCTATTTATCCTTTCAATCCCTGGGCTCAAAGATTACAATTCTGGCATCTGGAGGAAAAGCTAGGCTCTTTGCCAGTTTATGGAAGGGTAAGTCGATGGGGGTATGCCAGATCTCAAGGGGAAAAGTGTTTTATTGAAGACATTCAACCAACATTGAGATAATTAATGTGGTTTTGTATCAAATGAAACCCTATCATAAAGGTTGTTCTGGGCATTAAGTACACCCCTTAATTAAATTTTGGATATATGAGTAAACATTATCTTTGCTTGGCTATCTGATACATTGTTTCATACTGGAATTTCTCATATACCGTAGTGGCACAGTTGTCAGAATGCAGCACTGCAGGCTAACTCTGACTATTGCCAGGAGTTTGATTCTGACCGGCTCAAAGTTGACTCAGCCTTCCATCCTTCCAACATTGATAAAATGAAGGCCCAGATTGTTGGGAGCAATATGCTGATTCTGTAAACTGCTTAGACAATGCTGTAAACACTGAAGCAGTATATAAGTCTAAGTGCTATTGCTATGCTGGCACACATGATGTATCATTGAAATTTTTTTCATGCATACTTTTGTATAAAACATTAACTTTCTCTTTTTCCTCCTTAATATTGTGCTTCTCATCATTGGTAGAAGAACTTAATAATAAGTCAGGTTTGAAAATTTAGTCAATTAACTTCCAACAGCACAGTAACTAATCCAGAAGACCTCCTGGCCTTTCAGATTTTGATGAATGGCAGCTCCCAAGATCATAATCTTTGGCTAGGCTGACTGAGGTTGCTAGGAACTAAACCTCAACAGTATATTAAATGCTACAAACTGCTCTGGACTAGTATCAGGAAATTCAGATTATCCACACTCTATTAGAAATTCATTATATAATTATTATCTAGGATTCACCAATTAATTCAGAGAGGGACAGTTCAGTGTAGTGGTTGAGGCGTGAGGGAATGAGTTCTAAACCTGCCTTGTGCATAAAGTCAGCTGGGTGACCTTAGGCCAGTCATTCTGTCTCAGCCCTAGGAAGGAGGACAAAATGGCAAATCTCTTCTGAAAAACACAAAAAAAACCCCACCCTGTAGGGACTAATCTAAGTAGTTGTCAGAGGGCAACACTGGTTTGAAGGCATAAATAAATAAACAATCAGAGGGATTTTCTGGTCTGTACATTAAGGTGTTAATATTTAATTTGGATTAGGCTATTCCGATGGATTACTGCTCTACAGGAAATTCTCCTTTCCTTTCCTCTGCCTTCCAGTCCTTATTCAATATGATAAAGAAGATTGTGGCTCTCAACATTTCTCTCAAAGAAGAGATTATTGATGATTTTTTCACAGATTGTAAAACTCTTGTGTTTAGTAATTTAACAAGGTGATCAAGAAATATGTGTGGAATGACCCATTTCTCTTACACAAACATTTCTCCACTACAGTCTTTCTGGGGGTATGTGTGTGGCAAAGGGACAAATGCCAATTAACATGTAATGTGTACACATCCTAACTTGTGTCAAATGTCAAAAGCAAAAATACGATGGGGATATTTGTGCAATGATTTCATAATGCATGTGCCATTTTCAGGATGGTTTCATTGTGGTTTGCTACAGGCTCTGCTGTTCATAAGAGAATTTCAGAAATGACCTCCAGAGGGAACCCTTGCCATGAGGGGACGAGCGGTCTGCCACCTCCAAGTGGTGTCCCCTGGATGCGCGAAGCCGTCAAACGCTGACCGTAACTGAGAGCAGACCCTCCGACGACAGGCCCACGCGACAGGCCGGCTGGAGTACTCAAATGCCGCATCAACATGATGGAAACGTCCACTACAAAAACACACGTCCAATGCTACCGCGTTCGGGGGAACCGACGGGCGCAGGAGACCATTGGCCTGCGCCAAAAATCAAGCGAAATGGTCACACGCGGAAAGCACGGCCGTGTGAAAAAGCAAGCGGGGAACAGAGGACTGCCAGGCGCTCAAGGTGGCCACCTGGAACGTGGATTCACTGACTGGAGCGTCGACCGAGATCGTCAGGGCCATGCGGGACAGGAAGCTGGACATCTGCTGCCTCCAGGAAACTCGCTGGAAGGGCAACAAGGCTACGACTATAGACGGCTACAAGATCATATACACCAGCTGTAAGGAAAACCGCGGCGGTGTAGCTGTGGTTGTCAGTCCAAGCTGGCAAAGTTCCGTCGCAGAAGTTAAGCGCCTCACAGAAGCGACTGATGATAATCGTCGTGGCGACCGAGAGGCAGCGCCTACACATCTTGTCCGCCTCGCCCCTCAGACCGGATGTCACGAGGAGGAGAAGGATACCTTCTGGGAACTGCTCGACATCCAACTCAGGCAGATCCCACACGAAGACGACATCATCATCTCGGGCGACCTGAATGGTCATGTAGGGCGGGACAAAACGGACACCAGTGCCACGGTGGGCACGGCACAGGCGATATGAATGAGAATGGCCAGAGGATCCTGGACTTTGCCGACTCCCATGATATGACCATCACGAATACCTGCTTCATTAGGCGAGAATCTCAACTCCTCACCTACCATAGCAGAAACGCGGAGCCACCACACACAGATCGACTACATCATCATCGTACGACGAAGAGCGCTAAAAAGCGTGCTCAACGCCAAGGCGTACCCGTTTAATCGAGCAGTCAGCACAGGCCGCTGATGGCGAAGATCAGGATCAGCAAGCCCAAGACCAGGATTGACAAAAGAAATGCAGACCAGCCACGAATCAAGTGGTGGAACCAGAAGAAGATGGCGGGACCCCTCATCAAACCGGAGCAGTTCCCGCAGATGGTCGACGGGCCACAGGAAGCGTGGTCCATGCTGAAGAGCACTGTTCACACTGCCGGCTGCCAACAGCTTGGTTGCACCAAGCCAGGACGGAGACGCATCGAGCGAGATACATGGCTCTGGACACCGGAAGTACAAGATGCCGTACACCTGAAGAAACGGCTCTACAAGGCCTTTCTTCAGGACAAGACCAGCGAAGCTCTGCGAATACAAGGCGCCAAAAAGGCAGCCAAGAAAGCAGTAGCGACAGCCAGAAGCTCCACTACGATGACATCTACGAGAAGCTGAACACGCGAGAAGGCGAGAATGAGATCTACCGCCTAGCCAAAAGCAGACACAGGAAGACCCTGGACATTGACCAGTTTCATGGGATCAACGACGAAAGGGGAAATTTGATCGTCAACCCCAGAGGCGCTGCGGAGAGGTGGCGGCAATACTTGAGAAGATCTCCACCGAGGAGTTCCCACACCCACGAACCCCCGCGAGGTGACCCAGTTGAAGGCCCAGTCTCAGGCATTTATGCCAGCGAGGTCGCCGACGCCATCAAGGCCATGAAAAGCGGTGAGGCAACAGGACCAGACGACATCCCTGCCGACTTCTGGAAAAAGGCACTACCGGGCTCGGCATTGTGGCTGTGCGAGCTGTTCAACAACATCGTCTCCACGGAAAAGTGCCACACGACTGGTACCGCAGCACCACTGTTCCGATCTGGAGGGAAAGGGCAGCCCAGCGGACTGCTCCAACTACAGACCGGTCAGGTTACTGTCACACACTATGAAGATCTTTGAACGCGTCCTTGATAAGCGCATTCGGGACACCGTCGACATCAGCGTCAACCAGGCTGGATTCATCAGAACTGCGGCACCACCGGCGCCATCTTCGGTGTGCGGATGCTGATGGAGGCTCACAGAGAGAAGAAAATCCCGCTCCACACCGCCTTCCTAGACTTGGAAAAGGCCTTCGACCGAGTCCCGCGATCTCATCTGAGTACGCACTGCGAGACCACGGCGTGCCTGAGCTGCTCGTACAATGGGTCCAACTCCTATACAGATGTCACAAAAGCCGTGAAAAGCGGCAGCTGGGATATCAGAGGAGTTTAATATTACCGTCGGCGTACACCAGGGCTCTGCTCTCTCACCACTGCTGTTCATTCTGGTGATGGACACAATTACACACGACCTGTACACGCCCGCCCCATGGGCGCTGCTCTCGCCGATGATGTGTTCCTGGCCAACCTGTGCAAGGCTGAACTAGAGCACCGAGTCCAACAGTGGCACGACCGCCTCGAGCAGTTCGGGCTCCGGCTGAACCTAAAGAAGTCCGAATACCTGACCACTGACAATGAAATGACAGGCTCCATCCACGTGAACGGGCAGGAGCTACCGCGCGCCTCCACCTTCAAGTACCTGGGAACTACTCTTGGGGAAGAAGGCCTACTACAAACTGAGGTGGCAGCCAGGATCAATGCAGCGTGGGGCAAATGGAAGTCCGTCACGGGCGTCCTCTGTGACAAGAAGATGCCGATGCGCCTGAAGGCGAAAATCTATAACTCTGTGGTGCGCCCGTGGCCATATACGGGCGCAGAGTGCTGGCCGACGACCAAAGAAGTCGAAAGCAGACTCCAGATAATGGAGATGCGAATGCTCCGATGGTCGGTAGGCCTCACCCTACTCGATCGCGTCAGGAACGAAGAAGTGCGTAGACGGTTCAACGTCGTGCCCATCCCCACGGTCATGAGGCAGTCCCGGCTACGATGGTTCGGCCACGTGAGCCGCGCCAAGGAAGAATCCATCATCAAATCTGTAATGAAGGTGACTGTCGGAGGGCGAGACCGCGTGGTAGACCTAAACAACGCTGGATGGACACGATCAAGGCCGATCTAGAGATCGCGAAGGCAGACCCGACACACGTGGCAGACAGAGAGGTGTGGAAGCAGTACTCAAGGACATTAGCGGACCTCGCCCGAGCGCGAGACAAACGCTGAAGAAAAAGAAGAAGAAGAAGAAGAGGGAACCCTTGCCATTGATTTTTTTTTTTAAATTCCAGAGGTACAGACAGCCAGGTAAGTTTCAGAGTGAGGAAAAAAGATGTAATAGAAAAAAACCAAACACCATTTTCTTCCACCTTTAAGAACAAAATTGTTTTAAAATACCAAACAAGAAAAATTCAAAAGACATTTTCAAGCACCCCAAGAACTAGGTAGAAATATAGAAGACTTTGATGAAGCACTGATGATGTTACCTAGTTTGGGTAATAATACATGTGCAAGAAAACAACCAAGCTCAGAGAACATCAAACACCCCTCATTTCAACTCTGACCTACAAATACTCTCCTTTATTGGTACAAGACTCTTGTTGCAGTGAAATAAACCTCTAACAATTTGCAAAGCAGATTTTGGTACAATGTTAAACCAGAATCATAACTGTAAGGAAATGGTTGCATTCTTCTTTATTAAAATGCACTGACACTTATGTTATCATATCTGCAGAAACAATTGTTCTGGTAATCATAGTTTAATGTTGTCCTAGGGATTTACCTATTATGCCAATTTTTGGAATTACGCTTTAGAAATAATTTGAGATTATTCGCATTTCTTTCCCTTTTTTCTGAAAAGGAATACATCTTTAGACCTCAGAGTTGTCAAGACAGTTCTAAAATAGAAATCCAGTAAAGCCTTAACATTACTGAAACCAAGGGCAACAGAAGAATCGGTGTGAATAATAGATTCACAGCATGATAACCAACACTGATTTCAAACACCACTGAACTCATCTCATCATATAAGACGGTTTCTAGGTTCATTTGCAATCCTTTTGCTGGTTGGATCTGCAGCTCATATGGAATGGGGTTACACATTCTCCTGAAAAATCCATCCATAAAGATGGGAGAGTCAATTCATGGCAGATTTCCTAGCAGCTAACATAAATTATTTCTACGGGAAATTCAAGGAGAGATTGGAATAAAAGAGGATGAATGAAGCCTTTGAGTAGGGACTAGGGAATCTAGGATTTTGAAGTGATGCCATCTTCCTAGAATTGGAGAAAAGAATTTACATTCTTCACAAGGTCTTCAGAAGAGCTTTTTAAAGGCTTAAAAAGTCAGAAGAGCTTGGACCAAGATGTGGAAGGGCCAACACTAGTTACTGAGGATGA
Source organism: Pseudonaja textilis (assembly GCF_049901715.1). NCBI lineage: Eukaryota > Metazoa > Chordata > Lepidosauria > Squamata > Elapidae > Pseudonaja > Pseudonaja textilis. The sequence goes on from NC_141991.1 coordinate 70,705,480, forward strand.
ATGTAGCATGAAGAACAAAAAAGATTTCTCTTCTAAGTAAGACTGAGCACTATAGAGTGTGCATGTATGTTGTAAGAAGAAAAATAAACAGTTGCAGGAACAGTTGCAAATTATTTAAATTTAAGAAGTGCTAATTTTATGTTATTTATTATTTAGCATATGACTTCTACAAAGGTCATGCAATAAGTGCTACTGTAGAAGTGCTAATGTAGAGGTTGTAATCTTCTACACAAGAGCCTTCCTATGCATATAGTACAGGGAATTCAAAAGGACATTTTTCTAATATTTAGGCTGTAATTTTTGGCATGGATCAATTAAGGGAACCAAGCTACCTCTGCATCATAGAAAAAGACCTATTGATGCCTTTGCATTGTCAAATGAGAGGTTGATTCTGGCTTCACCTTTCCCTGCCAGAAAGGGTCAGGTCTGGAGTAGTTTTGGGATCAAGTCATTACATTTGACCCTGATGAATTTGCCAGCATAATTTATACCAGTTGGTCAAGAGCTACAAATTGGAAGACAATAAGAACTTTAGGAAAGGAAGGTCATCCCTAACTTTTTTGTATGTTGGTGACATTGTGTTGCTTGCCGTTTTACTCTGAACTTTAAAAACTAATATCTCACCTCTCATTTTTTCCTTTCCTCAGCTTTCCCTCGTGGGTATTTTATCCTTTTCATCTGGTACCTGAGAGCCAGGCCTGTCTTAATAGATTGGAAGAATCATTCTCTGAAAATCAGGATGAAAGCTTAGCAAATGAATAAATAATATAGAGAGTAACACCAGGTGGTATGTATAATTAAATTTATGAGAGAGTCATTTTGTTCACATGGCCTCAAAAACCCTTAGCAAAGATAGAAAGACTATCATGGATATGTGCTGACTTGTCTTTAAACTTGAGAGACAGCCATACACCTGAATCACTTAATGGATTTCATTCCAGAGATGAGATAGAAAACTTCACTTTTTAGTCATTCTCTTGATCTACTATATTTGTTCTCTTCTAGGCTATGATTTTCAAGGGATGAGAATAATGTATCCATATGGATAGTAGACCTTGATTAACAGCAGTCCTGATGTTTTAACAGACTGATGAACAACAGATGTTGTACTAGGCAGTGCAAATTTAAGGATTTTTTTTTTTAAATAAAATTTTAGATAATCCTATAACTTGATCAAAGTGATATCCCATATTTTAAATGTATAATTTAGGGATTGTTGGTTAGTGCATTTTTCTCTTTCTGAATATCACTTATGACAAATATTGATTATATAAAAATAATCTTTGTAAAAATGAAAAGAAAGCACTCTAATCTGCCAATTAAAGATTGGATTAATAGCAAGCAAGCAGCAAATTATTTCTTTGGCTTCTTTCATTTATTTATTTATTTATTTTTAAAAAACAAAGTTTTTATTTTTTTATAACAAACATACAAAAAAAACATAAAAACATAAAACCATCTTTCAATTATATACATACAGTGTGTCATGTGGTTACAATCTTTTATGCTATCCTTTTTCTACCATTACTCACAAGTTATATAAATTCTCACCTTATCGATCTAGCTTGTGCTTATATAATATCAATTATTAAACATTCATTTGACTATTTTTCCATCATTTTATACCAGATATTCTAATTTTCATTATGATTTAATATTATATATTCATCCAATGGTTGTATATTTTATATTGTATTCTATATCAATCTATTAACTTTTATTGTAAGGCTTACTAGTCTATTTCTTTACCATGTCTTTTTATCTAACCATTGAAAAAATAAATCCCATATGGCTTTTTTCATTTATTATGGTAGTTGCTTTATGAGCAGTATATAAATAAATTAAAACCATCAAATGTAAGGAAGAAATCACTACAAGTGTTGTTTTTTAAAATCTGCTTAGTGGTTCTCAATTTATTTTTATATACAGAAAAGTTAGGAATGTACACCTATTTCAACAGAAATATCTCCTGGCTCATTTACTGCATATATTAAAAATACATCCAATAATACTATATAGTATTATCATTTTTTAATAACTGATGTTTGAGGTTCTCTATTAAAGTTAAAGGCTTCTCAATTGTCCAATTGTTCCTGTTTGAGAATAATCAGCTTGTTTTGAGCTGCTTATTTGCCTATACATAGTACCAAGTCAGTAGCAGACAAGGTGGGAGTTTTCTGAAATTCTATTATGAAGAAATCCAGCCAGGAATGTGTCCATCCATAGATTTGATGACTGCGTATACCTACCTCACCCATGCATTTTATTTCATGATTCACAGGCTGTCAGTGACAAGCTCAGTCAGTACAATTTCTGCTCTAACTGGCATGGCAACAACTGCAGGGGATGATGTGATGCCCATAAAAGATATTTAATGGGCCGCACTGTCATGCCGGTTGCAGGCATTCAGATTTATCTCTATCTCTTTCATAGAAACTACTGGTGCCTTCACTACCACAGGCCAAAAATGGCTATATGAAGTCAAGGTACTATTTCTTTTCTGAATTGAAGCCATGAGATCATCATTCAGGCTCAGTTTAAGAAAACAATATCATCATTATTGCTATCAATTCATGATAATTTAACCCTATCTCAAGGTGCCCAATGCTATGCATTGTTTGATGTCATTTTAAGATAGCACACAGAAATAAAATAACATCCTTCCTGTCTCAATTTGCAGTAAGTATATAAATCCTTTACTTCAGTTTGTGCAGCACTTTTTCAGACAGAACTGGCTATAGCCCAAAGCAAACAGTTAATTTAGTTATAAGGAAGGAATACATTTTTGAATACTAACAAGGAAGGAGGTTCTTAAATATTGAGAAGAATCAGGATTCCACACTTGTCTGTTGATATTTTGTCTCTTCAAAGATACATAGACAGTAAAGGTCAATGTATGTCTTTTCCCCCCCTTTACTACAATAACAATTGTAATCAAATAATGTTCAAAGAATCCTATTAAATGTTGGCTAAAGGCATAACATTCATTCTATTTAAATGGCAAAGTTTAATGAAAGTGAAAACATTTATGTCCAAATGGATTGCTGTTCTGAATGCTGCAATACATTCTGCAACATTAAAATGATAAAAATAAGTAAATTTGGGGGAATGTATAATTTCTTCCCTCCTTGTACCAGTAATGAATGACAAAAAGATGTATGTTAGAAAGATGCAAACATAACTGGATATATTACTTATGTTCAAAAAGGACATTGGGAAGATCAATATGAAAATGTGTGTATGTATGTGTATTTGTGTTTTAAGGCAAAATGTTGGGGAAACAGAAAAAAGCTTTCATATGAAAAACTAGAATATTGGAGTTATTCCTTCAGCTGTTGGTTGATTTAGCTATTTAACAATTCATTCATTCATTCATTCATTCATTCATTCATTCATTCATCACAATGATATGACTGTGAACTTTACAATTAAGTGAATCTGGGTGATATACCACAAAGTCAGAGGTGGTATTCAGCAGGTTCTGACCATTTCTGGAGAACCAGTAGCAAAAAAAATTAGTAATTTAGAGAACCGGCAAATACCACCTCTGACTGGAGATTTTACAGTATCCTTCCCCTGCCATGCCCACCAAGTCATACCCATAGAACCGGTAGTAAAAATATTTGAATCCCACCACTGAACAAAGTTAAAAACAATATAAATGTAGTCCTTACTTTACAATCGGGAAGTTACAGTGGACTGATAAAGGGGACTTATGGCCTGGATTTGAAGTTTCAAAGGTTGTTGACTCCCGTAAACACACACACCCCAGGGTTATTTGATTGCACTTTGCTCTCTGAGTTCTCTGAACTAAGAAGCATATGTCACTTGAAGAAAAGCCAAAGGGTGACTATCTACAGATGCAGTAAGGGTGGAAATGTACCGATGCTTCACTGCCCTTACTACTACAAGGAAGGCCTTAATAGCAAGTTCTAATCTATGTCAGCTCAAGTCTGTTCTCTGTAGAACACCAATGAAACTATACACATCTCTTCTCTTGTTTAAACACCCTTAACTCTATAAATCATAGAGAGTGCTGTGATCTGCAAGATGGGAGAGATCAAATAGGTATGAAATGACAACCAAGACTTCAAATGGACCACGCAGCAGGAACAATGCCCAGGTCCCTCTGAAATCCATCAGGGTCCACCTCTGGGATTGGTTCCACCAAAATTCCATAAAATCCAGGTATATTGTCAAGATTGGAAGGAAATTCAAGAGTTCTAGGCCCAGACTTTGTACTGCAAACAAATATTGGCATTTACATAATCATTGTACAGGATATCCTCTTTCTTGACTAATACTGTTTAACCTCTACTCCAGAGAATACCCCATCTCTCTCCCCACCCATCTCTCTCTTTCTCTCATCTTTCTTCTTGTCACTCACTTTAGTAATCTGATCTTATTGTTTAATTTTACTAAACCAGTCTTTTTGCTACCTTAAAGCTTGAAGATTAGTTGTTCCCATCTTTGTTTCACTTCCAATATTTCCATTAAATGTTGTCTGTCTTTGTGAGTAAGAAAAACAGGATTATGTTTTCTACGGCAGGACATCAGATAGAAATCCCTCAGCTTCATTTACCCATTAACTGGATGGTCTTGGAAAGCCAGTAGGCCAATGGACTTTTGTATAGATATTTTTTGTGTGTACACCTTTGTTTTTAGCCCAGTAGAAGACAAATCCTCTGTCCTGGTATTAGAAGAAGGGGTACATTACTCTGCAAGTGAAATGTCACATTGGGTAGTTCCTTAAAATGTGAGCTTATGAGAAAAGAATAGGAATATTCTTAGCAGACCCATGGTCTTTAATACCTAAGGTGAGGCAGAAGCATTGTTTTCCCTATCAGTATCATATAATATAACATAAGACACTTTGCATGAGAAATGATTTTCAAAACAAAGAGACAGTGAAATTCTCTCTGTTCTTGCACTTATTCAGTTACAAAGTGTCCAAGGTATGTGTAAAATATCCTACTTTTTATTCTGCAGTCATCACATCATGCTTTGCAGGCTGTCTGGCTCTCTATATTTAGTTGATTTCCAAGAGGTGACCTCATGAAGGAATTTGTCCCATCCAGGAGCTGATATTCTACAATGATGCTATGCCCACTAAGGAAGAAATCAGTCCATTTGATTTCCAAATGATAAATTGCTGGAGTACTTCCAACAGAATCAACTGTCTTGAGAATGATGGTTGTTACATGGGCTCTCTGGGAATGATCTACTACAGGGGTGTCCAACCATGGCAACTTGAAGACCTTTGAACTTCAACTTCCAGAATTCCCAAGCCAGCATGGCTGGCTGGAGAATTCTGGGAGCTAAAGTCCCCAGGTCAAATTTGCCAAGGTTGGACATCCGTCATCTACTGCAAGGTAAGAAGTCAGGAGATTCCAGCTGCATTCTGAAAAATCATGACTTCAATCCATAAACTTATATTGATTTGTGAGCTGCTCATTTGAGTCTTTCTGGGAGAAGAGCAACATAAATGCTTTAAGTCTATAACACTCAAAAAGTACCAATGTTTGTCCTGGCATCACAAGGGACAAATGACAGGAAACTTGCTGAGAGTTCAGAAAATATGGCAGTTGTAGGACCAATGATCTGTAAAGAAGATTCCAATCTTCAAGTGGAAAAACAAATATGTCTGTAGGACACAATGTGCAATTTTTGGTGGCCTAAGGCTGCACTTACATTTTTCTGATATCTGAGAATCACAGACTGGTTGAGGGTCACTATGAATCACTATGCTTCAGTGGGAAGTTTTTGAAGGGATCCTTTTTTTAAAATAAAGATAAAAATATAGTATATATATATATATGTTAGGATTTACAATTTACTTTTCATTTGTTTTCTATTTTGAAACTGCAGGAAGCTATCTCAGTTTTCAGCAGTTAGGAACAGCTGAGGCTTCAACAGCTTCAATAAAGTGACAAAAGGGCTTGAAGGTTATTAATATAAAGACTCATTTCTTTAAAAATTCAATTTGCATCTCCCAGGAGTCTCCTTGTATTGCACATAAAATTACTGCATGTAGCCTATGAGGGATAAACATGATTGTTCAGCTCTTGTTGTTCCTACATATTCATATCCTGTGCTGAAAAGTGATTTTTATATATTTGCAAAATTCAGCCACCCTTTCAGCCAAAATTCTAAATATTTTACCTTTCCAACAATTCTGGCTTATTACAGGTAATCTATGACTTATGGTTGTAATGGAGGCTTGTCCATCATAGTTGCAAGTCATGATGGTTATAAAGCAGATCACTCATGATATTATGACCTTTTCTGAAGCACTCATTAAGCAATTGTAAAGTGAACCAATGGTTTACTTTGGGTCAGTTTTGCTGAAAACCAGAAGTAAATACAGTAAAATGCAGCCATGTGAGTGTGGAACACTGCAAACAGCTATAAATGCAGGCCATTTGCTAAATCATGTGACCACTACAGTAAGTAACTCCTGGGTAAGTACTGCATACTTTCAAATGTTCACTGAATGATTGATCGCAAGTTGAGGACTACCTGCACTGATCTTTTCTTTCCTTAATTTTAGTATGAATGAATGCATGAATAGATGATTGCCTTACACGTGAAAAATCTTTTGTTTTGGCTTTTCCTCAGATCTGGGAAAGAATTAGTGCAAATAATACTATTATAGGTATCATTTAAATCAGGGACAGTAGGTGAAGAAGACACAACTGAAACTGAGGATAGTGCATGAAAAGACTCCTAGGGTCTTTCCCCAGAAATCCATATGTGTAGTTCGTTGTCTAAGTTCCTACTCAAGGAAACATACTATTCTACAACTACAGATGGATCTGTTCTGTAAAGCAAAAAGTGTTACTCCTCTCTACTGTGACACAACTGTGCCTTCCATGGAAGCTTCCAAGACTGTTTTGCCAATAATGCAAACAATCCATAATTCATTTTGACAACCAGAAAGAACAACACAAAACAGTTGCTTCTGCTGCAATAAGATGATCATGGAGATATATACTGCATGACATAAACACATTGCTTTTTAAATCAGCTTTAGGAAGCAATCATGATTAAACTGAGGATTATTAAACAAATGTTACTAAATTGTTAATCTGAATTTGTGGGATGAAAACTTCCCATTTCTCCATTGTATTCTCCTCATAGTCTTGTGGAGTACATTAGGCTGAGAGATCATGATCGGCCAAAGAAATTCTGTAAACCTCAGATGTAAACTGCCCAAGGAGCTGCTGATTCAGTTCTACAGAGGAATTACTGAGTCTGTCATCTGCACCTCTATAACTGCCTGGTTTGGTTCTGCAACCCAACATGACAGACACAGACTTCAGAGGATAATTAGAACTGCAGAAAAAACAATTACTACCAACCTGCCTTCAGTCGAGGACCTGTATACTGCATGAGTCAAAAAGAGGGCTGTGAAAACATTTACAGACCCCTCACAGCAGACATGGCCTTGTCCATCCTATCAACATTTAATTGAGCAACAGTTAGTAAAGGCTAAAGTTGCAAGCTCAAGTAGAAAACTTTTAACCCCAGGACAAATCCACTTGAGCTCTTGCATCTACCTCTAGTTCTTCTATTTTAGGGATGTCAAACTCGCAACCTGCGGGCTGAATATGTCATACACTGGCCAGACCCACACCTGGTTTAGTGAAGAGGGAAAAGTCATGATAGGTCATGTGACGATGCCGTGATGATGCAAGTTTGACATCTCTGTTCTATTTCCTTTTCAGGCTTGCCACATGATCACTTCTTACAGGCTGTTATGATGTTTGCTAATACTTTTATTAAACTTTCTGAAAAGAGCAATAAAAATAGTACAAACTAAAAAACAAAAAAACCACACACACGCACACACACACACACACACACACAGATTCCCTCCTCCCTGGAAAGTGAATTCCCACTATGACATCATGACTATTGTAAACAATTTCATGATTTTGTCACCTCTTCATAGTTTAAAAATATAAAACTCTTCATCCTAAAATCCATCCCTTAACAATAGGCAAATGAAATCAGTTATGTCATCTCAAATCCAATTATTAGCAAAATGTCCAAACACAGCTCTATAGGTCATAATTGACATATATAAAACTCAGTGTTCCACATCTCAACTTCTTGCTCTAAAAAAATCCCATTTAAAAGTCACATGATCACCACAATATCCTAATATGCACAGAGAAAATGAATCTTTTAACAAAGAGACCATTTTGCCTTTACAAAAGACAACCTCCAATATGCAATTTTTCCCCATTTCAAATCCCAAATATTCCAAAAAACTAGCCCAAATAGTAATTTATCCCATTCAAATAAACATTTCATCTCTTATAAATAGTCCACATTTCACAAATATAAATATCATATAGTGCTTTATGTGACAATCACCAGGAAGGGGGAGGCAGCATTGTTTGTTTCCTCTCCCAGTGACCTTTGCATGACAAGTGAAAATACTGGTGACCCATTCTTTGGTTGGATGTAGACATCGTCTCAGAACAAGGGTCTTCAAACTTGGTAAGTTTAAGACTTGTGGACTTCAACTTCCAGAATTCCTGAGCTAATATGACTGGAGGAGGAATTCTGGGAGTTGAAGTCCATGTCTTAAAGCTGCCAAGTTAGAAGACCTTTGTCTTAGAATAATACAGGAGGGAAGCAAGATTGTCAAAGCCTCTCTTTCCCCCAGGGTTCTGCTCATCAACCATTCTTTTTAAAAACATGAGCATGAGAGCTGAAGCTTTGAAAACTCAACATATTTTTGAAAGCATCCATCTCTATAATTTTTGGTATTGCAGTTTTTATTTATTTTCTGTCTTCAGTCTTTCTCAAGTTCAGGAATTTAAGGCATGTGGACTTCAACTGCCAGAATTCCCCAGCCATCAAACAAGCTAAGGAATTCTGGTAATTGAAGTTCATCTCTTAAAGTTGTTGAAGTTGAAAAACACTAGATTAGTTTGTTATTTGTTGCCATATATATTGAAGAAATATTGTGAAGACACCAACTTTATCTTGACCCAGATGTTTCATTTTTAAGTTCCAAAATTGTAGATTCATAAATAGAGGGCATTAAATCCAATGGCCCAACCCCTTGCATGATGTAACAATCCAACTTAAAGAATTCCAGGCAAATATCAACATACAAAGTTAAATGCAGTTTAAATTAACCATAACTGATGTCAGAGATATGGAAACTGTGGTCAATCAAACATAACTTTATAATTCTATCATCCTTAGCAGTAGTTGGAATTAATTTAGTTGAATCACATATTATTTACTATTTACTATTTTTGAAATTAATAGTACTCAGGTTAACTTAACCTGTTGATTTCAATAGAATTAAAACATCATTAAACTAGGCTTCGTTCAGACATCATGAAAAACCACATTTGATTTTGATGTACTGTAGAGTGTTATATGAACAAACAATTCTAGTTTATTTTAGAATCTATGATTAAGCAATCATATCCCAATCAGGATTCATCCAATAGAGATTAAGGAGGAAATGTTTTCTCCACTGCTGTTTTCTATCTCACAAAAATACTATCTGTACCAGTTCCTGAACCAAATAAGAGTTTGATCATGTGGGGACAAATTAAGGAGGAAAAATCTCAACCTTTGATAAATTATTCCTTTTTGCTTGTGTCTTGGAAAAGAAAACATTGACCTAGTATTTTACATGATGATGAACTATGGCTCTTAGTAATAATATACCATTAGCCATGATTAAGGTTTCTGGGAACTAGTCGAGCATCATATTGTTCTGACCAAGACTTACTGAGATACTAACAAACACACATTAGTCCCAAAACCTTTTTTTCTGTATTTCAACAGCTGTGAATTTTAGACATTCACAGCCCGTAATGAGTTTCAAACAGTTTGTATGGATGTCTGCCAAAGTCCTTCAGGATAAGTCTGATAAGCATGCACCTTTTGTCTTCCTTGAAATGTTGCCAATGACTAAATTTCCAGTTAGTTATACAAGGCCAAATGGAGCACAAATTCAACACAGAGCTTCAGGTTTCAAACTGACTAATATGAATAAAGTTGCTTCCTGCAAAGGTTCCTGTCCCTTTGCTCCTCCTTTATGTCTGATGGGAAGGGCCAATCATCTCCAAGTTACTCCCAAGTTGCCCCTTTTGTCTTAACTGTTCTTGCCTTTTGGCAGCTCTGTGCATGTGTGCTCTGTGCATGTGTGCACTAGGCTCTGTAGTCTCTTCCTCGCTGCTGCCAGATTCTGGAGGCTCCGGAGTCAGCATATAACTCCCAGATGGCCCTGGCCCCATCTCTGTATCGAATGCAGGACCCTCATTTAAGTCCTCCCCAGACTCCTGGACTGGCTCATGTTCCTCCCCACTGTCCAATTCTGCTGCCATTTCTGCAGGCTGCTGATGGACCACAACACATATTGAGGGCTACATGTTCCCCATTCTGGCTGAATAAAGAGTTTAAGACAATGGATATTTATTGAAACAAAGCACAAAATAATCTGATGACAAAAGCAAAACTAACAAGCCACAGAGGAAAGATTACTCCATCTTTGAAAGTTGGCAAAAAAAAAAAGATGGTAAAAAGTAAAGAGGTACTTTTTCATTTTCCTGGAACAGTGGGATTCAGTCAATCACAGACAACTTTGTATAATTTGGGACCCTATAGCATCCAGTTAAAAACATTGCTTCAACAAATTTGTTTTGACTGCATTTGTTGAATGCTTCTGTCATGGGTTTAATGGGAAGAGAAGGGGGGGACGACTCTAAATTTCATGTTGTAAATAAATGCATAATTTTTCATTGTTCTGGGATTACAGGGATTACAGGATTACAGGAACTAATTGTGACATATTTATTTCAATTTAGCATTTAGTCTATCTATACAGCACATTCTGTCTAGTACTGAAAGAATGATAGGCTTCACCTGGAGCTCTAGGAGGTATAAAGTTCAATTCCTAAAGTGTCAAGAAACACAATGGTGGGGCAAACTTTTAGAGGAGTACAACAAATTTATTTACAGATCAGCTGAGAAGGTAGAGTTAATGTTATTGAGCTGCAACAGCTTTTTCAGCTGTGGAGTGCAAGGCAACCCATTTTCAGGTCATGGTTGCTAAAGATGTATATGGCATGTAACATTTTCAGTACGAAAGCTATCTCTCGGCCTGTTGAGATTTCATGTTAAATAAATGCTTATATAATTTTAAGCATTTATTTATTAAATGTATATACCAGCAATGCAGTTTTTATGTGTGGAGGAGTCTGGTTTATTTAAAATATATTTATTTAAAATATTTCCCTGAGGATGGGCTCCAGCATGAACCCAAAGGTTTGGAAGAATAAATGTTTGGTCCCGGTGATCAGCTCAGATTGGACCCTACAACAATCCTACCTTTCATATATTATATATCACAAATATAAGTGGTATATAAGAACACACACACAGAGAATAAACTTATGCACTGTAAATATAGCAAGTGTGATTAAAGTAGCATGACTGAAGTGTCCAGTACCAAGGGGAAGAACATTTATTTATGTAGAATGTTTTGTTTTTGTTTTGTTTCTGTTTTTGTTTTGTTGGAGGAAAACATTCCAAAGGGGAGGAATTACCTAAGAAGTTCACAACTACAGACATGGAAAGCACAGCATCCACAAAGATACTGACACAGCTAAAATGAGTTCCAAATATCAGTGGGATTCCTCAAAGCCCTGCTGAATTTTATCCGCTTGCAGACTCAATGAACTAATTTTGAGCTACTGCTTGTAACTTTCAGCTTAAACTGGCTGCTCCCTAGGCCAATAAAGGCTGGCTAATTGCACAGAGAGCACTGGTTCACAGCATTCAGTTCGCAGGTTGATGCAAAGAATCTGCATGGTTTAGTTTTACTTCCAGGTTGGAATTTTACACATTTATGAATTGTGCGGAGCTTGCAAATTTATCAAGAAATTAGACCAAATTTTAAGTACAACTACCCTTAGGAATCATATTTCTATATTTCTAAACAGGTAAGTAACTTCTGACCTTTCATATGTTACTGAACTACAGTATAATTCCAGAACATTCAGAGTCAACATTGGAGTATGTTGGGAGTTGTAATTCAGTAAGATCTTGAGGGATACATATATTGTGGCAGGACTCCAGGAGATTTTTTCCTCTAGTTCTGCTCAGATACATCTCCAAATCTGAATTTTAATTTGGGTGATATGCAGAAGAAATTTTACAGACATACGAGTCAACCAGAAAGTTTTCCACTTGATGCAATTAATAATTCTTGTCTGAATGCACATATTGAGATTATTGTTTTTAAAGCTTTATTTAAAATTTAGTTTGATGCTTTCAAAAAACAATTCATCAATTAATAAGAAACCTGCAGGCTATATGGAGAAGAAGAGAAGATCTGTTGATTAGAACAGAAAGCAGATAGCTATCATGGCTATTGTAATGAGATGAAGAAATGATTTTTCCATCAAAAAAGATTAGTGGAAGTATGGATGAATTCTACCCTCAGAAATTCAGTGTCGTACATATGCCTATGGCATCTTTAAGACAATGACACAAGCTAAAAAGACATCAAAATAGCTGAATGGGGTTTTCAGGTCATCAGCAATGCCAATGACTTTATCACTGAGTGAATTAGCTACATGGTGAAAAGTAGAATGTGAAGAAGTTACTTGAATTATTCTGACAAGATTTTTAAGGTATTTTATTTTAAAAAATTGCTTAGTTTCCATTCCTGATCTATCTTCAATATTTTCTCTGGAGCCAACAAGGTTAGATGCTTACTTAACAAAATGCTGAGAATCTTACAGGCTCAGCAGCTGAAACTTTCTAATGAAAACTATGAAGCCTATAATAATTTTGAAAGTGCTGGTTGTCCTCCTCCTCGTTGTGACCCATTTTCCAAATGCTGATACAACAATCAGCCTTGATGTGAATGGGAGTGTAAACTTCATAGCACTTACAATTAATCATCAAAACAAAGAGAAAGGACATTTTCTTTAAACTTTTACAGCATAGGAGTTGTATGGTAACATTTGAATTTTTTCTTTCCCTTCCCTGAAATTCCTAAGGGAAGCTATGAAAGGCACTAAAAGCTGCTACAGTGCAGGAAGTCTTGGGATCAAGGGACATGCCTATTATATTCTTGGCATTCATTTTTATTTTAATTGGCTAAGGCCTAAAGTCATGATGAATTGAAACAACCATCCAAAGGGCCTATATATGTGCATCTTTTTCAGAGGTTGATATTCTCTCTGTTGCATCATCATCATTGTCAACATCATCATCATATCCTCAGTTACATGATAAAAAATAAACACAAGACTTGTACCCATTTTTTTTCTGCCCCTTTCCATAAAACAATTTTTTTTCTACCAGGAATGGTTCAAAAAGCAAAATAACTTTCAAGTCACATGCATAGGGTCTACTCATTTCCACACATTGGCATATTGGGATAGGAGCCTTCTGATTCAGAAAAGGGGAAGATAAAAAATAAGTGGTTTTGGAAACTACTTCTTAATATAATTCATGTCCAGACTCCTGGGGAAAGAATTGTAAATCTTCAGATGGGAAAAAGCCAAAACACTCAGCTATCCTGCAAGAAGAGAAACAACTGTGGAAGGCAAAAAGCAGGAAAAAAAATCCTAGATAATATCCCGGATTGGATTGCAGAACTTTCTAACAAAAGAGGCATAGTAATAATGGGAGATTTTAAGTTTTCAGACATCTGTTAGAAAACCAACCTGACTATAACTTCCAGGTCTCTAGCATTCGACTCCTACATTTCAGGAGAGCCAATTCCAACAACTTTAGAGAAATACTATTTAGTGTGATGCAATGTAGCCTGAAATCATAGGAGAGAAAGGCTCTTTCCCAAGCAAAGCTTAGGATATTTGTTGGGCAGGAAGAGAGCAAGTTGGAATCTCCCCACCAATTCATAGAGTATATCTACACCAGGGGTGAGATTCAAAATTTTTAAAACCAGTTCTGTGGGCGTGGCTTAGGTGGTGGGCGTGGCTTGATGGTCATGTGACTGGATGGACATGGCTTGGTGGTCATGTTATTGGCTGGGTGTGGCCAACTCCATATCACTCACAGTGAGGCACGCATCTCCTCGCCCGGCCTCTCATGACTGTGGAGATGCTGCAACAGTCATAAGTGTGAAAAATGGTCATAAGTCACTTTTTTCAGTGCCTGTAACTTTGAATGGTCACTCCACACAAGCAAAGTTCCAGCAAAGGAGGGAAAAAAAACTCCAGAGAAGTTCCTGAGACAGGAAGCCTAGTCCTGCCAAGAATGTAATAAGGGTTAACGGAGAGGCAGTTTCTGTAAGCAACACCAGAATATTTCCTTCCTGCCTTCCTTACAGGATTGGGCCAGTAATTTCTTCTAACAACTGGTTCTCCGAACTGCTTAGAATGTTAACAACCGGTTCTAGAGAATAGATGCAAACTGGTAGAATCCCACCCCTGATCTACACTGGTAGTTATGGCAGATAATTACTTTAGTCTGGCAAATTCTATTTCTAGGTAAACAATAAAATAACTACTCAGAAATAATTTCTTGTGTTGTTCTTGGTCCTTTGGCCATGGACAGAAATCTTAAGGCCAAAACAACTGCACTAAGATTAGGAATTTATTAAAAACTAAATAACTGAACTATAGTCACAAACTGTTCCAATTAGGAAAGAAAAAGAAAGGCAGGAGGACCATTTAGGAAACCACAGATGATGGATAGAACTTTCAGCTCAGATAATCATTAAGAGGGGAATATGTGGGAAATGGAAAATGAGTATAATAAGCAAGGAGATGTAACAGCAAGTAGTTAATATCTTCAAAAAGTAATGACTGTCTTCAAAGCAAGACAATTACAACTTAAATTATTTATTGCAACTCTTTTTCTGAACAGACAGAATTTATACAAGATAAGCAAGGTATTTTTCAACCAAATGCTAAACATCTGAATTATCAAAAAGTAAACCGTTCTTTCCTACTTTGAATAATTGCATACTTTGAATTTCGTCTTTCTCATCTACACAAGAATGAATTGACATCTACCTATGTTTTGTCTAGAAGAGTTTTTGAAGCAGAAATACTAGAATGTTATAGACCAATTTCTCTACAAAAAGTAAGTTAAGAAATACATTTTTTTAAAAAATCAATAGTTTATTGCTAAACTATAGCAAAGGATGGATGGAGAACTGCTCAAAATAAAAGCAATAATGAAAAGCATTTTAAATACTGTATACATTTTACACATGCACGTGCGCACACTCATATACAAAGCGAAACATACTAGCGTGCACACACATACTTAAATAACAAATAACTCTAATGTGAAATAAAAATCCTTGCACACTGTATATTAGCATTCCTTCACTCAATTGTTATTACTACAAAATGTGATTAATTTAACCATGCCATAAGTTTGTTATTATTTGGCACTCTGGGGACTCCATCTTTGCATACATTAGCACAAGCAGTTGTTCTTTAGTTTCTAAGCATCATTGAAAGAGACAGGGTTTGCAATGCCTAAAAGATATGAGAACCTCAGCCCCAGACCATTATTTATTTTCATGCTTTCACTTGCAAATGTAGCTAGCTTACAACACATTTTAAGCCTGTGGCCTGTTACTATTGATATAAAATATTCATTAATGTTGTACAAATAGCAGAAAGGAATGCTTAATATTTTCCCATACAGATGATAAATATTTTAAGGCTATTTTGTGCTGTATGATTGTATTATGGCACAGAGAATTAATGCTTAATAAAATTGTTTTATTGGAGTGCAATACATAACCAATACATACATAAAAATTGTTTTATTGGAGTGCAATACATACATCACCAGAGGATCATGGCAACTGACAATGTTTATTCAAAGTACAATGGACAATTCTACATTGTCCATTGAAAGATTCTTTGGCCTATATATTGCTGTCAAGTCTATATCTTGACTTCTGGAACCCTTTGCTACATTCTTATTTCTAGATTTTTTTTTTCCTTTTAGGAGATAGTTAGGTTTGTTTGTGGTAAGAAAGGATAACTTAAGATTCGGTCTCAGGTTCACCTTCCCTTTCTAGTTCATTTCTATCACGTGGGAAGGGACTAGTGCAGACATCCTGGACCTTGTAAGATAGAGGTCCCCAAACTTGGCAACTTTAATAGTTGTGGATTTCAACTCCCAGAATGAAGTCCACAAGTCTTAAAGTTGCCAAGCTTGGGGACCCCTGTTGTAAGATTTCAAGTGAAAGCATTCCTGGCAGATGGTTGTCCTGTCTCTGTTTGCATACCTCAATGAAAGAAGGCTTATAATGTTCTTAACCCTAATCCCCATGGCCCTGTGCTCTTTTTCTCATTTCCCATCCAGTGCATTTTCTTTTTCTCTTTCTCTTTTCTTTTTCTCTTTCTCCTTCTCTTTCTCTTCCCTGCCCTATCCTTATCCTATCCTTATCCTATCCTATCCTATCCTATCCTATCCTATCCTATCCTATCCTCCTATCCTTTCCTACCTCCTTTCCTACCAGGCAATACTGCTGAGAGATGAGGGCAGTATCTATGCTTAATGAATGAACAAATGTTTCATTACAATCCAAGCTAGATCATAAAAATTAAAACAATCAACTACAACCTGAGAATACACCCTCTCATCCATTAAGTAAATAATCTACTTCTATTCCATGCTCAATATGTTGGCTTCTCCAAAAAGAACCAAGGGAGGAAATAAGCACAATCTCTCTCTCTCTTTTTAAAGTTTGCCATTGAATGTAGGGTGTTTCTGGGCTTTGGGGCTCTGAACTCACACCATTCCCAATGATTCGGTGTTACTCTGATTAGGGAAGGAAAAAAACATATGCTCTAAAAGCTATTGTGTTCTTTTCCCTTGGCGATTAGCAGTGGATAAAAAAAATGGAACTGTTTGTCTCCCAGTACTATACTCTGTGTATATAATCTGCCCTGTATATAATTGCAACAAAGTACATCACAATGTGCCATTGAAACTAAAAATGGGTTGATTGTTCATCAGAGTAATGTGTTTTGGCATTGTGGATTCTCTTGTAGCTACAGAAATATTTTCTCCTTAAAGAATTTAAAATGCCAAGGCTGAGTTTTGCATTGGAAATAAGGCACAGGTAAACGAAGAGATATCTGTAATCATTACAATACAAGAGTTTACCATGGAAATAGCATCCATGAATAATGCAATAGAAACTGCCCCAGGAGAGAAAGAACCCTCACAAAATGATTGTGCCAGATTTAATGGCTTAGACAGTCCACTACTGGTGTTACAAAAGGCATCTGTTTCCATTTATACACTAATCCAATGAGAGCCTGGAGTTACAAATTGTTTGACAATCAAAGTTCTGACCAGGAGCAACCTATGCTAAGTAGCAAGACTAGATATGTAGCTTGCGTTAGGATTCAAGAACAAAAAGTTAGATACTTCTACTGCCAGAGTTGTTCAACAGAAAAAAAAAAATGAAACCCTCTTAAAGTAGGGTTGAATCACTACTCAGCCTAAGATACTTGTTCAGATGTAACACAAAAGAAAAGTTGTTTTCTTGTTAACTATCTTTCAATTCCCTGGTATCTACCTGGCTATTAACATTTTCCAATCTTAAAAAAAATGCATCATGGAATGATTTTTTTCTTCTCTGGAAATTAAATTGAAGTGTGGAAAATTAGGGAGATCACAAACTCTTGGAGAGATGACTGTAGCAGGAAAAAGACAATTATCCATATGTTGACCTTCACTAAATAAAAGCAACCTCTTCCACCTATGAGAATGTCATGCAATTCTCTTCATTAGAGGAAATTTCAGAAGAATATTGTCTTCCATGAAACTGAAGGAGAACTAAAAGGGGAAAAATAGCAGTTCATGCACAGTACTAATTCCATAGCTTTTATTGGCTTTTCTAATAACTCTTTGATTTGGGAAGATCATTTTATGACATTTTCAAATGTATCTCCTTTATGGCTACAAAAAGAAAACTTAATTTATATTTTGTACTTGACCGTAGCAGCCTTATTAATTTCTATGTGTACAATAGATGCATATATTATGGGGAAATAATTGTCCACAAAATAGACTACAAAAGTATTTCATGCAATGAATGGCTCTTATATGTAGCACCTTCTGAAGTGGAGGTTTCTATAAATCTGAACTAGTTCCATGAGTTTCTCCTTTTGTGTAGATACATTTTAAACCACACGAATGGTTGATGTCTCCATATCTGCCGCAAGATGGCCCTCAACCTATGACCACAATTGAGCCCAAAATTTCTGTCACTAAGTGAGATATTTGTTCACTAAGTTTTGCCCCATTTTATCACCTTTCCTGCCATATTTATTAAGTGAAGCATTGTAGTTGTTAAGTTAGTAACACAATTGTTAAGTGAATATGGTTTCCCCATTGATTCTGCTTGTCAGAAGGTCACAAATGTGATCACATGACCCCAGGAAACCATCATAAATATGAGTCAGTTGCCAAGCTTCAAAATTTTGATCATATGAGCATTGGGATCATGAAATGGTCATAAGCCATTTCTCTCATTGCTGTTATAACTTCAAACAGTCACTAAATGAACTGTTGTTAAGTCAAAGACTACTTGTACAAGTTCTCATTGTTGTCAAGAACCCAATTTTGTTTTAAATGGAAGAATTAAGCACCTCCAGAAACATGTTCAACATTCACAGTGTTTAAAAATTACAGTTTATGTCAGGGGTCTCTCTTCATCATCTTGAGAGTCAGACATGTTCCTTGCCTGTAATACAAGGGAGTAAAAGAATTTCATTTTGTCTTCAGCAATTGCTCATTTCACTTAGCAAACTATCTTCATAGATGTTTAAACAGAGACCACTGGACTGTCTGGTTTTTCTTTGAAGAGGTTTCACTTCTCATCCAAAAAGCTTCTTCAGCTCTGACTGGATGGTGGGGAATGCAAGGATTTATACTCATTGCAGACAGCTGGTCATTTGCATTCTTTTAGTGAGTAA
The DNA here is from genome assembly GCF_049901715.1 of Pseudonaja textilis. Lineage (NCBI taxonomy): Eukaryota > Metazoa > Chordata > Lepidosauria > Squamata > Elapidae > Pseudonaja > Pseudonaja textilis. Next base: position 70,724,454 of record NC_141991.1, read on the forward strand.
TCAAGGCCACCTGGAGATTTATCTGTGTCATCAGGGTCAGCTGAGTGGTGCAAAAGGGTGTGGAGCCTTCTTGGAAGCCTTCTTGAACTTGAAAGAACTATGTTGTAGATTGGAAATAGATAATATTGTATTGCTCCCTCTCTGTTGAGAGAAGGCTGTTCAATTTTGACATAGATGATCTTTTTGACCTCTCTTTCAAACCAGCGGTCCTCTCTGTCCAAAATGTGGACTTTGTTGTCTTCAAAATAGCCTTTGTCTTTTAAATGCAGATGGACTGCTGATTCTAGTCATGATGGGCAATAAATCATCAAATGAGTTTGCAGGAAATTTTCCAAAGGCCAACTAATCAGTTTCAAAGGTTTAATTTTTTATGTAGTCAAAGTAATCAAACAATGGTTTGGATTTGTTTGAAAATTGAATGAATTCATCTGAAACAAAACTGAAATTGATTTTCCAAACAGTTACATTATGTAATTTTGAAAACATGAGTGTGTTAGGACATACACACCTGCGTAGGCAAAATAAAAGTTCAGATACAAAACTCAGGTCTGAAAAAGGTTTTAATCCCATTTCTCATCTTTCAAGTTATGTTTTGATTTATACAATATTTTAAGCTTGCATAACCTTTTCTCTAAATCATTTTATCACTAATTTTAATCCCCATAACTCTCCACAAACAGCTTTTCATTATCATCCTATGAATTCTTGTCCTCAGTTTTCTAATGGGTGTTAATATTCCCTCTGGGTATTATTGTACATATATCTAAATTAAATTGCTTCCCAGCACTATTTTCCCATTCCTCCACCTTCTTTCCTCCATGCAGATCCTGATTTGATATCAGATGTGGATTTAATAAACATCTACTTTAAATTCTCATGTTAGTGCAATGATGAAGGCCCCCCTTTTCTGTTACTGATGTCCACAGAGTTCTCAGCCAAGGTCTAATCTTCCGGTCAGTGAATTTCTAGTTCCAGAATCTCTGGGAATCTTTTCAGATGAATGGCCTTGATGAATTCAGATACCAAGCATCTTGTCCAAGGTGACACATGCTGTGTATCACCAAAGGAACAAGGATTAGCATTTAAAATCCTTCTGGTTCTTGGCTGATAAATGCAGGGCACTAGACCTACAACAAGCAACAGTCATTTTTTTCTGACAACTTATCGTAACTGTGGAATTGCCAAAGAATAATACAATGTACTGAAGTATTACTCACCAGATGATTCTATTTGAAAATGAAACCGGTATTAATCTACCATAATATAGCATTTCATGAAATCTAGCACAAGAGAATTACAGTCAAGAAAACAACCAAAGGGATTGTCGAACAAATCAATCCAGAATTTTCACTTGAGGAACAAATAAATTTGATGGAATGGTTATTTGAGGAATATAAACAAAGCCTCATCAAGATAAGGTGTTTAAAAATGATTACAAAGAACATGAAATAAAACAAGCAAACAAAAAATATACAAAGAACATTATGTCGGTAAAATGATTGAGCCAAGTATAAAACAGATACAACTGATCCTGGAATGATTTGCAAAGTTAGATATTTATCAAATTATTAAACTACAAAAAATGATTAAGTCCTGGGGTTGATTGCTAGCTTAACTTAATATATCATCTGAGACCAATAATTTGAGCATGCATATTAGAGATATGGAAATTTTTTGATGTAGAAATTAAAAACAGAGTGATTTCATTAAATCACTGAATTGAACAAGAAAGTTGACTCATCACATTGAATGCTTCCAAATTATTGAGTCTTCCAAACAGAAAAATGCCCTTTTCTAAATCTGTTCAGAGACCTGAACTGAACCAATTCAATTATTTGATTTAAATGTTTGCATCAATGAATTGATTAAAAGTGAATCCAATTCTGAATCAGTAATTTCTGCTGATGGAATATAGAAAACTGAGAAGAAAAGGTCTGCATATGCTGTAAGACGTAAACATTAAGCAAAAATTTCTGCTTGAATTTCCAGTTCTCAAAAGAAATATGGACTCACTGCCATATATAGGAACTTTAGATGCTTGACAAGGGGAAGTAATTTTCCACTACACTTCTATATCTTAGGTCAAAAGTGAATTCATGCAGTCCTCTGCAGCTAAGCTTGTTCCTAATGGTAAATGCTGTGGTCACGGTGGTGTAATTTTAATTATAAATGTGCCTCCTGGAATTACCCTGTTTCTCTTGATTTGCAACGACTGCCTTAAAAAAAAAAACATTCTCTGTTCAAAGCATTGGAAACCTTGAAGTTTTATGACTTAGACTTATGGATTTGATGAACTGATGTCATCCTTCTCTTGATTAAGGACCAAACCTCTTCTATCAACATTTTATAGGCTAAAATAATATTCTCTGTCAAACAACCTTAAATTTTGGTGCTGGTAGATACATGTGAAATTTTGTTTTATAAGGAATCTCACAAAATAACTGCCAGACTACATGCATTCTACCACGAAGTACTTATTTGCAAGAATCATTTTGACTAAGAAACTTCAAGTCTCTCCCTTTCTATTAGCACATTCTTTACTTTTTACTTTTTTTCTGAACAAGCAAACACTTACAACAACATCAATGATTGCAGTAACCATCATCTCCATTGGATGCAAATGCCCTTCAAACCAGGGAGAAGAAATAAAATGAAAATAGCAGTTGTGATCACATTATTGCTGATCCTTGTCATGGTGGTCATTTTTTCTTTGTCAAAATGATTCTTGCAAATAGGTACTTTGTGGTAGAATGCATGTAGTCTGGCAGTTATTTTGTGAGATTCCTTATAAAACATCTCAAAATTTCACATGTATCTACCAGCACCAAAATTTAAGGTTGTTTGACAGAGAAAATTCCGCTGTGGAGCCTTAATGAAGCTTATTTTCCTATGTGTTATGAACCCTCTGAAGATCATAATCTCTCATTCCCAACCAGTGATAATCTTGAGCCAATAAAGTATCACACATTATATCCATATACTACTAAAACTCTTGTCGTCATGACTGGGCAAGACAGTGCATCATAGATAAATAATTTTTTTGAACCAAAGTACCTCAAATGGGCTAATTTCAGTGATGGGATTCAATTTTTTTTACTACCGCTTCTGTAGGTGTGGTTTGGTGGGCGTGGCAGGGGAAGGATACTATAAAATCTCCAGTCAGAGGTGGTATTTGCCAGTTCTCTGAGCTACACAAAATTTTCACTACCAGTTCTCCAGAACCTGCTGAATACCACCTCTGGCTAATTTGCATGATATTTTCACATCTTGGCAATCCATGATGCTAAACTGGGAGAAGTTGCGGCTGTTTCAATGCTACTTTACTGCTACTGTGGTCACATGATCTTCATTTTCAATGTTCCATGGCAATTTCTAAGCCAGCCTCACATGCCCTGGCTTCCTCTTCCCACCCAGCAGCAGTGATGGAATTTCTGACAGAAAGGGAATGGAATGGATATTTCTGATGCTCCCTGCCAGCTTCCACAGGGAAACTTAATTGTGATACCAGAAGGAAGTCAGACAATTGTACAGTTTGTGTCATCTTTTTATCTCTATAAAAAAATCCATTTCATCCTTGACATCTAAGGCTTTCATACTTAGGCATTATTAACAATGGGAACGTTCATAATTTATTATTGATCTGAGATACTTCGCTGGTTATCTATATCTATCTCATTTCTTTGCATGCTATGGATCTCTTATGCTGCTAAATGTCAATTTTGTTTTAAAATACATAAAACAGAGATGAGATCAACTTGCCATGTTGCTCCATATACCTTCCAGGTCATGCAAACTTGGGAGTCAGACAAACTTCTTGAAAACCTTGTGCCTGAATCTTTGCCAACCTTGTTGTATGAAATCAACTAGAACTAAGCTTAGTGTTTGGATTTGTGTTGTAGCAGATGTGTATTTGAGATGACTAGCCAAAAAAGATAGAAGAGACTTTTCTTCATCCTTTTATAATTTATTACCATGACTTAGGTATTGTCCGATAAATTTTTCTATGAATTTTGAATTTTTTTAAAAAATAGCCCAGCAATTTAATGCACGGGAAATCTGTCCAAATCATCATCTTCTTTTAATGATCCCATAATCTTTTATGGGATGGAGGGGTGGAGTCTGGGCAACTGAATGGAGCTAGCAGAGTGTGTTAATGACTGGATGCCCTTCCTGTCACCAATGTGGAGTTTTGTTCAGCAAATATATTCTCAGTGTGCCCAAAGAGAGAAATATCTGCCTCTACTTAGATCAAACTCACAGCCTCCTGATTGTGAGGTGAGAGCCCCACCTCTAGGCCACCACTCCACTAGAAATCTGCCTCCAAATGAAGACATAAAAATGGTTGAGTCTATCCTGCCTGTTAATAACTAGTTCAGAGGCTGCTTTAGTCAACTTAATATAGAAAGACAGGTATAATCAGGGAAACCAACTGCTGGTTGGTTATGCCAATATTATATAATCTTAAAGATCAAATATCTTCTTCAATACTTGGCAAGCTCAGATGCCTCTACAACAGGGGTCTTCAAACTTTACAGCTTTAAGACTTGTGGACTTCAACTCCCAGAATTCCTCCTCTAGTCATGTTAGCTCAGGAATCCTGGGAGTTTAAGACCACAAGTTTTAAACTTGCCAAGTTTGAAGACCCTTGCAAGATGCAGAGAGAAGCCTTGCCTTACTGTGATTACCTTGACTGCCATGCTGGCTTGTTTCATGGGGCTCTTTTGAAAATGGTTTGGAAATGTTAGCTGGTACAAGATCTTCATGTTGGTGAGAGCAAGTTCTATTAAACCATGCCTGGTTTAACCAGGGGTGGGATTCAACCAGTGTTACTACCGGTTCGGTTCGCGCACATGTAATATACCTAAAGCTGTGCTGCCTGGACAGCTGATAAGCGCTGGGCGCAGGTGTGCAGCATTTGAAAAAGCACTTTTTTCCTGCTTTTTCAACCACAGCTGTGCTGCGCAAAGCAGCTGAGGTTGAAAAAGCAAAAAATAAAGGTCAAGTAAGAGCCTGGGTTGGCGTGTGGGCCAAAGAGCAGCAGAGAAACGGTTCTGTGTCTGCTGGTCTTCAGAGCTACCAGTTCTATAGAGCTGGGCAGAACCAGTAGCATCCCATCCCTGGGTTTAACAAAGGGGGGGGGAAGTCCCAATATGCCACGTGATGTCATGACGGTGCAAGTGTGACACATCTGTATTAGAAGATACAGTACCTGTCCTGCTCAGTTTGTCACAGTTTTCTAAGCCCAATTCAGTCTCCTTGTTTTACTCTTTAACATATTAAATAGGACCAAATTACTTGGAAAAAACAGCTCTAACCTCCTAAGATCTTAAAGCATTGCTAGTTTTCTTCTGAGGACTGTTTTAGTTAATACAAATGTAACCTTGCCTGGAATGGCCTTACACCTGATTGCCATTTTAAGTTCTCCCTTCCTACCCATCTTTAAAGAGACCAATTTATGATCACAAGCCTTCCTTTGATTGTGTAGAGAGGAGAGAGATCCTTTTTATCACTGGTAGTTGTTGGTTTTATTAGTCTTTTATTATCAGGCTTTCCTAGCCTAGAAAGGTTTCAGTTTTTAAAGGTTGAAATGTTTGAATTAAAACACACAGAATTAGTACAGAGCAGTCAAACATACTCATCTCAGACATATAAAGCTAGGTTCTCTAAAAAGAAAATAGCCTATCCATTTATTTATTTGTAAAATGTATAGTTCACCCATCTTACCTCAAGGTAAAAGGTGCTGATGTTCACAGGAGTCACTATAGTTTGGGACACCTAAATTTTAGAGTAAGGAATGGTGCCACACCATTTGCAAGTGTACTGGGCACCTTATATACTGGGCTGAGGCTGAGAAGGAAGTTGCCTCAAATCACAACTCATTATCATGGAATAAAAACCCAGCTGACATTTCTGCTGTCACTCCGCCCTCATTATAACTCTCTGCTGAGCACATATTATCATCCAGAGTGCTGTCTAAATTCTACCCTTCCTCCATTTCAATTATTCCCATCTCTGCACATCACCTGCCTGAAGGAGAGACATGGCCCTGAACTCTTTAAAGTATTAACTCCCTGTTTGACTTTTTTTAAACCAGAAAGCATCACACAATCCTACTTTTGATGGCTGGTTTATAAAAGTAAGCTGTGTTCGTTTTTATGCAAAAAGCAACCGTTTGATTGATTGGAATATTTTCTGCATTGCTGATGCTCTTCCTAACTGTATCTCTAGATAATATACTGTATTTCCTTTCCACTCTGGGCTTCAAATCTGAGCATATGAAAACTCATTCAGAGAAAGCTACATAATTGGCACTTCCAAATGGGTGATAAAAGTTTCTTCTATGCCTCGCAGTCTTATATTCTGGAGATGGAATGGTCATCCTTCAGTAACAAATAGGATATTTATTTCTCCAGTAGAAAAAAAACCCAAAGCCTTCTATGAATTTCTTAGAAAACATACAAGCTGGAAGAACAACTCTGCTAAGTCTTGTGAAAATAATTTGGAAAGGACAGTGAACCTGAATTGGACTGCTAGGCAGAGTTTTATTTCTTGTGAAGAAGTCAAGCATAATAATGCGAAAGCAAACTCTGCCCACCATTTTGATCTTATAAATAAGAAGTTTCTGTTTGTCTAATCCAGGCCTGGAGTGCTTAAAATGGTATTTTTTGTAGTTGTTGTTGGATCACAGTTATGTGGTCTTTCCATCTTTCTGCAGCCTCCTTGGCTGCCTTTGCTTTTTCTGACTTGAAAATGCCTTATGATGTCTACCTTTGGGATTTAATTGAGACTTGGAAAGCTAAGATGCAGGTTGCAGAAGTACAGGTACTCAACAGAAGTACTCAACTTACAAAAGTTCATTTAGTGACTGCTACAACAGTACTGAAAAAAGTGATTTATGAGCATTTCTCACACCTATGACCATTCCATCATCCCAAGGGTCATGTGATCAAAATTCAGATGCTTAGCAACTGATTCATATTTATGACAGTCTCAGTGTCCCAGAGTCATGGGATCAGTTTTTATGATCTTCTGACAAGCAATCAATGGGAATCCAGATTCAATTAACAATGCTACTAACTTCTGAAATGATTCACTTAACAACTGTGACAAGAAAGATTGTAGAATGGGACAAAACTCACTTAACAAATGTTTCATTTAGCAATATAATTTTTGGGTTCAATTGTGGTCATAAGTCAAGGACTATCTGTAAAGGTACAGTGGAAGGTGAGATAATGTACACATACCCTTCAACCATGGGTAGGCTGCTGGGAGTTCACAGGAGTTTAGGAGAGCCCCTAGCTAAGAATCTGTGCAGTTTGGAGAACTTCCAAATCCGATTCCTGGCTGGCCCTGCCCACCCTACCCCGCCCCACTCAGGAGTCCCTATGCAGCCTGTTTTGGATGCAGGTAAGTGCAGGGCTTGCATGAAGGCTCGGGGAGGGGGAAAAGCGGGCCTCCTGGAAGTTCAGGAAGGCTGGAAGTGGGCCCATTTCCAGCTTCCAGAGAGCCTCCGGAGTCGGGGGAGGCTGTTTTCGCCCTCCTAGAAGCTTAAGGAAAGCCTTTGGAGCCCGGGAAGGGCAAAAACACTTCCCTGCCATGTGCAGGAGGCTGATTAGGCCATGCCCACCAGGGCTATGCCCACCCAGCAACAGCGCAGAGAAACCTCTTCTAAAATGTTTGAAGCCCACCCCTGCCTTTATCATCCTTGAATTGAAGGACAAGCAAGAATGTCTGATCCTGTAGAATTCACCCAAATGTTATACTTTTTGGGGTGGGGGGAGGGGGGGGGAAATCAAACACAATTGCTTTCCCCTAAAATTGAATCTGAATGGAAAAAAGGAATATACTTTTAGCACAGCACTAATAATGAAGCATATCATTGGCAATAAGAAACAATAAAGAAAAAAATGTTGCATAACCAGCAAGAAATGTTGGCAAAAGTTTTGACTAATCTCCCCAAAAGATGACATGTCATATATATATTCAGCTTTGGTATTCAGCTTTGTTCGGGTATTTTCCCATGTCATTATAGTTGTGCTTTTAAAGTTGTAGCGACGTTTCGGCAGAATCTCATCTGCCATCATCAGGTTTCTGTATTGTTTATTTTATTTTATTTTATTTTATTTTATTTTATTTTATTTTATTTTATTTATTTGTCAATTGTTTACGAGATAAGTAAAAGTGTATACATAATTATGAATACATGAAATGAGTACATATAAGAAAAATAAAAGAAAAATAAAAGAAACAATAGGACAGGGACGGTAGGCACGTTGGTGCGCTTATGCACGCCCCCTACAGACCTCTTAGGAAAGGGGTGAGGTCAATAGTAGACAGTCTAAGGTTAAAGTTTTTGGGGTTTGGGGAAGAAACTACAGAGTCGGGTAGAGTATTCCAGACATTGACCACTTTGTTGCTGAAGTCGTATTTCCTGCAATCAAGTTTGGTGCGGTTAATCTTGAGTTTGTATCTGTTGTGTGTTCTTGTGTTGTTATGGTTGAAGCTGAAGTATTCATTGACAGGTAGGACATTGCAATGTATGATTTTATATACCATGCTTAAATCAGACCGAAGACGGCGTAATTCAAGGTTTTCTAGTTCTAGAATTTCAAGTTCATCTGTGAGTCAGACTTTCACAGCCATTTCTGTTTTAAATTTGGGGCTAGCCCACTGCTGTGCCAGAATGGTTTTTTCTTCATCCTGATTGGTTGGGAGTCTTGGTCTGTGTTTATTGGTCTTGGAGTTTGCTGTGCTCTGCTTGATTGGTGTTTCTAATATCTTCTGTCTGTTTTATAGCTTTCTTTGTCTTGATTGGTTGGCAACATTGTGTTTCCTGTATTGGAGGCTTTTAGTGTGGCTTGGCTCTGAGTAAATGGACGGCTATCATTTAATAGAAAGCTAGGTTTCATCTGGGTGCCTGGTTGGGGTGTGTTTGAGCTGGAGGTATCAGGGGGAGTCTGATTGTGCCCAGGTGTTTGGCTGGCTTATGGATGAAGTATGTGTTGGCAGTGGTTGGTTAGTTCTAGGATGTGTTTGGGGGTTTGTATTTGTTTTGGATGGCTGTCAAGGCTTCTTTGATGGGTACTTGGGTGAAGAGGGATATGACATCAAAGCTCATGAGTAGGACGCTGGGTTGTAGGTTTTGTTTCTTTATTGTTTCTATGAAGTGGAAGGAGTTTTATATGTGTGAGGTGATGGATTCTGTGTAGGGCTGGAGTTGTTTGGCGAGAAATTTGGCAAGATTCTGTAGAGGTGAGCCTATGGGTCTGAGTGGTATTCCTTCTTTGTGTATCTTGGGGAAGCCATAGAGCTTAGGGCATCTGGATGATTTTTCTCTGGGGATGATTCTCTGTTGGATCTCTTCACTGATGGGAGACGCTTTTATTTTGGATTTAGTAGTTTTTTCACATATTTCATTCACAATGGACAAAGATACAAACAGATAGAAGGAGTACATGGGATCACCCCTCTCACCCATCATCGCTAACCTATACATGGAACACTTTGAAACCAACACTCTAAACAAATCCGAACACAAACCCAAACTCTGGCTCAGATATGTAGATGACACTTTTGTAATTTGGCCACACGGGAAAGAAAAACTGGACAACTTCCTCACACATCTTAACAACCTACACCGCAAAATACAATTCACCATGGAAACAGAAACCAACAACCAACTTCCCTTCCTGGACGTCCTAATTTACAAAATACCCAATGGCTCCCTAGGACACATCATCTACTGGAAAAACACACACACCAACCGCTACCTAAATGCACAATCCCATCACCACCCTGCACAGATCAACTCCGTAGCCAAGACCCTCATCTCCAGAACCAAACGCCTAGCTGACAAAGACCACCTGAGAACAGAACTACACAACCTCACTAACATATTAATTTCCAATGGATTCCAACATATTAATTTCCAATGGATTCCAAAGAAACACTATCACCAATCTAATCCGAAAAAAGATACCCCCCAAAAAACCAAGACATAGAACAAGACAACGGTATCGTACTCCTCCCCTACATCAAAGACACCACAGACAAAATCAGCAAAATTCTCCACAAACACAATATCAGGACAGCCTTCGGCACTGACCAAAAAATAGCCAACATCCTAAGAAACCCCAAAGACAAGATCCAGCTAGAAAACCAAGGAGTTTATGAAATACCATGCAACAATTGCCCAGCTACATACATTGGACAAAACAACAGGAGAATAAATGCATGCATTGCAGAACACAAAAACGCAGTCAGAAGAGAAGAAAATACTTCCTCCCTCTTCCAGCACCTTAAAGCTACAGGACATGAAATTAATTTCGAAGGAACGAAATTAATATCCAACACTGAACACTCCAGCAAGAGAATAATCAGGGAAGCCATCAAGATAGAGAAACACCCCCATAACATGAATAGACAGGATGATACCTCCCGCCTACTGGACATCTGGAAGCTAGCCCTCACCAACAAACAAGTCCCAGCCACGAAAACCAACACCATACCCGAAACAACACGGGACACCACCAATCCCCCTTATCAGACCCAGGACCAAGCCCATCCTATAAACAAAGGACAACCACCATCCAGAAAACCTCACCAGCTGTTGCACCCCCTGACCCCAAAACCAAACAAGCTGACACACCCCAAGAACACAGACCCAGACCCCAAACTCGAAGCCAGACTAAAACCCAGAATGCTACATCACAGCCACCCGCTCAGGACATCACATCAGAAAACTCAGGAAATTACACCACAAGAACTCAAGAAGTTGCAACACAGCAAATGACCCAGGATATCATAGCATAAGACCAAGGATACCACAGCAATAAATCTCACAAGGTCATCATACAACCCATTGCCCAAGCCATTACTACACAGGAGGCTAATGGAAAAGAGATCAAAACACAAATGACCCAGGAGATTACAATGCAGGACCCAGGATACCACATCAAAAGAACTCGCAAGGCCATAACACAACCCATTACCCAAGCCGTTAAAACACGAGAGGCTAATGGAAAAAAGATCACTACAAAACAAATGACCCAGCACAAGATCCAGTATATCTCCACAAAAAAACTCACAAGGCCATCACACAGCCCATTATACCATCAACTCCATCAACCAATCAAGAGGCAGCAGCGCAGCCAACCAGCCCAGCACACCAGCCCCCCCACCCACCAGTATTTATAGAGAGACGGCAGCTCCGATCACACACTGCTTGCACTGGCACGAAGCCGAAAGCACCAGCCTGGGGATGGCAAGTGGGACCTCACCAAAACGTCGCCAAGATACTCTTAATCTTACACGGGAAAAGACCCGAACACACCTAGACCTACATATGTATGTGTGCATATATATACACATATATATTTGTTTTCTGAGATTTTTGCAAGTATTTGTATGTGGATCTTTGGTTATTCGGGTTTTCTCCCACGTAAAATTGGAAGTATTTTGGCGACGTTTCGACGAAATCTCATTTTTTTTGTCTTGGGACTCCCAACCAATCAGGATGAAGAAAAAACCATTCTGGCACAGCAGTAAGCTAGCACCAAATTTAAAACAGAAAAGGCTGTGAAAGTCTTACTCACAGACGAACACTATACAGAAGCCTGATGATGGCAGATGAGATTCTGCCAAAACGTCGCTACAACTTTAAAAGCACAACTATAATGACATGGGAAAATACCCGAACAAAGCTGCATACCATACATACATACATACATACATACATACATACATACATATATACATACATACATATATTGTAAAAATTGGCAGAGTGCAGAGCACTCTTATTCAAAGAATGATTACTTGTTTGGTACAGCTGTAGTTATGTTGTACGATTTTTTTTGTAAAAACAATGCCTCAATGTATTATGTCATCAGATGTAAGGATTTTAATTATCTATGGAGATTGCCAGTAATCCAGGTCATGGTTGTTCTAAAGGTGCATTTTCAGGAGACAACTGGACTTTCTTGCTTGTTGTTTGTTTTGTAAAAACAGTTCACTTTTTATACAAGAAGCTTCTTCAGCTCTGACTGGATGGTGGGGAATGGAAGGATTTATATTCCTTGCAGACACTCTAAAAGAATGCAGATGACCAGCTGTCTGCAAGGAATATAAATTCTTCCATTCCCCACCATCCAGTCAGAGCTGAAGAAGCTTCTTGGATGTCTTCAAAGAAAAACAAAAAAAATCCAGTTGCCTCTTGAAAAAGCACCTTTGGGATAATGATTTTAAGATTAAATAAATAACTTCTTTATTTTCTGCTGGCCTGTTTGTAAAGTTATGATATTATGAAACCCTTAGTATTACCTGAAAGCCAGTTTGGTGTAGTGGTTCTGGCACCTGGGTAGAAAAGAATTCATGTGTTCTAGTTCTACCTTAGGTACAAACCAAACGTGATGTCCTTGGGTCAGTCATTTGCTCAGTCCTAGGGAAGAAGTAATGGGAAACCACTTCTGAAATCTTGCCAATAAAACTGCAGGGATTTGTAGCTGCCAGGAGTAAACACTAAATATATATTTTACATGATTAAAGAGCTCATTTGTAAAATTATTAATGATTACAATTTTGAAATGTTGACTAAATTCATCTGCTTGTTTATTTACCACATTTAGAGGTCTCATTAATCCATATAGAATCTGGTGGAATATTCCAAAATACAATTACCATCTACATCAGAGGTGGGATTCTACCGGTTCTGACCAGTTCTATAGAATCCCTTGTTAACCTTCTAAGCAGTTTGGAGAACCCATAGTTAGAAGCAATCTCCTTTTGTTTTTTTCCACCCTTATTACATTCTTGGCAGTATGCCTAGACTTACTGTCTCCGAAGGAGAGGTTTTTTTTCTTGATACTTTCTTAAAGGGGAAAAATTGTTTTAAGCTTTTTACACTGCTGTTGGGAGGAAATACTCCCCAGGGAATACTTCTTAGCTAGCTAGAAAGATTGACATTCAAACGTGAGTTTACATACCCTTTCTGAGTTTTGGTCTAAAACTGTTTTTGTGAAGTTTAATTCTGTGCTTGGTGATGTTTAATCCTGTGTTTATTGATGGGATAGTTTTCCCAATTCAGCTTTGTTTGGAAGGAAAAAGATCAGTCTCTGTTCCTCAAAAGAAACTAGTTTGAGAAATCTGGCTAGTTCCTGTGTCTATTTGTTCTGGTAATTGGTTTAACAAGCAACAGCTACTGTTGTGATTTTTTCTATCTGAGGAGGGGGTCTTCCTTCACTGCTTTAGTGGTATCTGGCACTGTCCTTTTGGTGTGTACTTCTAAGAGGCAGGATGCAAGCTTGGCACTGATTTTTTTACTGCCTTTCTGGGGGGCATGTGACCTTTCCTTAAATCTGGATGATTTCCTTAAGATATCTTGTGAGGTGAGTGAGACCAACTGGTATCTTTAAGTGGTACAAATGGATCTAAGGATCGCTTTTCCTGGGTGTGCTCTTTCTGGAGAGCTTAAATGACCTCTCTGCTAAAGGGTTTCACTTTATGAGCAAGATTTGGCTGCTGTTACTTATCATTGAATTTTAACTATTTTAATCCCTTAAAATGCTCTGGCACCGTGCCTGATCAATAACTCCAGCTTGCAGATATTTTTAATCTAATGATTGGTATTTAGGGCAGCTTTTTGCAAACAAAGAAGATTTTTGTATTTTTGTACAGGTAATCCTTGACTTACAACAGTTCATTTAGTGACCATTCAAAGTTACAATAGCACTGAAAAAAGTGACTTATGACAGTTTTTCACACTTACAACTGTTTCAGCATCCCCACTGTCATGAGAAGGCAAGGAGAAGAACCTCCTGATGTGAGTGATGTCGAGTTGGCCACACCCACCCAGTCACATGACCACCAAGCCACATCCACCAACTAAGCCATGCCCATAGACCTGGTTGTTAAAAAATTTGAATCCCACCCCTGATCTACATTGCCAGTTTTTAACTGGCAAAGCTCAAATTAGATTAAATCAAAATAATAAATACCATAACATTATGTTTCAAAACATAGCTTTGTAGCAGAAATTTTGTTCTGCTAACTCAGAAAATACACAGAGGACATTGTCTTTTTTCCCCTTTATCCTTTTGCAATCCATAACTGCTTTCTAAGAAACACAAAGGTTAATAAAATTTCTTCTTCTGAAAGATTAAGAGTATGTTGCATGGAGGAAGTAAAAGGATAACAATGGATTTTTTTGCTTTTACAAGAATTTCATCTTCTTGAATTAATTTTTAAGTCAATCCATGGTAGATTTATACTAGAGAACAGAAAAGACCTGGAGGCAAGATAGCTTATCGTTCAACAACTGCTACATTTCTTCAATCCCACCCGGAGTATTTGGGACTTTGAATACAGCATCTGATTGGCTTTCTTAGTCCCATGTTGATTATCTACCCATTTCTTCCCCAAGCTTTCAGTTCAGATGCAGTTTCTCAACTAAGCAGCTTGTATTGCTATGACATCTTGCAGAGATATCATACTTTTCCCACTTGCAGCTATGTAAGACACTATTTATTTTACAGGTTGATTTAATATATTTGTCAAAAGGAACAGTGCTTTTACAGATGTCCCCATTTTACATGAAGGGCTAAACCTAGGCAATTTATTAGCACACTGTAGAAATGATACCCTCTCTGAATGCAAAACAGTGAAAATCTTAGAAGTGTAATACTATTGGGCCTTGACAGTGCTCGCTGTACTGGTATGAGTATTTCACAGTCTCACAGTACACTCTTCTAATTAGCACAATGGAAGCCATTTCATTCTAATTCTCCAAGTTATAATATCTCAAGGGTTTGTTGAATCTTTTGCAATGTCCTGTTCTGTCATCTTTATATTCTCAATAGCTGGATATGTAAATTCTGGTGCAAAACAGGTATATCCACCAGAACTGGAAAGCCCATAATTACAAATATTTTTCACAGCATAGATTATTCTAAATGGGATGCACACTGTGATAAGAATATGATTGTTCATTCATCGCTATAACTAATCATTGCACATAATATTCACTGTAGCAGTAAGGGGGCATATTTGCACAAGAGTTCATTTTTGTCACAGGATTTTGGGAGAATGAAGGGGAGGCACAAGCATCCCACAATCACAATAGTCAAAAAATAAAATATCTAATTTTTCAAGTACAGAGACATGCAGTGTGAAAATTACAGTGAATTTTGGAAGTCATGTAATCATGGGGGACGATGTGTGGCAGACAAAGCAGAAAACTCCACTATAATGAATTAGAAATCCATCTCTAACCCACATATGTTTTATCATATACTATTCATCAAATACGATTGTATAAATGCTTCCTGATTGACAATAGTAAGTATGATCAGACTCAGAAAATACTAGGAGTTCAATTGGAAGCTCTTATGTTAGACAAAAACAGAAGTTTATATTCAATATGTATTCAGCTATTAAACTGGATTTAATTTAAGACAGGAATGTTGGTATCCTAGATTTGTAAACTCCTAGGCCAATCATGGTAAGGCAATATTTATGATAGGATCCCTCCCCCCCAATAATATGGGTTTTCCATATGTTGGGAGATAATATTCAGTTTCCACATGAATTGTACTATACACAGATAATATTAAGAAAATGTAAAGTCTATGGGACTGCCTTCCCCTAAGGCAGACATCTATCATCCTACCAAGTCAGATAGGGTGGACACATTTCTAGTCCCTTTCCCTAAAAATTTTCATATGATGGGAATCTCTTCACCTTGGCATCTCCTGCCCTATGGAACATCCTTTCCCTTGAAATTTTTCAGGTCTCTGCCATCCTAGCTAGCCTTCAATAAACCTTTGAAGACTTGGCTTTCCCCCAAACATTGAGATAAGTTAGTAACTCCAGAAGTTTGAGTTGGTAACAGGTTTTTGTTGGTTTTTAATGTTTTAATGTGTTTATTTTTTACAGTTTTAATATGGTTTGTGTGTTTTAACTTTTGAATAGGAGCCAACCAGAGTTGGTTATAAGATGGGTGGCTATATAAATGTTTTAAATAAATGAATAAACAAATCAATCAATCAAACTAGAAGTCTTAGACTACTTCTTTATAAATTGCTATCTTGGATCTGAAAACCAAAGCTTTATGAGAAAACTTCCACATTCCACAAGAGCCATGGTGATACAGTGCTTAGAATACAGTACTGCAGGCTACTTCTGCTGACTGCCAGCTGCCTGCAATTTGGCAGATCGAATCTCACCAGGCTCAAGGTTGACTCAGCCTTCCATCCTTCTGAGATAGGTAAAATGAGGACCCAGATTGTTGGTGGCAATATGCTGATTCTATAAACCACCTAGAGATGGTTGTAAAAACACAATGAAGCTGTATATAAGTCTTATTGCTGTTGTTATTGCTATTTAATCAACTATTACAAAGTCTGCACTACTATAACTGTTAATTTTCTCATCACTCCTTATCACCCATCCCCTCCCACTTGTATGACTGTAACTTTGTCGCTGGTATCCTTACGATTTATTATGACTATCCTAGTAAAATTTGATTGCTTATTGTACCCTATGCCTATCATTAAATGTTGTACCTTATGATTCTTGACTCTTGACAAATGTATCATTCTTTTATGTATACTGAGTGTATTTGTACCAAGACAAATTCCTTTTGTGTCCAATCATACTTGGCCAATAAAGAATTCTATTCTATTCTATTCTATTCTATTCTATTCTATTCTATTCTATTCTATTCTATTCTATTCTATTCTATTCTATTCTATTCTGTTGTTGAACCAAGAGGTGAAAGGCTAATTAAGAAATAACTTTATGTACCATCAATAAAAGTTTGTTTTCTGCTTAGTTTTATTGCACATTTAAATAAAGTAATTATAACAATGTTTAATGTGGTTATGTTTCAAGAAAATTCTTAACTTTTTTCACTTTATGTTTTTGGCCTTCATTAAATGAGAAGTACAACATAAAATCTTATTTGATTAGATACATGTTTTATGATTCCTGTAACTCTTCTAATAGGAATATTGCAACTATCCCCTTAAAAAGATACATACCTTTCTTCTTATCAGCTTTCATAGATTGGAGCCCATTTTATCGAAGCAACAGGAATGTAATTAGCATAGGCTTATGGTACAGTACTATTAATCTTTAAGATGCTACAACAGTTTTTCCTAGCATTCCTTAAAGATATTTCTATGTTAACAATTGTCTGCTTAAGGCAAAAGAAAAAAGAAAAAGAAGAAATTAAATACCTTGTGAATTTTCTCTGGAAACCTTGAGCGATCTGATCAAGAACTATAGTTTTTGCAGTGATAACAGAATAGTTGGATGAAATCTTCTGCTTAGTCTCACCAAAGTTCATGCTCCAAAAAATAATGCTCACAAATTCTTCATGGATCATCAAAGTGATACCACTCAAGTAGAGAAAATCATTGTCCCTTCTGTCAACACATACTGGAAGTTTGTCAATCATGCCTGTCCTGTCTTTTCAGCTCTCCCAACCCCACAGCAATCTAGTTAATGAAGTTTATGATTCTCAGAGGAATAGGCCATTACAAATAATGCATACAATAATTTGCAACAGGATTGAAGGCAAGCTTTTTGGAAGTTATTGATTTTTCATTCTCCAAATTTTGATTTTTATATTTAGGTTTCCTTTTTTTCTTTTATGAAAGACAGACAGGCCCCAAATATCTGGGAATAATAGTTTTCAGGCTGTCTTTTTATGTAAAATCAGTTAGTAAATCTTTTATAAAGAAATTACAGTTTTTACAAATTTACTCCTTGATTTAACATTCATGTGGGAAACAACCTAGGCAAGATACTATGGAATGGAATGAAGAAGAAAATATAAAAAGTAGAGGATTACTCTGAGGTGGGTGAATAAGAACAACATCAAAATTCTTAAAAATAATATAAATTGTCCTTTAAATAATTTGATAAAACATGAAGTTCAGATTGTTTGCCAATTACAGTGAGATAAATATAATGAGAAGTTCAGGCATAAGTACATAATGTCTCTGTATTTTTCTCAATTTGTGGGTCATGACACCCTGGAATGATGAACAAATCTGAGGCAGCCAAAAGGCTTGAAAGGTAGGTGGGAGGCAGAGTAGCATCTGCAGAGCCAAAAACCCCAGAGAACACTGGAGCCCATGGTGCAGCCAATTTTCTATCTTTCTGGAGATTTTATTTTATAGGGGGTGTGCATAAGCGCACCAACGTGCCTACCATCCCTGTCCTATTGTTTTATTTTTCTTATATGTATCCATGTATTCAAAACTATGTTTTTTACTTATACCTATTATCTTGTAAGCAATTGACAAACCAAATAAAATAATAAAAAAATAAATAAAATTTGAGATGGGAAATGAACACAATGCATTGGAAACACATGACATGCTTGGAATATTGTCTAAATACAACCAAGGCCTGAAAATGGCATCTCAAGTTCTGGGGTCTGAAGGATTGAAGGCAAACAAGAAGTGAGTGGTGAGACTGCAGAGATATGACTGTTGGGGAAAGCAGGAGGAACAATCCTGCAGCTCTCATTCCAGCCTAGTTGGTACTAAGGACAGAAACAAAGGGGCATCTCCTCAGCACTGGAAAGAGAACACAACTTGCTTGAATGTTTCCTATTTTAGGAGATCATGGACCACACATTTGAAAATGCTTGCTTGAAACCAAATGCATCTTCTCTCCTTGTAGTGGTGCAGGTGTGAATCCAGAAAGAGGAAGCTGCTCAAGGGATCGAGGTACAACATGAGTGCCTGGGAGCTTCTAAAGCACCTTTTTGCCTCTGAATCCAAAATGTTGCAGAGCCTTCTGAAGTTGAGTAATCTTATGCATTTCCCATTTTTAGGCATACTGAAAAACAAACAATAAAATGAAATTGTTTGTTTACCAGAAACAAGGTAAAATTAGCTGTCTGACAAGGAAACTGTTCAGGTTTGTTTTCCTTCCATTTGTTAAGGCTGCTGTTTCCTTGTGTTCCTTCAAGGCCTGGTCAGTAGCATAAGGACAAACCCACGATAAACCAAGAAGCCACAAACACCTTATTGCTTCCCTTTTCATACTTCATGCTAACATCCAGTTCCCAAGTTGGAATGAAGTAAAACCAAAACCTTTAAGATTAAAAGTAGTGATTTATATCCCAATTGCTGTTTGTCTAGCTTCATAGATGAGCAAAGAGATCAACAAGTAAATATGTTGGATTATAGATTAGCATAACCATCAAAGCTATGTGTGGGAAGAGAACTATGAACCTCCAAATGCCTTCAGGACAGTTCCCAAAATTGAGTATTCCATTGTGAGGGCCATGGACTTTTGTAATACTTGCAATTTGGGCTGTAGATAGTGTTGCACTGGTTAACTAAATGGGTTTTCTTGTATTTTAATTTGCCTTGTTTCTCTGTCTTTTAAGTGTATTAATAATTAGCCATAAGTTTCACCTCCAAGGTACATAAGTTTTAAGATAAAAAGGATTGCCTTTTTATCAGAGAGAGAGAACCTCAAATAAAAGCTTACATTCACTTTTATAGTTTGCACATCAAAGAAATTTCAAACTAAGAGTTGATTAGTTTAAGAAAAATAATCTGTCCAGTTACATCATAAGGATGAAGCATAGGAACAGCTGTTAGAATGTAGTACTTCAGGCTAATTCTGCTGATTGCTGATTACCAGCAGTTCGAATCTCATCAGGCTCAAAGTTGACTCAGCCTTCCATCCTTCCAAGGTTGGTAAAATGAGGACCCAGATAGTTGGGGGCAATATACTGACCCTGTAAACCGCTAAGAGAGGGTTGTAAAGTAGTATATAAGTCAAAGTGCTATTACTATCCATAATATGTCAGCATAACCATAGAAAAGAGCATTGTGTTCTGAATAAAAATAAAAGAAATTTTTGCAAGGGAAAAATATCATGGGCATGGGTAAAATATATGTGTATATGTGTATACACACACACACACACACACACACACACACACACACACCTGGCCTCAAATACTTGCTTCATTAGCTGAAAATGAAACTGTTTTATCTACAGTATTATCAAGCACTTCAGTCAGTTCTGGTTTTTAAAAGAAAAGCTTTTTACATTCCCATTGAAGGCTAAGTTTATGGTCAATTAACAACAATAATTTAAAAGAGAGAAGCAGTGAAATAAGGCAAATTAAACTGCAAAAAAACCCCATTTCAGTTAGCTAGTGAAAAAGTACTACAAAGCCTATACTGAAAGTATTACAAAGTCCATCATTACCCTCAACTGATAGCCTTATTATCCAGGAAGAGAGAAGAACAGGGCTCTTTTCAAGCCCATTTACAATGCTATCCCACAGCAATAGGAGCTATGAAGAGAGCAGAATTCTCAGCCTCCAGTGCATCTGTGCAGTGATGCTTTTCCATCTGTTTGGCTTCTTCTCCATTAAAGGGAGCCAGGGCATTTGCAGGCTTGCTGTGAGCAATTTTCAATATTCATGGCAGATAAAGTTGACACCTTATTTTGGACTCCAGAATTAGGGAGACCATCTTGGTTTAAGTGCTTGTCAGATGAACAAGGTTTCTTCTCAGATTTTGAGAACGTGGACAGCTTTATTTCAAGGTTAAGCAAGTCTTGGCATCAGGGGTGGGATTCTACCAGTTCCCACCTATTTGCTAGAACCGGTTGTTAACATTCTAAGCAGTTCGGAGAACCAGTTGTTAGAAGAAATTACTGGCCTAATCCTGTAAGGAAGGCAGGAAGGAAACATTCTGGTGTTGCTTACAGAAACTGCCTCTCCGTTAACCCTTATTACATTATTGGCAGGACTAGACTTCCTGTCTCAGGAAGGTCTTTGGAGTTTTTTTTCCCTTCCTTTGCTGATACTTTGCTTGTGTGGAGTGACAATTCAAAATTACAATGGCACTGAAAAAAGTGACTTATGACCATTTTTCACACTTACGACTGTTGTCATGAGAGGCCAGGCGAGGAGATGTGTACCTTGATGTGAGTGATATTGAGTTGGCCACACCCTGCCAATCACATGACCACCAAGCCACACCCACCATCTAAGCCACGCCCACAGAACTGGTTGTTAAAAATTTGAATCCCACCCCTGGTTGGCATGCTTATACCACTCTACTCCTTACACTCTAACTCCAGAAGGAGACTTGAATGTTGCCTAACAAACCACAATGAATGAAATGAAGCTTAATGTTGGTAATGTACTACTAGTTGGTAGTTGGTAATGTACTACTAGAATAAAATAATAACAGAGTTGGAAGCGACTTTGAAGATTTTCTAGTCCAACCCCCTACTCAGGTAGGAAACCCGATACAATTTCAGGCAAGTGGTTGTCCAATCTCTTCTTAAAAACTTCTAGGGTTGGAGCATCCAAAATTTCAGGAGACAAGCTGTTCCATTGATTAATTGTTCTAACCATCAGGAAATTTCTCCTTATTTCTAACTTGCTTTTCTCTTTGGTTACTTTCCATCCATTGCTTCTTGTCTTGCCTTCTAGTGCTTTGCAGGATAGTTTCATCTTGTAATCCTTGAGATATTGGAACACTGCTATCATGTCATCCCTAGTCCTTCTTTTCATTAAAATAGAGTCTAGTAACTAGTTTAATGAAAAGATAGACATACTCATTCCTGCAACTCTTCTTCATACGTTTTAGCCTCCAGTCCACTAATCATCTAAAGATACCCCTCGATAACACCACCCTTGTAAGATGTCCCTCCAAATACATGAACTTGAAAGTGCCCTTACAAGATAACTTTCACAGTAAGCTAAGTTGACTCTGAGAGATGACAGGGAGAGTTTTCAGACAGGAACTAGTGGCCCAAGAAACTAAATTGTTTATATTCACTAACTGTATCTCAAAGATACTATGGCTAACACGCTAACCTAGTTGAAAGAGATAAATGATAAGGCCACTCAAATAGGTTTATCAAAAACGTTCCACATCATGCTGTAATTTCCACTGTGCCATTTTTGTTGACTTCCCTTTGTAATGTAGTAGACTAAAAGTATACATGTAGTAAATTAAAAGTCTGCTTTTGCTCAGAGCTTTTTTTTTTTTTTTGCACACTGCCAATGAATTGCTGGCTCACATTGTAGTTGTTTGCATGCTTAATAGATGCATGACATGTTTTCAAGATGTTTTGGTTGATTTAGCAAAGCTGGCTGGGAAATTCAGGGAGTTGAAGGCCACCCTTCTTCAAGCTGAGAAACACTGCTTTAATGTTTCTAGATTTTAGCCACAAAATATCTGAATATTTTCACAAAACATTTGGCTAAACCATCTGAATTGAAGCAGGAAAGTAAAATATGTTGAGCCAATAGGACTTTACAATGCTTTGACAAAAGTTCAAGTGAAAATTGCCTTTTACGAACTGTTTTACAAACTAATGTGGTCTTGTTCTTTCTGTGTAAATGTGGACAACACTATCCATGTTCTACTACTACTTCAATTTACCTTTTTGTGAGACCAACTACTTCAATTTACTTTTTTGTGAGACCAACTTTCTTTCAAAGAGCTTGCATTAGAAAAGACCAGGATCAGTGCTGCAAGAGAAGATAGACAAAAATGTTTTTCTCACAGAATTGGATAAAGGTAGCATCATCATTGATATGGGAACCCTTGTGCATGATGAAGATGGCAGTCTGAAACATCATTGGCACATACCCACTCTTTCAAGTTAAGTGCTAGAGTGTGAGTGAATCTTGTCCAACTTGTAAGCATGTTGAACAATATTGGGGAATAACAGAATAACAAGAGTTGGATAAGTGCACTATCGTGCCTCCCGTCCCTGTCCTATTGTCCCGATTTAAACGTATCTATTTTCTGTATTCTTACTCATGATTATACTTATATCTATTATTTTGTAAGTGATTGACAAATCAAATCAATCAATAAATAAATAAAACCTTGAAGGTGTTCTAGTCCAGGGATGTCAAACTGGCAGTTCGCAGGCTGGATGCGTCATGTGCAGGCCACGCCCACCCCCAGCTCTGAGAATGGGAAAACACCATGAAACATCACATGATGGCAATGTAACGCTGCGAGTTTGATGCCCGTGTTCTAGTCCAACCCCCTGCTCAATCAGGAGACCTATACCATTCCAGATAAGTGGCTGTCCAGACTCTTCTTAAAGGTTTCCAGTGAAGGAGCACCCACATCTTCTGAAAGGAAGCCATTCCACTGTTTAATTGTTCTAACTATAGGAAATTTCTCCTTAGTTATAGGTTGCTTCCCTTCTTGATTAGTTTCCATCCACTGCTTCTTTTTTTTTCCTTCTGGTACTTTGGAAAATAGGTTGACTCTTTTGGGGTAGTGCTATCATGTCACGTCTAGTCCTTCTTTTGACTAGACTAGACAAATCCAATTCCTGCAACAGTTCTTCATTTGTTTTAGCCTCCAGCCCCCTAATTATCTTTGTTGCTCTTTTCTGCTCTTTCCAGAGTCTCTACAACTTTTTTTATAATATGATCACCAAAAGTGGATGTAATATTCTAAGTGTAATCTTACTAAGGCTTTATAAAGCCATACTAATACTTCACGTGATCTTGATTCTATCCCTCTATTAATGCAACCTAGGATTGCATTGTCTTTTGGGGCTGCTACCACACATGGCTGACTTAGAGGTGGTATTCAGCAGGTTCTGACCAGTTCTGGAGCACCGGTAGCAGAAATTTTGAGTAGTTCAGAGAACCAGTAGCAGAAATTTTGAGTAGTTTGGAAAACCGGCAATTGCCACCTCTGACTGGCCCCACCTCCTATTCTCTGTTTTCTGAGTCCCAGCTGATCAGCTGGGTTTTCTTTTGTTGCCCTGCACAGGAGAACAGAGTTGGAAAGCAGGTTAGTGGGATGGAGATGGAATGGGACTCTGCAATAACCTTCCACCAGGAGTAGGAGAGAATGGAGATTTGCAGTAACCTTCACCTTCCATGCCCACCAAGCCACATCTATAGAACTGGCAGTAATTTTTTTTGAATCCCACCACTGCAGCTGGCTCTTATTTAAGTGATTGTCCACTAGGATACCAAAATCCCTTTCACAATTACTGCTATTGAACAAATTTTCACCTAATCTATACCTGTACGTTTGGCTTTTCTTGCCTAAGTGTAAAACTTTTTTTCTATACTGTTTTTCATTTTGCTAGTTAGGGTGCTGTGTTCCAGTCTGTTGAGATCCATTTGGATCTTGAGTCTATCTTCTGTGTTCTTGATTATTCCTGCCTGAAAAGGCTGGAAAGACTCCTTATTCTGCAGCACAGATCCAAAACAGCTTGAGATGATGCAAAGAGAATGAGGTCAGGCTTATGGTATGCCAACCTTTGAGGTATTTTGTGTACTTATATTCAACTACAAATTTGTCTTCGAAAGATCTTTTGAACTTAACAGATGGAATAAGTGTTAATTGGATCAACTTCTGAGGAAACAGTTTGCCCAACTCAGCATTTCTCAGCATCTTAATTCCTTGTAATTCTCACATGTGGATCAGTACAAGGGCAGTTAAGCTGCCTGTCAGTCAAGATACCAAGGCATATGGCCAGGTCCCCAGAGTCATGTTGTAGGATAAAGATGAAGACTCAAATAAGCAATTAAATCACTCCCATGTCAATCTAGTAGAATGGAGAGTTATTAATCTCTGAATTAATTATATCGGAAATTTCCTCTACAATCATAATCAATTTTGAAAGGCAAATGGCAAACAGAACCTGGACTGAGGTTTTTGCTGGGCTGTGGCTCAGGGGCTTCTTACAGTCCCAGAGCTATGACATGCCATAAAGCCCCTGATCTGCAGAACAGTGTTCTGGGGCTTATACTAACTGAGGCTTCTCAGAAAACAACAATGGTGACCTTCTACCACTGCACCATAGAGAGCATTTTAACATACTGCACCTCTGTATGGTTTGCCAATTGCATGGTGGCAGATAGGAAAGCACTCCAGAGGGTTAATGTCATTGCCCAGAAGATTACTGGTTGCCATCTCCCCACTTTGGAAGAGCTTTATAACTCCTGCTGTCTTAAGAAAGTTCAAAACATTCTCAAAGATCCATCTCATCCTGGGAACCCTTTTTTTGAACTATTACCATCTGGCAGACGTACAGAATAATAAAAACAAGGCTGAAAAACAGCTTCTATCCCAGGGCAGTAGCTCTTTTGAATTCTGCTGGATAGTGCAGTGTTGGTGTGGTGTCAGGGGCTTCCAGTTCAATGTGTAAAGAGTGAAGGATGTGTGTTTGTGTTTATGTTCATGGTCATGATATGCACTGAAGATGATGTTTGATTTCGTTGTACGAGGTGCAATGACAATAAACTAAACTAAACTAAACTTCTTTCACCCTGCACAAGTAGGGTACAGAGCAGTCAAAGTAGCAGAGATGGGAGGATGGGTAGTTGTGGGGAGTTAAACAGAAGAGGCAGTCCCTTACCTTGGGACAACTGAAGTTGGGGGCTGGGAAGAATCAGGTTTGGGATGGTTTGGCTTGGAATGGGTCCTTAGGTAATGACTGATGGAATTTGGTTAAAAACAGCAATGGGGAATGCTGGCATTTCAGGATCAATAGGTCCCAGGGACTGACCAAGATTGAATCCTGCAACATTATCCTGGGACACCTATATTTGCCTTCATTCATAATGCTGGTATTGCCATCACTAAGCAATGTGACCTTGTGCTTTATGACCACATTGTTTAGGGATAAAAATTCTGGTACCAATTACCATTGTAACTCAAGGATTACATATACTTAATTAATTTCATAGCAAAGTTGTGTACAGAAATCCTATTAGATTTAAGTCATATTAGTCTGCAATAATAAGAGCAATAAAATTCCAAGGAATAGACTTATCTGTCTCTGATAAATTGGACTGTATAATTAATATTTGTAATGTAGACAGGACTTTAGAGGAAAGATGAGTAACATGCAGTCTTCTCAAATGTTCTTGCATTTCCATTTCCACCAGCCCCAGCCTACAGGGTGAATGGTGAGAGGGTAAAAAGTTGTAGTCCAAAAACATTCAGTTACTCATAACTTCCTGCTGTCCTAGGTCAGTGAAACCAATTCAGGTCTCAACCAGAGTTAACAATAGATAACACCGTCCTCATTTGCTGAAATACATCAAATGGTGCCTCACCAAGATTGTATCTGCCCATCCTGTATGATTATCTAGAGACGGTCTGTTGTAGGTTCTCTCGTCATGAGACTCTTGAGGCGAAGGCCATTAATAGGTCTTCTGAGTGGCAACTCCTATTTTATTGAACAGTCTCCCAAGGGTATGAATACTCCCTGCATTTGCCTCAGAATGTACCAGATGTGAACTATGTACTGGAAGACTTTGCAGTGTTATTAATGTCCATTAGTTCAGGGCAGAGAAATTAGCCTGCATGTTGTTCTCTACTACTCAGTTTGATAAAACCCAAACAAATGATTTTTGATCATTACTTTCAAGGAAAGGGGCCATTTCAATTCAACTCCTTATGTAATTATAAGGTGAACAAGTGATGTGCCCTGTCTTTTATTGTTTGGTCATGTTTCCTGTGGTTTGCAACCTCCCTCAATTCCTTTAATTCAATTAAATCACCTAAGGGAAAATGTTAGGAATCTGTACACCAATTAGCTGGGCTGGCAGTATATAAACCAACAATGTATGCTTGTAGCTTTAAGACAAAATCACTGTATTGATTTATACTATATTCCAATTGGTTGATTATATTGCAAATTACCATAAGAGGAAGCTAGAGATCATAGCTTGCTCTCTCTGACATTCTGTCTCTCTGACATTCTGTTGCTATCTAAGGTTTTCTGTTGTATTTATGCTGTGCTTATACTTTGATATCTTTGTTTACTGTAAATGACAAAGGCAACCAGTAAGAAGACTTTGTAATTGGATATTCTTTGGACTGTTAAATGTATATGACCTGGACTGTTTATTGATCTGTGCTATATCTTAAAGTAAACTCTAACTCAATTTAGTGTATCTGTGCGTGGCTGAATAATCATTCATAACTATTCTCATAAATGTTTCCATGTGCATATCCTTGTTACTCAAGGGTTATTCTGTACATATCGTAACAGAAAACTTCAAAATGGAACTTTCTCAGTAATAGTTCTGCTCTCAGTACTTACAGGGATATTCCCCCAACAAAGTCATATAATCCATTTTATGAGCCATGGTGGCACAGTGGTTAGAATGCAATACTACAGGCTACTTCTGCTAACTGCCTGTAATTTGGCAGTTCAAACCCCATCAGGCTCAAGATTGACTTAACCTTCCATCCTTCCGAAGTCAGTAAAATTAGGACCCAGATTGTTGGAGACAATATGTTGACTCTGTAAAACTGCTTAGAGAGGGCTGTAAAGAACTGTAAACAATATATAAGTCTAAGTGCTATTGCTATTATATACTAACTCGACAACTGGTACTCTATTGTGTCATTGTTTCAAAGGTATTTCCTTACTTACACAAAAAAACAGAATGACCAAGGATGACAAAAAAGTGATAGGAGCAAGAAAGACTTTTGACTTCCTGCCAGCTTCCCCATTGAGTTTCCTTGTGGAGTCTGCCAGGAGCATCAGAAACCAACCAACCAACCTTCTTCCTTGCTTGCTTGCTTTCCTTCCTTGTAAATAGCTGTTGCTGGGTGGGGGAGTGAGAGATTGGCTAGAAAACTGACAGAGAACACTGAAAATGAAGATCATGGGTCTGCAGCAGAACCACAGCAGCAGCCAGCAACACTGAAGCAGCCACAACTTTCCCTCATATCATTCTCTTGGAATTCATGGGTCCTGGATTTTGGATGCATTCTGTAAGTTAGCCTATTCAAGATAATTTAGTTCAAAAATTGTTGCCCTATGATGTACCATTTTGCCCAAGTAAATGTCACAATGAGAGATTTAGTAGATCTTCTGCAACTTGCTTAACATCTTGGAAATCACGCATAAAAGACCTTCATTGTATTAATATCATTCAGGAGGATGTAGAATATATATATTTCATGTAAAAGATTTTGGGTTCATTCCCTTATTTAAGTAGAGCTAGGGAAAAATTCTGTGTAAAAAAATGAAGAATTGTTGTCTATTATGGCTATACAAATCTCTAAAGAGACACTTGGTTGAAGTCATAAGAAAAGGAGCCCCTTGGAGCTGTTTTGGATCAACATGGCACAATTTGCTACTATGAATGAAGCATCAATGTGAGTTCATCTTTCTCTGCTTTGCAGCTCCTCTCAAACATTTCTAGTAGTGCTGGCTATTTTCTAGTTGGGTGCGTTCAGCACAAATTCTGGGTGTTCTTGTAACATGCAGTGAAACTATCCAGTCTACAGCTTTCTTGGTGTAAAATAAAGAACTTCCAACTTGGTAGGTTTGACACACACTGAATATTGCAGGTGGAAATATTTTGGTTAGCACTGGGGGGAAGTATGAGAGGGCCTTCTCCAGCAGCACTGGTCCTACAAGACACCTCTCATGTTACTATTTTTTCTTCAAAGACTGGCGTTGACCATCCCCATGCTACAAAGTCTTCCTCAAAAGAAATAAGCCAATTTGTACAGGTTTCATGTCTATCAATATGGACACAACTGAGCTAGTTGAGCCAATGGTAAACAATGGAATAAGGCAGGTTTTTATTTTCCTATGGATTTGTTTTTCCACTACTTTTTAATATTGCATTTAATATTGCATACGTATGCATTAGATGAATGAATGTAAGTTTTGAAAGAAAGTCTATTGTAGTCAAAAGACCCAAGAACAAACCTAACAATAACAAACAGCAAACAACAACAACAGCAACAACAAAGAAAACAGAATACATTTTGACATTTCAAGGGAAACAAGGAATTTAGCCAATAGCTTCTTTCTATGTCTAATCCTGGCAGCCAAAAATACGGCTGTTGCCAGAGTCACACTGAAATGAAGTTGATAAAAGAAAGTTTATATTTGTTTTGTTTAAATGAACTGGTTGAAAAAGAAATAAAGCTGCTTCTCAGATCCGTATACAGCCCACAAACCACAAGTATACCCTCCCCTGACTTTAATTTAGAGTACAAGGGCAGATTATGGATAAAACAGGCACACCCTGGAATCTTCCTAGCAGGACTCAGATGAAAAGGCATTTAATGATGACTTTGTAACCAACTGGCCAATAGGAGCCCCCTCACCAGTGGTTTTGGTAATTTAAGCTTCACTGGGAGAACCAGGCAAGTTAGCTTTACTAATTACATACTATGAGCTTATATACCAGAATCTTTGTCTAATTAATTTAAATTGAAAATAGCAAAAATCATTCATGCTCAATTGTCCAACTTTTCAAGTTTGGTTTTATCTTTTAAAAAAAGAAAACTATGCTTACCTAACTCATTTCAACAGCAAGAAATATTTTTAGAGCATGCACTGGAAAATTAGAGCCCTGTTCATTAAAAAGGTTCTCCCTGCAGCATTAAAACAATAGTGAGCATTTATCTCCAAGAGTGTGCATTTATCTCTTTTTCAACTGAGAATGGCTACAGACTTTCTCAGATGAACTCAATGGAGCAGATTATGGTTAAACCATCTTTAAAAACAACAAAGCAACCTCTGTTGTCCTCTTTCCTTTGGCACAGATTTTTGCAAACAATAATAGATCCAGAGTTGTATTTGACTGCACACATCCTTTATCATGATTCATGAAAGTTTGATTTTTGCAGTTCCCTAGGTGGTAGGATCAGACTAGTCCAGCATAATGAGAAGGAGTGGTATGATGCTTCTCGCACAGTGCAATACTGAACATCTTTTGCCCATGCCTTCTGATGATAGCATCCCTGCTGTTTCCCAAGCCAGACCACAATCTGTGCCTTAGCCTCTCTTGCTGAGTCTAGATTCATTATAGGCAACTCATGCTGTATATATTTATTTTCATCTCCAGATCTTTGAAATGAGTTGCTCAGAGCACATTTTCAGTTTTCTCCAAACTCACATAAATCCTTGGCATCTGCAAATTGACCTTTCTTCCCTGATTGAATCTCTCTCTAACCAGCCAAAGAGAATTTTCTCTGTCTATGATACAGCATCTGTCCAGAACATTGGATTCAACAGACAGTGACTAAGTGCAGGTTTCATTCTGGGTCCAGTCCTCTTCTCTCTTTCCAAATGTGAGTTTCATGCAAGTACCAAATGTCTTTCTTCTTTTGGCATGCCTTCGCTATTTGCACTTGACTGCAGTTCTAAAACAACACAATGTCAGAATCTTTGTAAAGGGCTGTAAAAATTATTTATGATTCACCTTTATGCTTCCATGGGCTTTTGTTGTTACATTCTCCCTCTGCTTCAAGACTTCCGAATTAAATGAGTGTAAATGTGGAATCCACTGGCTGCCCTGGCTTTTGACAGGAATCAAGGCATTGAGATCAGAAAATTCTGGCCGTGACACTGAATATGCTTGTTCATGGAACTAGAGACTTTAATGGCCTGTTTGCTTTTGAAGCTCTAGCAAATCGAAGATGTGGAAAAGCCTAAAATTAGTGAGGCATTAGAAGCTCAGACCCAAGAGGTTCTAAGGTTCTAAAAGTAGTACTTCTATTGTGAGCTGGGGAAAGGGTATTAACCCACTCCTTGCCCCCAAATACAAATGAAAATAAAGGCAATGAGGGCATCTTCTTTTCTTGTCGGTTTATTCTTTTCTTTGTAATAGAAAGAGATTTGGGTGTATCTG
This sequence comes from Pseudonaja textilis, assembly GCF_049901715.1. Classification (NCBI taxonomy): domain Eukaryota; kingdom Metazoa; phylum Chordata; class Lepidosauria; order Squamata; family Elapidae; genus Pseudonaja; species Pseudonaja textilis. The sequence goes on from NC_141991.1 coordinate 70,755,112, forward strand.
AATATCTAACAAGACAGTTCTGAGGCCAGAACATTTATTATTGTTTTACATAATGTCAGAAAACATACAATTAGTACATAACTTGAGGTATTGAGCCTTAATATTTATAAATGCATGTTAAAAATCTATCAGGAAACATAGAAGCATTATAATTGCATACAATGCTATCACATTTATTATTTCCTGACACAGGAAATATGATATGTTCCACCATGCTGCAAAGGGTCACAAACTATTCAAAAAAGTCTATTTTTTTTCTTTCAGTTTTGAAAATACATGATTTGGAGTTCTGGAGACGTGTAATGAGAACTATTGTTACCCCAAGTGCATGCTCAGATCTGGCCATTCAGATATAGGACTTATTGCAGGTCCATGTTCTCCTTATCAGATTTGCCTCCCCTCGTTCAGAAGGGATATGTCAGTTCTTTTCATAAACAACATTGGCTAAAATATTGTGATTGCAGCTTATAAATTAAGTTATTAAAATTTTTTTAGCAATAGCTATATAGATGCTGCTTTGGTGAATGTCTAAGGCTCTTCATTATGATTATTCCGTACTTTCCTTCCAACATCTCTCACACGACAATGTTATTGTTGAGGTTTGTTTCATTTTTCTTAGAATTGCAATTGTCCTGTGTTTCATAAGAAGCAATTTCTGACTAAGCTTTTTGACTGGCATTATGGACCTGTGCACATGTGTTAAGTTTGGTTTAAGAAAAGGTCAACTGGTACTAAAACAATGCTCTATCTACTCTACTTTGACAGATCTTAGAGCCGGATCTTAGAGCAAATTGTTTGCAATTCCATTCCTTTAGCAAAAATCTGTGTGGAGATTATCTGCCACCTGCTAATAAACAAATGGTGTGTAGAGTTATTGAGCTCCCATTCTATGATTTGCAAGTTGAAGATCTCACAGCTGTTCGTCATTTTCATAATTAGACAAAAATAAACTCTCTTGCAAAAAAAAGAAAGAAAAAAGCCTCCCAATTTGATCGATGAGTGACAAGCTAGCCAAATTTTAGTCACCACATGCCAATGAAAGATCTATTATTGGGCACTCATTTGATATAATCATTCATTTTAAAACTTAGACAGATGTATGTGACAGTGATAGTCAGTATTCATGGATGTGTGTCTGTGAATGACAGAGACGGGGAGAAAGGAAAAACTATTCTGATACCACAAAAGTGAAATCAAGAATGCACATCCATTGACAGTGACCCAAGACAAAAAATAAACCTGGAAATCACACTTGATTCTTTTTTTTCACTTATGATATCTTCTAAAAAGAACTATGGGGCTTACTGAGATATTATGCAAGAAGATAACAGTGATAGTAGAAAGAATTGCATCCCTTATGTGCTACATTTGAATACCAGATGAAGGCATCTTTCCTTTTCCATTCGTACATTAATCTTTGATGTCTTAAATATTGAACAAATTGCACAACTATACCAGGTTTCTCCTGGGTTCTGTCGCATATTATCTTGGAACAAAAATTTGTTCAATATCTATAAGACAGTATTGTACAAAGTTCTCTCTAAGTCTGCAAGTTCATCGATATCCTGTTGAAACCTACAGTACTGTGTCTCTCCCCATCACCTAAATTACTGTATAGTGGAGGTTAAAGTGTTGGTTTAGGAATTAGCTTAGGCATGAAAGTCAGCTGGGTGATTCAAGCCAATCATTCTCTCTCAGTTCAACTCATCACAGGATTGCTATGTGGGAAAATAGGAGGAAGGAATATTAGGTATGTTCACCACTTTGAATTATTTATAAAATAATAAATGCAATATATAAAGTAAATAAATAAGTAAAAATACAGGACAATACAGAGAGAGAGAGGGAGGGAGGGAGGGAGGGAGAGAGGGAGGGAGAGGGAAAGTGATTTCATCATTTTAGGTATCATATATCAAATCAAGAAAACAACTTTCCTGCAGTGCTCAATAGTTCAGTACTATAACATTTAATCCATAGTTGGAATCAGTTGGAGATCAACACATGTACTTCATATGTTCTAAAGAGGCTACATAAAGCCCTATATAGTGGAACAGAAAACCTTTATGAAAGAAGAAGAAAGATTTACCATTTACAGCCAGCGAGACTTGCAAAAATGTTTCCTAATAATTCGGCAAGCTGTTGGAAATGTGGCCACGAGCAGGGAACCTACTACCATATGTGGTGGATCTGCCCCAAAGCAAAAAAATATTGGTAGAAAATTAGAAATTGGCTTGAAGAAATTACAAAAATTAAAATTGAATGGAAACCAGGGATATTTTTATTAGGAATATTAAAACAAAAAAATAGTAAAAAATTATTAGATATTATACTCCACATATTAACAGCAGTAAGGCTTGCCTTTGCCCCAAACTGGAAATGCAAAAATAATCCCCCCGACTTTGATAATTAAAAATATTTTGGAATGTGCAGAAATGGACAGGTTGTCAAGGGAACTCAAAAACAAAGAGGAGTCAGAGTACTACGAGATCTGGAATTTTTGGTATAATTGGTTGGAAGATAGACATGAAAGGAATAAAGTAAAGTCAAATGAAAAAGTATGATGGAAATTGGTAATACTATGTGTAATTATGTTTGTAATACAAAACTAGATAAAAATTTGTGTTATATGTGTGTGTGTGCGCACGTGTGTGTATTAATGTAGTAACTGTAAATGATTATCCTACAACAGCTTCAGAGATGTCAGATTGAGTGAACACCATTTTGCCTACATTGCAATAAGTGAAATATTTAGTTTGATTGTATTTGTATAATTTTGTTTAATAAAATATTTATAAATAAAAAAGAAAGAAAGAAAGAAAGAAAGAAAGAAAGAAAGAAAGAAAGAAAGAATAAAGAAAATTAGAGCAATGGTGTTACTGTATGATGCATTTTAGGTTTTTTTAATAACAATCTTTTCCATTCTCAAACTATTTTTTTTTCTATGAAGTATGATGTGCCTTTCACTAAACTAAGAAGCAGGATATTTTATCCTAAATTTGCATTCCTACACATATATGGATTTCCATCCTCAATAATATATGTTTTCAAGGCAATAAAGGAGACTGATTATAGCTTGGGATAAAGAAATGTCAAAAATCATCCACAACAAAACTGTGTATTAGAAGTTAATCTCATCCATGATCGGCAATCATTCACATTCATAAACATAGATATTTTGCTGACCTTATTTATTTTTGTGGTATTTTAGAAGGTGTGAGAGATAGTTTTTGTCCTTTTGAGTATAATGAAATCTTTAAATATCTATAATATATCTGTTACTGTTTTATTTAATTCACAGTGCAATGAAAAATTTCCTAGAACATTAATTATGGAATTACGGACCACAGTATCAATAAGCAAATCAATCCTCAAAATGAGTAGGAAATAATGGGGCATGCATGTCTTAATGTGTATGGGCTATCCCAAAAGGATAACTGAATTAAACTGATTCTGTTTACATTTATGTGTATTGTATTTATCAATGAATTGTGTGCATTGAATGGAGAGTAGAGATTTGAAGATGACATTTAATTTGAGTTTTGTGATGAGAGATTCAAGATTAGAACTCCCCGTTGTTGCTCTTGGATGAATTCCAGATTTGTCAGGGCCCATTGGCAAAGTAAGGCCTGTTTTGAGCAGGCCTTAGAACAACCATATATTATTTTCCCTTAATATAGTAATGCAGCTTTGCTTTCATCATTGAATTTCATGGTGTTACAAGAAGGTTGACAAAGCTAGTTAACAAGCTGGGTGACTCTTGTGAGCAATATTCTTCATCACTGACCTTGATAGGATGGCAAACTGTGCAGAGCACATTAGCATAATAGGGACAGGCATTGGCTCAAGGTTGAGAACCACTGGCAATTTCCTTGGTTGGTTAGCAGAAGCCAGCTGATACAAAGTGTTACAATCCTACAAAATTGGCAACATTTATAACATTGTTCTCTTCATTTTTAAAGAGATTTTACTTGCCGAATCAACTAGAATTTACAAGCAATGTTTGGTCTCAAGAATTACTGCTGTTTGACTGGTCAAACTTGAACTCACGTTAAAAGGGCAAGGAGGAGAGATGAACTCACAGTTATGTGAGTTATAGTTATAGCATGTTTGGATATCAGTAAAAAAAAAATTCCTAGCAATAAGAGTTTTGCTACACTTGAACACATAGTTTCAGGCAGCGGTGGAGTTTTTTTCTGCTGGAGGTGTTTAAACATAGGTTGTACAGTATTGCCATGTAATGGGATGTTGTACAGCATTTTTAACTGAGGAGTTGCAATGGATAATTTTCCAAGGTCTCTTCAGCCCCTACATTCTTTGATGGTTTTATGACCTGATTTTAATCTTTCATTATGCTGTTTTTTTTTTTAAATGTTCATGTTGTATAGCTTGAGATTTTAAAAAAAGCATGGTAGGCCACAGTTTATAATAGACAAAAAGGATTGGATAAAGAATTGTATATATAAGTAAGAGAAAGCCAGTTTGGTGTAGTGGTTAAGGCACCAGGTTAGAAACCAGGAAACTGAGAGTTCTAGACCCACCTTAGGTACAAAGCCAGCTGGATGACCTTGGACCACTCACTTTCTCTCAGCTTTAGGAAGTAGACAATGGCAAACCACTTTTGAAAAAACTTGCCAAACCCCTGCAAGCAGGGGTGAGATTCAATTTTTTTAACAACTGGTGGTGTGGCTTAGTTGGTGGGCATGGCCAACTCAATTATCACTCACATCGAGGCACGCATCTCCTCGCCTGGCCTCTCATGACTGTGGGGATGCTGCTATAGTCATAAGTGTGATAAATGGTCATAAGTCATTTTTTTCAGTACCATTATAACTTTGAATGGTCACTCCATACAAGCAGAGTACCAGCAAAGGAGGGAAAAAAAACTCCAGAGACGTTCCTGAGACAGGAAGTCTAGTCCTGCCAAGAATGTAATAAGGGTTAACGGAGAGGCAGTTTCTATAAGCAACACCAGAATGTTTCCTTCCTGCCTTCCTTACAGGATTAGGTCAGTAATTTCTTCTAACAACTGGTTCTCCGAACTGCTTAGAATGTTAACAACCGGTTCTAGCAAATAGGTATGAAGTGGTAGAATCCTACCCCTGCCTGCAAGGACTAGGGCAGGCAATCATCAGGAGTCAAAGGCATAAACAAACAAACAAATAAACATGACAGAAATAAATTATATGCCAGTCATTGCATTTTTGTCTCTGAATATCCATTTAGCTATATGCAATATTTTTAAAAAAACAAGTGGGTACCATCATAAGATAACTGCTATAGTTGTTGCTCAATACACACAATCACAAAATTTATTACTGCAACAGAACATCCATTGCATAGAAAGCCAGACTGGTTAGGCTATGAAATAAACATCAATTCATTCCTTTGAAGGAACTGTTTTCTGCTGCAACAAAACATGTATTTTACAGAAAGTGAAGTCCATATCAATAAATCCTTAAAATGGTTTCCTCCCAATTAGGAAGATAACTCTAAAATAATTTTCCATGTAGATACATAAAACATTCACAGCCTACATTATATTGTGTGCAAATACACACACACACACACACACACACAGGAAGGGAGAGAGGGAGAGAGAGAATGAGAATGACATCATATATTTTAATTCTTTACAACAGCAGCACAGACAATTTCAGGGAGAATTGTCTCAGATTAGGAAGAATGTTGCATGATAACAAAATTTTTGGTTTTCTGGTACTAGGAAGAGGATTAACAGATCTATTGTTTTACACTAATATAATCTTAGATTTCATCTTAAATTTGGAAGGTAGGAATATAGAAAGTGGGGTAGCATTATAAAAGAAGTTGAGGGAAAAAGCAATATTCTTTGTTAAGTATGTATGGAACATCTATGGAACTTTCTTAAATGTGCATATTTAAATGTGCATACTTTAACTTTCTTAAATGTGCATTAAAGGTTACTACAGACTTCTTCAATCTAAAATGCCTTCTAGATGAATAGTCTTCATCATCTAGAATTCCCATGTCAATATGCCACTGCAGAGATTTGTACAATTTTAAGAGATCTCCAATTCAAGGATAAATTTATAAGAGATATGCCTAAAATGCTGTAGATACCTGTGGTCTACCTGATAATATAATATATGATATAATATATAACAGTTTCTTAGGTTCCTAAATGAATTCTTATTAGGATAAAGCAAACCTATATAATTATTTAGAGGTTGCCATTTCCTAATAAAAATGTATCTCATCAGCACTGCAGGAGTGAAAATGGAAAAATAAAGATTGTTATTCATAGTGGTCATTGAATTCAGGAAATTACACTTAACACCATGGGATATTGGGAACATTTCCTTACAATACAGGCTGTCATTTAAGAATATGCTTAAAAAGACACTTCAATAATATTCAGTTTCCTCTCCAGAGACTCATGATAAAAGCTAATTCATCAGAAGAATTATTTCATTACATGAGAGCCAAATATGCTAAGATTTCGTATAAACTTTTCAAATATTACTAATAAAATAGTGACAATCTAAGTTGGCACATTCAGAAGGCATTGTTTCCTTCTAAAATTAAATTCTGACTTTCCTTTTAAACGTACCCCTATCAAGTTTTTGACTGTTTTGTGGGATTTTTTCTCTTACACTGCAGAGTGACATATAGAAAACTCCATAGTTATTGCTTGGTTTAGCATAATTCACTGTTTTAGCATAAACCATAGGTAAAAGTTTACTCGTGGGTATTTCAGCAGATGTCATTCCAAATTATAGTTAGCCTCAATACTCAGGTCCTCCTACCCATTTAATCAACATCTCTGATACATTTCTCATAGTTGGCCATATGGGCTGTGCAAAAACATTCTCTTGAAGGTTCTTATGTCCCCTTGGAGGTCTTGTGTGGTTGCATCAAGAGCCTCTCTGTACCATTTGATTCTTTGGTTGTTCAAGCAATATGGTCAGAGAGGGACTTCGTGCATAACTGTGCATAATACTACCAACTATTCAAAACTTTCTAGAAGTTTGTTTTTGTTTGAATTGTCATGGTGGTCCGTGGTCATGGTGGCTTGATCAGAGTTGCAGCTATCCTGCATTACATAGAGGAAGACTGAGCCATCCCACTCTGTTGTCCCTATTTTACTCATAGAAGGCTGTGAGAGGTGGGTTAATTTTGCCCTATGGCAAGAAGTTCTATTCCTATGACCAGAAATTGGAATCGGGAAATAACCGAGATAGCAATAGCACTTAGACTTATATACTGCTTCATAGTGTTTCACAGCCCTCTCTAAGTGGTTTACAGAGTCAGCATATTGCCCCAACAATCTGGGTCCTCATTTTACCCACCTCAGAAGGATGGGAGGCTGCATCAACCTTGAGCCTGGTGAGACCTGAACTGCCAAACTGCTGACAGCCGGTGATCAGCAGAAGTAGTCTGCAGTACTGCATTTTAACCACTGTACAATGCAGCTCTTAAACATATAATTATCATATTTAAGTTAAATTAAAAGGAAAATAGAGGTAAAATTGTAATTAATTGTAATTTAGCTACGCTTTAGCCATTAATCTGGGCTAGGATATCATACTAAGCCCAATTAAGTCTAGCTGAGGTCAACTCAACTGCTGTGCAGCTTAGATCATTGTTATTTCAATGTGAAATCATACAGTCAGTTGGTCATTTGGTTCAAAACCATACAGAATACCTTTTGAAAATCTCAAGAGGGATTCTTCTAATACTTGCTCTATAAAATCTCTTTACCTAAGAAGAGCAACAATTAATCCAAGGAACTTTCTGTATGAACAAGTTCTACCACTATGTTATATAGCATTGATACCCAAGCCTGTGTAACCCAGAAGCTGTAGTTCAGTTAAGCAATAAATAAGGGATTCAAGTTGGTAGTTGGTAACTCAGCCAGCACAAAGATAGATAGACTGGCAAATTTCATCTGTGAGGAAATCACCAGATTACAGGTAGATGGAAGACAGAAATTTGAAGAGCCAAGTGGAAGAAAAGTAGACTGGATTCACATGGGCTAGGTTGGCAAAAAGAATTAAGTGCTAGGAAGAGAGTGAGAAAAACAGGCTAAATAAGACTTCTGCAGAGACAGCTGTTGCCACCAGCATTTTAAAAAGGAAAAGGAAAAGTTTGTGTATGTATTTAAATATATACAGTGCTTTGGAGATATACTTCACTTCATGGTTGAGGAGTCTGCTCAGACAATTTTACAAAACAATGTTATCTCAGAGGAAAACACTCTCTGTAAGGTGAAAAGCTTACCATTCTTTATTTATTTTTGTACCTGTGTGATCTTCTTCCTATATATGTAGAACTGCGGATTCAAATTTGGATATTTTCCTTATTGGATTAGTGCCCCACTCTCTCTGAAGATATGGCTGTAGGCTATGTTTAAAGTGAATCCCATCATTGCTGAGGGAGAGATCCTGCTTGAGAGATCTCTGAGGGAATCGGTTCTGAGACAGAAGAAACTCAGAACAGTTTATTTGTTGCAAGTAGAAGCCACACCTAGATGAAATTTTTACTGGAAAGAATGACTCATTAAACTTCTGCACAAAGTACAGAATTCTTAGAGTACAGAATATTTCTTACTAAACATATATTTATGTTAGGCACATTATGTCCCTTGGATATGCATATACACACAAATACACAGAATATATTAGATAGACATCAGACAAACATTTATATCTTTATATATTAAACATGCATGCAATATTTATATTAGGCATGCATATCCCTTAGAACTTCAATTTATTTTTGGGTTAAATTTAACCATGGATCAACCATTTACAGGTAGTACTTTTTTAGCAACTGCCTTGTTCAGTGACTGTTTGCAGTTCAGATGGTGATGAAATGTAACTGTTATCACCAATCCTCATATTTATGACCTTTGCAAGCCCGCAAAACAAAAGGAAGCTGAAATAAGTCATAAGCACAGTTGCAGTTTCACTTAGCAATTTCTTTGCTTAATGACTGAATTGCCAGTCTTTAGTAATTTGGGGTTGCTAAATGAGGACTATCTGTAGTGCTAAATTCAATCGTGGGATTAACAGCCTGGAGTAATTTTTTTCTCATTCTTTCAAGATCCTGATTGCAGTTTTACATATATTGCTTCTTTTAAGGGGTTCATTAACGACATTAATCACTTTCTCTATATCAGATTTTTCTCCTGAATTCCCAGCAGGCAAAACCTGCTTATTTTCAGCTCATCCCAGTGAAATTGGACCTTGTAGTTTGTTCTCATCACACTGTGCTGTATATTGTTTACTTTCTATCGTGCATATAATCAGTTTGAAATGTCTGTAATAATTAACATATCTACAGTCTAATACTAGGACAAATGATTTCACAGACTTTTTTATGCTGGATCAGATAATGTCTAAGATCGATTTTATTTTGCAGTCATTAAAAATGATTTCTAAGCTGTTTATATTATGTTTTACAATACCATTTCTGTGTTGAAGGCATTTTATTATTTTTCTTTGTGTATATGTTCGTTTAGTAATGTTGTTATCTGTCCAGTGAGCTTCAATTATTAGACAGAGTCAGTGTATAAATGAATAATAACAAATGATAATTTAGTTTTCTGTTTGAACTATCTTGGGAGAGTGTTTGCTTCAATAATACTAGTACAGTATAGACTAAAGAATCAATGATGTGTTCTATTTGTGAAATCTACACTCTACAGAGGCAGCAGATGTTAAATCAGTGTTTCTCAACTTGGCAACTTTAAGATCCGTCCATTTCAACTTCCAGAATTCCACATCCATCCTCACTTCCCTTTACTGCCCAGGAATTCTAGGAGTTGAAGTCCACACATCTTAAAGATTACCAAGGTTGAGAAACACTATGTTAGAAGATTGGGAATTTTTGAAAAAGGGGCTGAAATGCCATATTTCATATATGCTGTAGTTGTGAATTTTCTGTATAGAGGAGATTGAGCTCCGTATACCTCTCTTTCAGGTATCCTTATTTGAGGAAAATAACCATTATCTTTCATATTCACTAAACTCCCCTTTAAATAATCTGTTTCTGTTTTGGTGCAAGATTACTAGGCAATCCATTTTGCCAATATTTCAGAAGAATCATTAAGAAAATAGGGGATGACCCAGACTGGATAAATTCATTCAAAACATTAGTATTTATCTGTGTTTTCTTAATGTCAGGTATTGTACATTTATGCTATGTATATTACAGACCTTGTTTTAATATACATTTCAAAGGGCTTTCTCTTTCACTCTCTCTCTCTCTTTCTCTCCCTCCCTCCCCCTCTCTTAACCACAATGTAGAACACTGCTTTACATCTACAGAGAATTGACCTACATCTGAATAGATATAATGATATATCCAGTCACCTAGAATTTAGCTTCCCAAGCATCTTGCAAAAAAAAAAAAAAAATCCAGCATTTGTCCTTTTGCCAAAGTCAGAAGTCACATTACATAAATGATCAGGATAATGGATTTTCCTTAGAGTTTATTATGTCATGTTCAAGCTGTGAATTTACTTATCTTCATCTCAGCTCTAGAATTAATGAATGGCTAATCAAGTGTAACGGTAAGATAATACTGTATTACCCCAAACTACACCCTTATAGATATGGAAACATTTGCTAGAGTTAGCAAAAGAATCATGAAGTCAAAAATTCCAACACTGGAGAGGCTGATGACTCAAGACTTTTTACAAGTAAAGGTTCAAGGCAATACCTCTATTTTCTCTAATAATAATCATTCACGATAATCATTTATCCGGAAGATTCGACTTTGCTGTTACACCCTACAAACTCATCTTATATTTGAAGATTTCACAGGTACTAATGGTGTCACCTCCAGACCTACACACTTTCATCCTCTTCATAGTGTTCTCCTTTTCAAGAAGGAGCAGGACATGTAAAGTATCTGTGTAGAGGTGAAACTCAAAAAATTAGAATATCATGCAAAAGTTTATTTATTTCAATAACACAACTTAAAAGGTGAAACTAATATATGAGATAGATTCATTACATGCAAAGCAAGATAGCTTAAGCTGTGATTTGTCAAAATTGTGATGATTATGGCTTACAGCTCATGAAAACCCCAAATCCACAATATTTGCATGTAATGAGTCTATCTCGTATATTAGGTGACCTTTTAAGTTGCATTACTGAAATAAATGAACTTTTGCACGATATTCTAATTTTTCGAGTTTCACTCAGGGATGGGACTCTACCAGTTTGCACCTATTTGCTAGAACCTGTTGTTAACATTCTAAGCAGTTTGGAGAACCAGTTGTTAGAAGAAATTACTGGCTTAATCCTGTAAGGAAGGCAGGAAGGAAACATTCTGGTGTTGCTTACAGAATCTGCCTCTCTATTAACCCTTATTACATTCTTGGCAGGACTAGACTTCCTGTCTCAGGAACATCTTTGGAGTTTTATTCCCCTCCTTTGCTGGTACTTTGCTTGTGTGGAGTGATCATTCAAAGTTACACTGAATGATCATGGCACTGAAAAAAGTGACTTATGACCATTTTTCACACTTATGACTGTTGTCATGAGAGGTCAGGTGAGGAAATGCATGCCTCAATGATATTGAGTTGGCCACACCAAGCCAATAACATGACCACCAAGCCATGTCCACCCAGTCACATGACCATCAAGCCACGCCCACCAACTAAGCCACGGCCACAGAACTGGTTGTTAAAAATTTGAATCCTACCCCTGGTTTCACTTGTACATGCCAAGGTTGATATGAATCAGGAATTGAAACTTTGAGATCGAGAAGCCCGTAGAAAAGATAAGCATAGGAGCAAAGCTAAAGAAAAAGCAAGAAGAAAACCTCAAGATTAAACTGAAAGCTGCGCAACTATACCTTGCTTGCCTCCTGGAATTGTGGGTGTGCCATTGGTGGAGGTTTTCAAGAAAAGATTGGACAACCATATATCCAGGATAGTATAAGGACAGCTGCTTCAAGCAAGGGGTTGGACTGGAAGACCTCCAAGTCCCTTCTAGCCCTATTATTCTATGCTCAAATAGTGCTTAAATCAAGGATGGGCTGCTGGGGGGTTGCAGGTGTTCAGGAGAGCTCCTAGCTAAAATTCTGCACAGTTTGAAGAACCCCCAAATCCTACTCCTGGCTGGCCCTGCACTGCCCACCCCGCCCCTCCCAGGAGTCCCCATGCAGCCTGTTTTAGATGCAGGTAAGTGCAGGGCACATGAAGAAGCTCAGGGAAGGTGAAAAACGGGCATTCCGAAAGTTCAGGAAGGCTGGAAACGGACTTGTTTCCGGCTTTCAGAGAGCCTCCGGAGCCCAGGGAGGCAGTTTTTGCCCTCCTGGAGGCTCGAGGAAAGCCTCTGGAGCCCAGGGAGGGCAAAAACACCACCACCCCGCCTTGGTGCAGGAGGCCAACTAGGCCACGCCCACCATGGCCACACCCACCCAGCAACCGGGCAGAGAACCCCTTGCTAAAAATTTTGAAGCCCACCCCTGGCTCAAATGACACAGAAAGCTTTCCTGTGCTGAGTGAAATACCCTGAGAAAGGGTAAGGATGCTGTCCACCCCTGTGATCAGCGGAGTTTAAAAATATGCTCAATGTTTATTAATTATTGTCTTTATTAATGTATAAAGACAAGAATGTAAGAATTTCTCATATTTGTTATACACAACTCATTTTTGCAATATTGCTCCTTTGTGCTGGTATGAAGAACGAACCTTTATTTAATAATAAAGCTTATTATAAAATTAGATTTTTATATAAAGATTGGTAAGTGGATAATTGTGCATAAACTATGCACCAATAAATTGCATCCCTTGGATATTGGAACGCTGAAAAAAATCAAAGCACAGGAAGAGTAATCCTAGACATTGTTATCTTAAAATTTTGTTTATATAAATTTAAGAACTGTTATAATGTCCCTTTAACTACATGGTATTGTATTAATAATCACTTGCTTAAAAGCTTATTTATAGCAATTAATAATTTAATATAAATATTTATATTGTATAATCTGTTACGTTATGTAAATATGTTAATTGTTATTTGTCGTAATCCATTGATATATTTAAATGGAAAAGTGTGAGTAGCTGAGAGTCAATAAAGATACATTACATTCACAAAGACATATCAGACATATAAATACATAAACACATACAATATATATACAACATACACATAAATAACTTACAAAATTTTATAAACACTAGACATCTATTTTTTTCACAAAGCATAACTCTACTTTTTTTTTCTGAATTTCCATTTGTGACAATTGCTTGGATTTTTTTTAAAAAAATGGATATTCTGCCTTTCAGCAAATTATGTTCAGTTCAGCATTTAGGGCAGTCTATCTTCAATGAAGCTGCCTCTGCCTAAAAGACTGAAATTTGTATAAATTTATGCAGCATCCCAAGGAGCTTATGACAAGCAATTCCATCTGACATTATTTGTGCATATAGATATTTGTGATTACACATGGCTGAACCATTTACCCTGTGTTGTTTTTATTAATACAGATCAGTTGGGTCTGGACAAAAAGTGCTAGCTTTTCACTTCTCTAATGAAATTATTTTCTTCATCATGATAGTTGTCAATTGTTGACTGAATTTTTATATCTCCCTTCATATACAACACCACCACAAACCTCAGGTTTCGTCCTTATATAGTGCTTCTTTCTTTATAATAAAATATTCACACATACCGTACCATATAAATTTGCTTGAGTAAATTGGAATCGTCCTGGGGGTAAGACCCACTGAACTCAATTGAACTACCTTTTGAACAGACAGGAGCATGATTAATTTATGAATCTGATATGTCAATGCTGAATTACAGCTAAAGAATGGCAGAAATGGTTTGACATTGTGGATTGAAATTCCTACTCCTTGAAATATGGAGGATTTCTAATGCTCACCATAATACAATTTTAACTTTGATTTAGATTTGAAGGTAATAGAATTGGGATCCATCGCACAGCTCTTCCCTGCTTTTCCTCCCATTTCCCACTTTTTCTTGCACCTCTTGTTGTAGCATCAGCACAATAGCAAGAAAGGTATGACAACCATCAACAACACTTAATAAAGGTAAAAAGAAGAGAGTGAGGGAGCTGGGAGGGAAGGTTGGTGACAATTCAAAGACCCATTTGACTAACTTATAAGACAATAATAATATTCAATTATATAATCAGGAACATTACAATGAACATGCCATGTTTGGTCTTGCAATACAACAGCTACTTCAAGAATTATTGGAACTTAACATTTTTAGACCATAACTGGTATTTACAAGACTAAATCTTCTCAATCATCCAGGTCATGGTTGTCCCAAAGGTGCTTTTTAAAGAGGCAACTGGACTTTCTGGGGTTTTTTTTTGAAAACATTTCGTTTCTCATCCAAGAAGCAGAGCTGAAGAAGCTTCTTGCATGAAAAGTAAAACATCTTCAAGGAAAAACCAGAAAGTCCAGTTGTCTCTTGAAAAAGCACCTCTGGGATGACTTAAGCTTGAATCCACATTTACTACACACCAAAACTTTTCCTTTCAGGACAATAATGTTTATAACACAATAAATTATTACTTACTACTTACCATGGATTAGAAAGCATTACTTTCTTCCTTTTTATTATTTCTGAAGTTGATTGGTTGAGTAGTCATTCTTTGCATTACAGACATTTTATTTGCTCAAATTGTGTTAAATTTATTCATCGAATTATATAGCCTAGAGTATGCCAGGCAGCAACCATTCATAACTGGCACTGACTGAACTACTGTGTTATTGAGTTAAAGAATGCATCACTAAGAATGAAAGAGAAAAGCGAACCTCATTTAGCAATGGCGTTCACATAAATGGGGAAACAATTTTAATTCTGTAAGTGGAAATTTAAGCAAAACTATTGTATCACTACATACAATATACTGAGAGCATATGCACCAAAACAAATTCCTTGTGTGTGCAATCATACTTGGCCAATACAGAATTCTATTCTATTCTATTCTATATGAGAAAGGGTCTTATTACAAAAAGGACAGCATTCTTTGTTACCCAAAACCCCTGTTCTTCCTCAGTTATTATACTATATTTTGCTTTCCAGGCATGTATTTCATTTTGGGGGGAAATGAGAGTTGATTAGCATTCAAAGTGCTTTTTTCTTGCTGTGCTCCCTTCCCTTGGCCTTTTGGTGTCTTTCTTTCTTTCTTTCTTTCTTTCTTTCTTTCTTTCTTTCTTTCTTTCTTTCTTTCTTTCTTTCTTTCTTTCTTTCTTTCTTTCTTTCCTTCCTTCCTTCCTTCCTTCCTTCCTTCCTTCCTTCCTTCCTTTTTTCTTTCTGATCTCCCCTTTGCTTTTCCTTCCTTTCTCTTCAGCAACTGGTTGCTAAGACATAAGACAGAATGATCTTGCAAGGACTGTGTTTCCTACCAAATTAAACTGAACTTCCAGTACTTTCAAACTCACTATGTTATAGTCAACTTTTAAAGATGATGGGTGGCTGAAGGATCACAGTTTTCCCAGCTATGTTCTAAACTGATTGCTGTTGGCAGATAACTTCTGAAATGTGGTTGATGGCTGGTTCTCTGCCAAAAGGGGAAAACAACCAAACTAACTTTTCTGGCTGTCCTAGGATTATATGTGTATATTGATAGATAGATAGATATCAAGCTTAGAATGAAGAAAGCAAAGATATATACATCTTTGCTTTCTTCGTTCTAAGCTTGATTCATGATTATTCCATGGACATGCCTGTCTGGTTTTCTTGGCCACAATACGGAACCAGATTGCCATGGCTTTTTTTCTGAGAGGTGTTTACGTCTTCAAGTCTAACTTCAGATTTAGGATTCCTTGTAATCTCCTATCCAGTGAGAAGCCCTGCTTAATTTTTCAGGTCCAGGTTAGGACAGTGATGTGCTGCCACCTGCTGAGGCTACATAAAGCCTACAATGATGTAAGAGAAATGACCCAATCACTAATAACCTCTTGACAAAGTTTGATATCTTTTTTTCTTTTTGGTTTTAACAGGTCTTACCCAGAAAAGATAATGAAAGACCAAAAGACTCAAAGCATACCAAAAATAAGTTTAACTCCATTTCTGTGCAATGTGTTCAGATCCTGGCAAATATTCCCTATTATTCCCTGTTCTCTATTGCGTAGAGACTATGTAACAGTCTCTTATTACAATGCCAAGACTTCACTTATTAACTGGACTGTCACCACTCATTTAAGGACCTCTGCCACTGGGCATACATAATCTTAGCATGTCTTCGGTCTGAGAAACATCTCCTATTTATTCAGTCACCCAAAAGGAAGAACCAAAAACAGTCCAGATAATCTGTATGTATATTGCTTCCTCACTTTTCCCCTGACCATCATTTCTGCCAAGAAATCAATCTTTATTTGGATTAATTGAATTTATACCCCAGTTCCTTTTCTCCTGCAACCAATCTGGGTTATGAGGAGCAGAATTGTTTTCAATGAGTCAGGATAAAATGCATACTGGGACAAATTAGGAAGAAAAAAATATCTTGCATTTGAAAACGATTGCCAGTAATATTTTAAAGATGGAGAAAATTGAAGCAACCTCAAACAAGGCACGCTCGTTTGGAGCACAAGGCTTTGTTTCTCCTTTTAACTGGGTGGTGCTTAGAAGATGCTGGAATACTATCATGAAAACCCATTTCAACTCAATTTAATTGCCTCAGGCAATCTGATGCCACAATGTCCTCTTTTTCTGTCCTTAGCAGCATCTTGTTATGTCCACAGCTGTACCCAGATTCCGGTGTCAGAACAAAGCGCTGATGGGATAATTTGGGACTGAACTATTTTGAGAAATAGAGGAGGCAGAGGAGAAAGTGTCATGTTCAAGCAGAAGATCAGCTTTTCTTTTACAGCATGGGGAGTCTTATAGTTGATATGAGATATGACTTCTCATGGATGGGCATTTCTAGCTTCACTTTAATTATTTTAACAGAACATACCTTGGGAGTTCTGCAGAACTTTGTTAATATTTTGATCAAAGCAAAGCAGTGTCCCACTTCTCTTCAACAAAGTGTGGTACACTTGGCCCATGGTCTTCTTCATCTACATCGGGGTGTCAAACTTGCATCATCATCACACATATGTATCATGACTTTTTCCCCCTTTGCTAAACCGGGGATGGGTGTGGCCACTGCATGACGCATCTGGCCCGTGAACCATGAGTTTGACACCTCTGATCTACACTATCAGCTGAATGGAACATCTGAATGTTCCACCTCCATTGTTCTTCGAAGAGTAATGTGACTTTGCTAAGTGGTTTGCCATGTTAAGGCAGATGTGTACAGTTGCAAAGAAAAAAACATCTAGTTGATGGTGATACACATATACTGTAGCTGCCAGGGAATGTTAATTTTAGTGATATGTATAGGATTTCTTTTGTTTGCATCAATCCCTACTTTTCTATGGCAGGACCTCTTTGTTATAAAACCTTAGTAAGACCACACCTGGAATACTGTGTCCAATCATGATCACCACATAACAAAAAAGATGTTGCGATTTTAGAAAAAGTGCAGAGAAGAGCAAATGAGATGATTAAAAACCTGGAGACTAAAACATATGAAGAATGGTTGCAGGAACTGGTAAGGCTAGTTTAGAGGACAGAAGGAGTAGAGGTGACAAGATAGCAGTATTCCAGTAGTCGAGGAGCTGCCACAAAGAAGAGGAGATCAAATTATTCTCCAAAGCACCAGAGGGCAGGAAAAGAAACAATGGATGGAAACTAATCAAGGACAGAAGCAACCTGGAATTAAGGAGAAACTTCCGAACAGTAAAAACAATTAATCAGTGGAACAATTTTGTCTTCAGAAGTTGTAGGTGCTCCATCACTGGAGGCTTTCAAGAAGAGACTGGACCAGCCACTTGTTTCAAATGGTATAGGGTTTCCTGCTTAGCAGGAGATTGGAATAGAAGACCTCCAGGGTCCTTTCCAGCTCTATTCTGCTTGAAACATGTCCAGAAATCCGATCTGAAAGCAAAACCTCCCAAACTGCGCAGTGTCTTTTTTTTTTCCTCCTAAGAAAATGCATCTCCTGGCTGGATGTTTGGAAGGAAAGAACAGAGCCTTCTTCCAAGGCAGATGGTAGAGCTTTCACACAGGATGTGGCACTTGTAGTACTCACTCGATTTAGAACCTAACAGAAAGTCCTTTTGCAGCTCATAGCACTGTCTAAAAACAGCTTTGTAAAAGTTTGAAAAGTAAGAAATCTCATTCTATTGGAGCTCGATACATCCATGTACTTTTCTTGGCAGCAAGACAGGCGATTTGTCAATGCTTTCTTCTAGCATGTTTTTCAACTTCTCAGGCTAGCTTACAGCCCTGGTCTCCCATCCAAGTTCTGTCCTATCCAAACCTGCTTCTTTCATGCCTAGCAAACCCTGGTTAGTGCTGTCATCTGCTACTCTGGTATTATTGGAGCAATAAAATTATTATCTAAATTGAGATATTAATATTGTAAACCCAAATAAACAGGTCCTCATCATGCAGTAGCGGATGAATTTCTCCACTGGTAGCCTTTGGGTGAACAGTCATTGTTCTGATTACATGACTGTCTGTGCTGCTTAGATAACTGTGGCTGCAATCCTGCACACTCCAAGTGCCTCACATTCAATGGCTTTTAACAGCCTAACCATTTGCAACAACCCAACATTAGGAACATGCACCTCAGTTGCTTTTATGGCACTCCTGGGATAAATAAACAGAACACACAAAATTTGCATAGTATTGTATGACTGAATTAAGAGAAGTTTAATTACAAAACTGCATTTTAATTGATTACCTGTGGAATAAATGACAACAGTTTCATTCAGAGAAATAGCGACCAATATACACCTTATCAACAGAGCTTTTTTCATCTGACACATAATAATTATTTAATTGCAATACATTTAGAACTGCAATTGAAAATATTAATATGTATGCAGATTACTTCTTGCAGTTACATGACAGCTTTGGAGCCCAAGGAAGGGGCTGATGTATTCTACAGAAAAAGATCTCAGCCTAGTACCAAACTTAACCATTTCTCCTCTTCCTCCTCCTCTCCAACTGCTTCTACTACTACTTTTACTATTATTGATAGTGAAATGCCACAGAATTCCATGTTTGAAGTTACAATCACCAACTAAACAAGCAGCTAAGCCAGTCTAGAACATAGCACAAAGCACAACCATTCAGCATCTAGACAATACTTCCCCACCCCAAACCAAATGTTGTAGTAAATATCGGAGATTAGCATACAGGTGACCAAAAACCAAAGACATTTCTAGATGGTTTTCAGTAGATCTGATCTGACAATAGTTTAAAAGCTAGCATACCCTACCTTAGGCTGCTGGGGGAAAATTAATGGAAAGAAAATCAGATTGGATTATTGTGTGAGAACTTAATTGCATTCTTGGTTCAGACACTCATCACAAATTCCTGGGTTAAGCATATATTTAGAAATAACACGTACCATATATATGTGTGTGTGTGTGTGTGTGTGTGTGTGTGTGTGTGTGGTATTCAGCTTTGTTCGGGTATTTTCCCACGTCATTATAATTGTGCTTTTAAAGTTGTAGCGATGTTTCGGCAGAATCTCACCTGCCATCATCAGGCTTATGTATTGTGTTCGTCTGGGAGTCAGGCTTTCACAGCCGTTTCTGTTTTAAATTTGGTGCTAGGCTACTGCTGTGCTAGAATGGTTTTTTCTTCATCCTGATTCTGATGAAAGCCTGACTCACAGACGAACACAGTACACAAGCCTGATGATGGCAGATGAGATTCTGCTGAAACATTGCTACAACTTTAAAAGCATAACTATAATGACGTGGGAAAATACCCAAACAAAGCTGAATGCCACACACACACATACACCTCCATTTACCTAAACCTGCCTGATTCACAGATTTCTGTGACTATAGATTAATTTATTTTTAAGTAGATGCTAAATGATTGAAATTGATTCATCTTTACTTAATAATTGTTACTCAGTATGGTAACTGCAGTGAGGTTATTATAAGCACAAAGATGGAAAACTACAGAAACATCATTAATGAAGGAACAGATTGTGAAGATCTCTAAATCTGCAGAAATCACTAAGTTGACTTGTTTGATTAAAGAGGGAACTACTTTTATAAAAGTCTAGAAACCCTTTGTAGATTGTTTGCTGAAAATGGATAAACGTGAATGATTGATTTTATCAAATTATTGATTAAAATGGTTTATAGGAATACAGAAACTTTAATATTCAATTTGAAAGAGTGAAGATGGTAATTGCTATGTTTATAACTGCTGAAAAGAACAAAAGTTGTTGCTTCAGATTTTTTAAATTTTTCTTGCTTTTTGTGCTTGTTCACTTTTAGTTTTACCCTTTTTTCTGTTGTGTAGTTTTTTTTTAATTCTTTGTGAAATGCTTTAATAAAAAAATCATTAAAAATCATTAAAAAATAAGTGTAACTTGGTTTTAGCCATGATCCTATAAAATGTTTTTAATTGTTGCTAATTATTTCTCAGGTTTATAGATTGGTCAAAACAAAAGCAAAACTTGACTATTCGGTCTTCTAGTACGAGACATTGGGAATGCCCGTGAGAGAAAGGAAATATCTGCCAGTTGTAATAAAGGGAAAGCGACGTCTTTTTGCACCCCTAAAGTTTGCAATTGAATTACAGAATTGATTATTGTTTAAGTTTTAACCCAAGTCTGATTTATTATTTCTTGCATTTCAGGCCAAGCATGCCAGCAAACCTTTTCGGTGAGAAAAGGAAGCAACTAAAGAGTCCAAAATATTACCCTGTTATGTGTCTTATAGTGCTCCAATTACAGGCCCCATCAAGCACTGCTTCAGCATAATTGGTTGGTCATAAAACTGAGTTAATTATACCTTGCAACAGCAATATTATTATAATGACAATCAAACTCAGCTATCAGGTGAAATCAGTAGATACTAGGTCTTTCAGGACACGTGATATGAAGGAGAGCTTCATGAATGAATGTATAACGAATAAAGCTCCCGCTGAATCTGCTGCTTGCCATTTTGTTTTTTTAAAAATAGACTAATCTATTTCTTTAGTTTTCATCTCTTGAAAAAGTGATGATTCAAATCAATGGTCTATCATGCTCTGAAATACAGAAAATACAGAGAGTTATAATATTACTTCTTGGTTTTAGAGTCTCTAAAAAAGTTTCTCCAAGTATTTCTATCTTAATTTTTTTCCCCTTTACTTCCAAAAAACATTGGCAAACTGCAGTATATTGCTGAATAAATAATTAACTAACTGATAAAAGAAACTGTTCAGGGAACAATAACAGAAATGCCTTTTTTCCTACACGCTTTTATAGTCTTCTAGAACACCTGCAGTTATAGGACATCAAAAATGGTGGGAATTTTATAAGCATATTTCTGAGAAATGATTGCAGTTGCTCTGAAGAATTCAGTATATACATACAAAGAGTATTGATCTCTAATTTGCACACAAAGAATTTGGGAGTACATTTCATTCATTGCTGTAGTACTCTACAGTAGTGACATAGAACTTTGTATCTTGTGAGAAGAGCTACACTCACAAATGTATGTTTCTCCATCACTGGAATTGTTCCATAGTAAGAAAGCTTAATTAATCATGCTATTACTATTACTACTTCTATTACAATTACTCCGATCTGAAAAGTGATATTCTTTGGGTAGACTAGAGATCCTAAAATACTAAAAAGCAGAAAAATGCTAAGTAATGAATGCACAAAGATATTAAATATTGTTACATAGTATCATGAACGAACCATACTGTGCAATACTGTATTGTATAACATTTACAGGACAAGTTCATGCACAGGATGGCATCCATACTTACAATGCAAATCCTGCCCAATGCAGAAAATTGCTTGCAAACCCACGCTTCCCGGTGGAAAGTCTAACAAAACGCTGCAGTATGGAACACTGCCATTTTGAATCCCAATTTATACATTGCCATTTCCCTTCTTCCTCATTGTTCATTAAGAGCCAGCAAGTCAGCCAATCTGTGTCACTGTCTTGGACTGCTTGGAAAAAATGCCCAGTTGAGTCTTTTTCCCCATAAAGGCTTGTTCCAACAAGGCTGATCTTATGCAAAGATCCAGATGGTTAAGTTTGATAATCAGTGGGACAGCATTACCAGAATGAATGGCTAGATCCCATATCTCATGTGTAGCTTATGGACAAAATTAATGTTTGATACTCTTGCAACTTGCAAAATAGTCCTAACTCATTTTGTCCCTGCATTTTAGCTCGGTCCCATTTTTCATATAAGAAGCTTTTCCCATATTTCATTTATCATTTGGGATAGTGGCCCTTCTGTTATGACTGCTATATTTATTTGCTTAGGCATCTTCTATGTAAAGACTGGGAAACTGTGCAATGTAATTTCCCATGCCGAGTTCCTAGTATTTCTAGACTTAAAAAAACAAAAATGATTCTCTCATCTATTTTCCCGTCAAATAAATCTTACTGTAACTTGCATGTCTTCCTTCCTGTACATACTATACTGCTGGAAGTTATATTTTTGTGGGATAAATCTGTAATATCTGAAAACACTAGCTATTTCAGCCACAGAATAGCATATGACTTGTAATCATCTTCTTTCAAAATAAAAGAGAGATAAATGCCTGCAATCAATTATAATGGATGCCAGGCTCATTTACTATGAAGTAATAGTCAGTGTTATTGCATAAATAGCTACGATTTATACGCACTTACTGTTATTGCTTTATTTCGCTAACAATGGTGGCATGGCAACAGTGCAATAATCTATCACTATTTCTGGTTCTGCCTACACACAATTGTTCTGCTATATGTCATTCCCAATTCTGTCTGCTATTACTGAGCAATCCATGTTTGTTTGTTTACACACACACACACACAAACAGTTTTAACAGCGATGGTGAAAAATTGGTTGAATTTGGTTGGAATATACCAAAATCTATCCACTTCTTTACATTCTAAATATAGGGAAAAGATAAGAGTGGAAGATTCTTCCATCTAGTAAAAAGTATTCAGTGCTAAGCTGTTAGGAACCTCGATTAGTGTGTTTGTGATGCTGACACTTTTTTCCCTTGACAAGGTCCTCATCATTATCACTAGCTGGTAAGAAATACCTAACATGATCCTCTCCAGTTTGGAATTCATTGTGTTTATTGTATTAGGTGCCACAGATCAACCAAAAATTAAGACTGGTTGTTTTTATCAAAATAATTGATAATACTCCATTTTTAAGTAAAATACATTGAAAGAACTTGAGATATAATAGGTCTTGACATGTGAATATGATATATTGCAGATTAACCCACCGCTATAGGTATACAGGGTTTTTTCTTTCTTTACTATACTATTCCACACAAAATAACTACATTTCGGCATAAAGCTCACACATTCAAATCCTTTCATAAGGCACACTATAACTTAGCTTCATTGCACTTTGGAAAGACTAGAAAACTCTTTTTATTTTAGACTGTAGGTCACCGTGACAACTTTAAATTCTCCAGTCCTTATTTACAACTTTATGTGCTTTAGCAGCTAACATCATGAAAGGATTCATGATTTGTGCAAGACCAAATCTTTGCATAAGATTGCAGCATAATTACTTTCAAAGATTATCCTCCAAAATGGGTGATCTGAATCCCACAACTGCAGGTCCAAGGAGGACTTTTTGGAAGCCAGAATTGAATAGACAGATGCATGATCCTCTTATTCCAGATGAATCTCTTCTGCAAATGCTCAAGTAAGGTTGTCCTCCACAACTGTTCTCCTAGACTTGTGAGCTTGGAAAATAATATATTTTGGATTTGCAGGAGAAATGACAAGTGGATAAAAGGTTAATAACTCTCTTCCCACACCATTATTGTGAGTGTCTTTTGCAAATGCTGGTAGGGCAGCCCCATAAGCAATCTTAATAATCCACAAATATAGAATCCCAGGCTTATGCTTGCCCTTAAGCTCCATTCCATTTCAATTTTTGATAAAAGACTCAAACACTTTATGACTAGACAAAACCACCATTATAAAAACATCTGGTGATAAATAATGCCCACAAGAGCAACAACCAAAAAATAATCGCAACAGAACCAACAACTCTTGAATCAAGACACGTGAAACATTTCCATGACGACAATGCTTTCTTTCACCTTTCTTTCACAGTCACATTCTGAAATGAAACATTTATCCAAAGAAAATAGAGTTTGTAAAAACACTGCTTAAAAGGAATTACAATATATTCCCTATTGTTGTCAATGCTTATAGGACATGAATCGATATGAGTATCAGGCCAATGAAGACCTACCCTGATACGGTTTTCAAGCTGAATTGGTAAAGCCAAACTGTAGTCTTCATGTTTGTGAAAAAAAACAATTGCTGATAACCCACAAAGAACACAATGATGGAAGCTTTTAATTTAAGAGGGAAAACTGAGAGTCAGTGCCACGGGGTGGTGCGGACTACCTTTCATGGGTCATCTAGGACAAAATGTTCTACATAAAACTGAGCTCTAATATAAAGCTAGTCAGAGTTATTGTTTCTTTAAGATTGAGAGAGAAGAAAATAGTTTGCTTACAGTTTACCAATGGGACACAATCTCAGTTCTCTATTGAGAATCTAGCCTCAATTAGGGACCTGAAACATTAAGCCAAATTTATTATTATACATTAACCCCAACCCCTACAGCTGATTATATATTAGCCCCACCCCCAATAACTGATAATACACATGAACTTAAACATATCAATATTAATTAAATCCAGAAATTAAACAATTGAATAAATATAAAGCTGTCTCATTTATTCTGAGACACTTGTCTAACAACATATACAAATATATTGGTGTTTAATGCTTCAATCTTTTACCAGCTATTCCATCAACATTGTCCCATTAAAATACATCTAGTTTTCATGGCATTCATTTGACTTCTTTATATGACAAATCACTCCCTTAATTTTTTTAATCCATTAAACTAAAGCAAGGTCAACAGTTCTGGTTCATTTCTCACCTTCATGTCACAGTCTTTTTTTCTATATTACTCTCTATTTTAAATGTGATCTAAATCCACCACTTGAAAATAACTGTAACAACAACACACAAGAAGTTGCAAATACATTTCTTTCATCCGCATAAGCAAACATTGTTCCTTATTAACAAAAGACTCATACAAAGAAATATATAACCACTGAAAGATGAGAGGCTAGGGATTATTAATTCAACAGTCTAAGCATCATCCAAAAAAAATACTGAGGACATTTGATTTTAGACCATTGAAAGGATCAACAGGTGAGCTCCAAAATAAGATGAAAATGACCTCTTCAATTAAAATTTGAGCCTCTGATTCATGCAACACAGAACAGAGAAATAATTCAAAGAATCCTTATAGTATCATATCAATCCGTTTTTCTGAGCAAAAAAAATATTATTAGATTATCTAATAAATTATATTTTTTATCCAACTTTTATTACTTTATAAGCAACTCAAGGTAGTCAACATACCACAATCACACAGCCTTTAAACCTAAGTAGTAGAGATTTTAGATTTTGATTGTCCTGACTGACAACATATAACACATAACAGTCAGTAAAGTGTAGTGATTAAAGTACTGGCCTAGAAATCAGGACACTGTTGAGTTCTAGTCTAGCTTTATGCAAATGGATGACTTTGGGCCAGCCCCACTTCTTGAGGGCAAAACAGGAAGAGGAAGTAGTGTTTATATATATATATATATATATATATATATATATATATATATATATATATATATATTCGCCACCTTCAGTTACTTATAAATAAAGACAGAATAAAAAATATATAATAAACAAAATCTAAATAACACTGATTTCCATTTTACTGATACACTAAAAATTTTTCCCTACATTGATTAAAAATAGCTTTAATAGTCATTTTTGGTCTCAGAAATATTTAAACTGCTTAAGATCGAAGTATGTCTGCTTCAGTTCAGACCTATCATCAAACTTCCATTGGTGGCTTTTATGTTCTTAGGTGACTGTTGGGGATTTTTAAAATATGGTATACCTGTAAATAATACTTACATAATTGCACCTCTTGTCATTTTCACATATATTTAGACAATTACAAATCAATAGCTGTAAATTACATTGTAAGGGAGAACTGATGAAAACCAGTTGTAAGAATAAAAAAACATAATTTTTGTTTTTTAGTGATTTTTAAAAAGGGAAGGAAAAAAGGACCTATCGTTAAAAAAAATCCTTGCTAGGAGGTTTTAATGCAAACATAAGCAGACAGGTAGGTGCAAAAGCAGTCAAGAGAGTAAAAGGTTGGCCTTTACTTACAGGTGTAGGTCATTTCAAAACTGTCACTAATATTCACAATATCAATCTGTGGAGCCAGCTTGGGGGGCTCTGTGAACTGAGATAATGCAAACATAAAGGCTGCATGTTCCTGGGATTGTTGAGTAGGAAATAATCCCCCTAAGGTAAAAAAAAAGAAGGGAAAAAAAATAAAGAAATGGACATTAAGTCAGAAATCGAACATTAAGTGACAAAGGTATTCTACAACTGCAGCGGTTACACTTAATGGGTATCAAAAGACAGTGCCCAAAATTTCTCCAAACACTTTGGCAAAAAAGGAAGCCATGTTAGTCTCTTGTAGCCAAAGAACAAACAAACAATAAATAAAAATCATAGAATGGAGTCCCCCAAAACCATTGGGAGGAGGGGGTTTAATTAGGCATAATCAGTCTACTTGTCCTCAATTTCAAAAGGTCCCTTTTAAATGTTGTTAAGTCCATATCCATTTGACTTAATAACATTAAGTCAAATGTTATTAAGTTCATATCCATATTAAGTCCATATTAAGTCCATATCCAAGCCTCAGGGAGTCTTGAAGATGAACAGTAGAATTTTGGTAGCAGCTTTTGGTACAATGTTTCATTTCATCCGATTATTACATAACCCCAAAGATACGAGATCCCCCCCAATTAGGTTTATAAACGAAGATCGAAGCTGCAGAAAACCGGGATTTAGCAATACTCTAAACGTGGAAACTGAGCCAATCCCCCCCCCTCAACTAAGCGTGGATTTGCCCAGGCTGAGCAGATGTTTCTTCAACAGGTTGTTGCTAAACTAAAAGAATAAACAAAGGACATATCTTGCCATCATTCGAGCAACTCCTGTTTTTGGACAATGAGAAGAGAACAGCCAAGTTTAAGAGAGCCCCCAATTAAGTCATGTTCTCCAAGAGATGCCCTATATATATGGGATATTATTTATCCTAAGGAAGTCACAAGAAGACCACCCAAGTCCCTGGTCTCCAGAGGCCTGCTGTTCATTGAATCCTTGCTCATAGGAACAAGAGATTCGGGCTGTAAGCAATTATGAAGTGTCCCAATGGGTCCAAGCAATTATTCCATTAGCCCAAATATTTCGGTTCGGCCAATTGTCTTCGGGAATGCACTGTTTTGTAATCTGTTGGACTCGACTCTGTTAGATGGCCCAGCGTGAATGGTTGGCTGAATTAAAACCAAACGACCGAAAAACGGCGACCGGTAGCGGGAACCGCAGGTGGAATTGAAGCTAAAAAGTCCGAAGCATCAAGTGCACCAAATCCACCAGGGGCGGGGAGGAAAGAGGGGATACCAGAGAGGGTGGCCGGACGGACTCAGCAGCGTGCAAAGAAACCGGATTGCGTGAGCCCGGCGAAATAAATAGATCAACCCGAAGCGCACTTCGGCGTTGTTGCCAAGGAAGCCTGCTCATTTTTCAGCTTCACCTTTTGTTTCTTAGCCAGACGCGAAAGCAACGTGGGAGGCGCGATACCCCCCCCCCATTTCCATCCTGGGGAATGGAAGGAAAACTGCCATAAAAGCGCTGGGGCAAAGGCGCGAGGCAGAAAAGCCAGCCCGGCGCCGGATTTTGTCCGAGGGAGGGGACGAGATCTCGAGTGGGCAGGCGAGGGAAAGCGACTGCAGGTCGCCGCAACAGCTTCCTGGCGACGTTGCCCCGCTTTTGTTTAGCAGCCATAACAAAGAGCAACGCCAAACTCGACGTCCGTCGGCGGTTCACCCCCTCTACGGACCCCGAAAAACCTCCGCCTCCCCCACCCCACCCCGAGCGGGAGAAGAGATTGCGAAGTGTACCCGATTCTTGAAGTACCGAGTCCCACATGCAGGAGAGAATGAGTGTGTGTGTGTGTGTGTGTGAGAGAGAGAGAGAGAACAAAAAGAGGGGATGCTTTTAGAAGCACTTGAAAGGCAGGTACCCTTTCCCCCCGCCCAAAGTCCAGTATGGGGGTCTCCTCGCCCCCCTGAGCGCGGTTATAGTCCACGCAGAGGCCCCCTCGCGAGCGAAGTCGAGGGGTTGGTTATATCTCGCTCTCCCTCCCATTCTCTTACACGCAGCAACATCGTTTCCCCGCGGGAAGATGCCACCAAGATGCCGTCGTTTTTCACACTCACCGATCTGGATGTTGCTGGGGAAATTGACCCCCAACGCTGCCCCTAGGAAACTGGTGCAGAAGAAGGCAAAAATGTGCTGCATATTCCCTTTTGCATTGGAGAGAGAAGCCCAGGTCCAAGCATAGATTTTTGGTATTTCCCCCCTCCTTCTGGTTTCTTCTTTGCTTCCTTCCTTGCTTGCTTCCTTCTTTTTTCTTCTCTCTTTTTTTCCTCTCTCTTTGGTACCCTCTTTACCCTCCTATGTTGCTGTGCCACTCTTTCTCTGGGAATCGAATGCTTCGGTTGCTCCCTTAACACCAAGTGACAGCAGGTTTAACTGAGCTCTGAGAGAGAGAAATCCTTTCTTCATCCACAGTCCCCTTCCCCCCCTCCCTCCCTCCCTGCCTCCCTCCCGCAGAGGCATGCACACACAGCTACACTCTCGCTCACACACAGAATACTCTCTTTTCCATCAAGCTCCTTTCCCTCCCCTTGTTCTACCTCGCCAGCAGAGAGACCAGAGTCTCCCCTGCGTGCATTTTTTTTTTAAATTGCAGCCTTCTTCCTTAGGATCCCCCCTTTGAAGGGACAGTCTGATAGTCAATACACCCGCCAGCGCAAACTGGAGTCTTTGGAGAGGTCCTGGAGAGACTAAGACTCCCTTTCACCCACCCACCTCCCACCTGCTGCTGGTTCCTAAGTGGCCAACTCCACCTGCACAGGAGCAGGGCTATCTCTTGGGACTCCTGGTGTTGCCTATAAAAGGCCCACTTGATTAAGGCAAGGCGGGCTTGGAGGCACGACAGGCACAAATTGTTCTGAGAGGAATGAGGGGGCGGTGGGACATTCATTGTTCAAAGAAGTCAGAAAGAGATGCTGAAGGAAAGAATGCAACCCTTTCCTTCCCCTTCCCCTTCTGACTGAGTTTGGTCTCTTCTTCCTCTACCCCAGTTTCTCTTTTTCTCTCCACATTTGGAGGTCTCTGACCCCTTCATTATCTTCGTTAGTTTGGGACCTGATGGGAAAGGCTCCCAGCTGATGGGAACCCAAAGGCTAGCTAGGAGGATAAGCCAGCTAGTCTGAGGAATGAGGCAGGTATGTGGGAGAGAGGGAAGGAAGGTGTCGGTGCTATTGATGTGGAGGAGGTGAGAGTTATTCTTCCGAGATTGGCTCAAAGGTACAGACTGCATTACACATGAAAGATTTTCTTACCATACCTTTCTTTCTCTCCCCCTCTTTTTTTCTTTCTTTTTGGGATTGTGAAACATTTATTCTGTAAAATGCAAATTTGCTCTGAAGGAGGAGGGCACAGTTCAATTGCAGTGATTTATTGCTGGTATTTTGGGAGCTCCTGTATCCCAGAAAGGGGTAAGGTCTCTCTTTCCAGCACCCTTTTTAGGAGATGATCCAAGTGGCAGCTTAGCTGGCTGTTCCTTTGGTGGGTGCCCTTCTCTCCATCCTGCTGTCAGGTTTCCAAGGGATGAAATCCATTTGAAACATGTTTTTGGACTTCGTGTTGACTGATTTTGTAAAATCAAACCACCTTTCATTGCTTCTAATAATAGTTCAAGAAGATCAGAAGAAGTGGGGTGCCTTCACTTTGTTTACAGTGTCAAGCACAACTAAACTAGAGTTTTGCAAGGAAAATCACCTGTTCCCTCTATCCTAATGACTGCTTTTCATCTGAGATAATAAAATGGGGACCACATTGGCTTTTAAAAGAAGGGGAAGTGGGCTGAGGTGAAGATACTCTTCCGTTGGACCCCTCCTTCCCCCACCTCTTTTTGGAGAATAAATCTTCTAGGGGAAATGGAAACTGCTGGTTTTTCAGAAGCTGGTTACAATGGACTTCTTATGTACTTTTAATGAATTAAATTAAACCAATAATGAATTAAATAACACAGTGCCATCAAGTCAGTAATTCTTATTGGGTCCATTTTAATTTGAAATTAAAGCTGTTTTTATGGCTTTTTGTTTTTACCGCTGTGCTGTGAATGGGTTTATATGTGTAAACCACTGTTTCTCTCTTTCAGCAACTTTTCAGATGTGTGGACTTCAACTCCCAACTATGCTGGCTGGGGAATTCTGAAAGCTGAAATCCACACATCTTAAAGTTACTGAAGTTGAGAGACACTGGTATAAACCACTGAGTGTTTGAAGGTTGCCCTTCTTAAAAAAATAACTTGTAAATGTATGTATAAGGAGGGTTATGAAATTGCCAGCCTCCCTGGCAATAATATTTCATGGAAATACAACCATTATTAGGAAGACCTTGTACCCTTGAAAAACAGAGAGCTAGAATATGTTATGATCAGAAGTGCTTCCTTTGATGCCTTCAGGAACAGGAATGTTTCCTTTTCTTCATCTACTACCAGTGTATTTGGGCAGCAAATCTTAATGTTTAGTGTCATAACACAGTTTCAGATTAGTCTGGGATTTTTATGATACAGATTCTAGATGCGTCCTCTCTCTCTTTTTTTCTTCTTCATGCATTGGTATGATAAGGTCCTTAGGCAGTGTCCTGTGTTATTTCATTATTCCGTATTTCAATGAAGTAGGCCAACATCATGTAACAAAACCTCTCAGGAGAGAAAAAAACACTACATCTGCCCTGCTTTGTTTTCTACATTTTGAATAGCAAACCATAGGATCAAACCTGTTGCCTGTAAGATGAAGGATTGTGCAAAAGAAAGAACTGCCTATGAAGATTCTCAGTCATCCAGGGCATGGTTGTCCCAAAGGTGCTTTTTTTCCAAGAGGCAACTGGATTTTCTGGGTTTTCTTTGAAGACGTCTCGCTTCTCATCCAAGAAGCTTCTTCAGAGTCAGAGCTGAAGAAGCTTCTTGGATGAGAAGTGAAAGATCTTCAAAAAAAAAAAAAACAACCCCCAAAACAAAACCAGAAAGTCCAGTTGCCTCTTGAAAAAAGCATCTTTGAGACAAAAGAAAGGACTGGGTGTATTTGATGACCTACATAGCTTAGGAAAGTAAATTGGATGATAAGACTTCAGCAGCCTCTAATCATGTTATGACAGTAATCAATGTAGATTTTACCATATTTAAAATAAACTATGTAACATATCTGGGGTTTCCGAAAAGTTGCCAAGCCTGATAAATGACACTTCCCATACATTCCCAAGGTAAGCTTTTGCTAATACCTACTGAGCAACATGACTTTGTGAAAGACTAGAAGACATGAGAGTTTGCAGCACTTGCATACACATAAATAGAGCTTTCCTGTTTAAATCCTTGCCTATGTACTTTGAAATCTGTGCCATAGTTGATTAGAATCAGACCGAAAGACAAAAACAGTCAGAATATTGTGGATTGATTTCAAAAGTTACATCACAAAATCATTTTATCATATACCATTTAACATACAGCATAACAAACATGTTTTAATTCTCCATATAAGAAGCTCAACTCCTCACATCCCTCCATTACTTGCATAAGAGCAACATTTTCTACATGGCACAGCATGAATGTCTATAAGGGAACTTCTGCACCGACAAAACTACAAAACTAGGGTGGTAGAGTTAGATAGTTGCTAGATATAGGGTGAGGCGGAGATGAATAGCGGTATTATGGGAACAGTATCAGGAATGGAACTTCTTGGGTTGGCCATATATGGACTTAAACTCTACTTGTAACAACAGTGTATGTGGTATATACAGTAGGCTTTGGATTCTAGTAGTTGCCAGGGTTTTGTGCGACAAATATTTACCTAGACAGACTATGTACACATAAGCATTCCAGTTTTCTGCCTGTCACAAAATCTAGAGCAACTCATTCACTTTAAGGAGTAGAATATAATAATTCTCTGTATCCTGATTTTTATGCATTGTTGAGGATCTATTGGGATGGGTACAGTTTGCATTTGATTGTGTCCTTGCCTTCCCCCTGGGCTGCCCTTCAACTCTTTCCTTCTTCTGCTCAGTAGCATGTCCAAGTTCTAAGCAGCAAAAAGTAATATAGTATGGTATTCTATGTTTATTGATATAGAAAATAGATAAGTTCTTGTGGCTAAGTGTTAATTCCAGCAAAATTTCAAGCAATCAGTGGAAAAGCAAGTGAGGGGAACATAAAAGCTTATAAATGAATACATAAAATAAAACCTAAAATGGAAACATCTAACATTTTCTGGCCCTATGTTAAAGTCGTTTATTTTTTACCCTCAAATTTGAACATAAAATTATGTCACACATGTAGTTTTAAGTTTCTTTTTCCCACCCTATATTAAGATTATTATCACGTATACAGTATACAGACTGAGGGAAGCATTTTTAAATTAAACATTTCAGGAGTAGATCAATAATTCAGCTATCAATACATTGAGATCAGTGCCTGTGATTGCAATGTATGTACTGTCTAAGTTATCTTCATAATAAGCCCGTGAGACTAAGATATTCTGAGTGGCCCATAGTCACCCAGTGAGAGATAACCAAGAAGGGATTTAGGCAAGGGTTCCCTTAGTCCAAGATACAATATCCTAGGAAATACATCATATGAGTTCTTGTGTGCAATCTAACAATGTTACTGCATAGCCTTCTTTGGACATTATTCTTCCAAGTATGGGAAGAATGCAAGCTTTACTTCCCCTTGATCGTTTTTTTTTTTTGTTCCCAATATTCTTTTGAATTCATGTAGAGCAGGGGTGTCAAACTCGAAGTTCATGGGCCAGATGCATCATGTGCTGGCCACTCCCACCCTCAGTTTAGTGAAGGGGAAAAAAGTTGTGATACATCACCTGATGACATGTCATTGCGAATTTGGCACCCCTGGTGTAGAGAGTTCCTCTAAATTTAAGGCATCCAAAACTGAGGTTCTAATTAGCTTCCCTCTGCTACATACAGATTAGAATCTGCCCAAAGATGATTCTAAGGATAAGTTACCTCTCTTGATGCTCAACTTCATTCTTATTCCTAGTTTCATTTTTTCCCTATGCCAGCTGTGAGATCTGCCCCCATTATCAATACAGTATAGATAGGAAATGTATGAAAGGTATTTTAAAAATAGCTCTTACTCTCAGAAGGAGTGGCGGCAGAACATTAAGTGACAGTCAATCCCAACCCTTAGATGTACGTTCTATTTTCTGAACTTACAAAGAATTATCACATCAGAGGGTAACATCTTTCAGTTCTTCCAAAAGATTGCAAAAGTCACTTCTTATTCTAATCCAAATTTTCTAGGACTTTAAAAAAAATTCTTTCCTTCTCACAATTTAGATCATGCCAGAAAGCAAGACAGAGTGGGGCGAAGCCTGAAATCCTGGTGGGCCTCATTCCAGGAATAATCCAAATCATTTGAGTCAAAAGGCATGTCATTCATTCTTTTCCAGGGCACTGCAAATTTAATCTTTCTGGCTTGCATTTGAACCATATTTTGTTAACCCTCCTCTCTGATTTGCTGTCCATTAAAGTCTTTTTTATTCACCCATTGGGCTTTTTTTATTCCATTCTTTGCACACACATTTTTTAAATATTCAACATTTTTTTCCTTATCAGAATTTGTAGATGTTATTGTTTAATTCTAAACATGGTGTTTTGTTTAAACCAAAATGCTTTCATTTTGTTAAATTTTCTCTGTCCCTACCGTCATCCATTGCTTCTTCTGAAATTTCTGTAATGGTCTTGAACCCAATAATGTGCTGCTTTATAAGAATATGGTTTGTTTATTTTTTTCATTTGTAATAGAACTTTGTTACTTAGATATATCCATAGCTGTTGCGGTTGTTATCCTGTACTAAGCAAACATTCCACACTAGCCTTCTAAATCTGTGTAGTTTTCTTATTTTAAGTCCAAGTTCTATTGTTACAACATTAGCAGTAGAGTACATAAGTTGCTTTGTTTCTTTAGTAAATTCTGTTGGAATTGTTTTGATTGTCATGTTGTGTTAAGGTCATGCAAATCTTTTATTTGCTTGATAATCATATTCTTTCTGATTCTTCCATTTGACATTTGATTTTCACAGTCCCTAAACAATTTGCAATTGTTTAGCTGTAGTGCTTCTATTTTCCAAATTTTGATCTCTGTGTAGATCAGAATTACATTCTTTTAAAGTTTCCACCATTTTATTCACTGTTAGTTGTCTAATATTCAAATTATCTGTAATTTCAGCATGTTTTGACAACACACAGTTATTGTTTGCAGTCAATAGCTTCCAGCTTAGTGTCAAAAAAACTACGCTTTCCAGAATAACACAACACCAATCCATTAGCCTCTGTTTAGTAATACTGGGGTTTGAGAGTTGTGTTTCCAACATCTACCTTTGAAATCCCATTTAGATTAATAGTAACCCTCCATAAACTATTTGTTTTCTAGCTTTGCCCAAATTTTTCATATCTGTTCACCTTTCATCTGGTTTGCATTTTCTGCTGTGGTTGTCTAATACAGGTATCTGGGTCCTGTAATCTACTTATCATCAGTTTCCTAGCATCCGTATCATACGGGGCTCTTATTGTCTTGGAAATTTGGCATAGAAAATTGTTTTCTGGTTTTTAGCACTGAAAATGGGCTGTGGAATGTGCTTAGCCTAGATTCTCAGTTGAGATCTTCTTGTGAAAACATGGCATGGCCCTTCTAAGACTTATAAGCCCCTGCCAACACAATTCTTAGTATCTCTGAACAATGCAAGCCCAATCACCATGACAAGGTGGCATTCCTTGTAGTAAATGGAGAACTTGGGAAAAGTAAAAATAAAACAAGACATATTTCCAAAGATGTCACCGTCACCATTACTCTTTGTGTTGGCAATGATTCCATTCATCTTTATTCTGAACAAAATAATTATCTATATAGAATCCAAAAAACAAAACCTGAAAATAAACCATTTGCTTTATTTGAATGATTTAAAATTATACAATAAACCAAAAGCTAAAAGGGGATGTGGTGGCTCAGTGGCTAAGACACTAAGCTTGTCGATCAGAAAGGTCAGTAGTTCAGCGGTTCAAATCGCTAGCACCGCATAATGGAGTGAGCTCCCATTACTTGTCCCAGCTTCTGCCAACCTAGCAGTTCAAAAGCATGTAAAAATGCAAGTAGAAAAATAGGGACCACTTTGGTGGCAAGGTAACAGCATTCCATGTACCTTCAGTGTTTAGTCATGCCGGCCACATGATCACAGAGACGTCTTTGGACAGTGCTGGTTCTTTGGCTTTGTAACAGAGATGAGCACTGCCCCCTAGAGCCAGAAATGACTAGCACGTATGTGCAAAAGGAACCTTTACCTTAAAAGCTGAAAGTGAATCTTGTTGGACATTGTCCTTATATTTAGTGAAGACATTACAGTGAAATCTGGCCTAGAGATATGTACTAAAAAGGCAATTAAAGGATGCCAAAATAAAAGGAGAAGATTGACTAAAATGCCATTAAATGTCTGGCACTTGAAGAAAGATGCAAATGCTTAACATTCATGGAATTTTCTGATTTAATGGAATTTATAAGGCTACTAGTTCAAACTCAAAAGGCCTTTTTAAAAAAACTAAATAAAATGGCAGAGATAGTGTTCAAGCAACAAGCACCTGGGCAGTCCCTATAATTAGATATACTGTAAGCATAGCTGAGCAGATTTGAACCAAGTTGAATTGGACAGTTTGATTAAAAATACAAGAAAACGGATAACCGTATACCATGCACTTCCCTTCAAAAATGTTATTTATAGCTTTCACATAGAAAGAAATAGAGGATAATTAAAAATGAAACAAACTGTGGTATTAAAACTTAGGCTGAATGATTACGTTAGGGAAAGTAGAGACCTACCAGATTTGATCCTGCAAAGTAAAGCGTCTCTGCTTATGGAGCTCCTAACACAATAAAACTGAATCAGAATAAAAGAAGGAATTCATTAAAAAAAATAACCTGGTTAATGCCTAGAAAAGCAGACACTCCAAGAATGGTATATTAGTATCATGCGATACTAAAGAAAAAGCAAATTAAAATCTCACAGAGCAATTTGTCTACAAAAGGACAGAAACTCCGAGAAAGATATTTAAACAATACAAGGTAAATTACTCCAACCCCCCTGCCCCCCCAAAAAAATTGGACATGAAGAACAATCTAGAGCTTCATGAAGGCACAAAAATGGTGATGCTTTCTTTCTTTTTCTTTTTCTTTTTCTAATGGCTTTTATTAACAGATTGTATATATAATAATAAGTACATTCAAAGAAAAAGATAGCAAGTGTAAAAGGGAAAAGACAGAATAAAAAAGATAAAGAGAAAAGACAATAGGGAAAAAAAG
Source organism: Pseudonaja textilis (assembly GCF_049901715.1). Lineage (NCBI taxonomy): Eukaryota > Metazoa > Chordata > Lepidosauria > Squamata > Elapidae > Pseudonaja > Pseudonaja textilis. The sequence continues at coordinate 70,791,741 of NC_141991.1, forward strand.
AAGAAACAGAACACATAAAAGGAAAGTTGTTCTGTGGCAACTTGGCCATCGCGAATTGTCTCATAGTGATTTGACTGAAGTGAGTTGGTTGTGAGGTAAATTGGCCATAACTGAAGTTATTTGATTGACTATTTATTACTAGAAACAGGTCACTCCCATCTAAGCAAAGTTGGGCCTCTTCTCTTTGTGTCCATTTTCCACCAATTTCTGTAGTTGTGTTGTTCAGACAGTTTAGAGTTAATGGGATTTGGATAGTTAGGTAGCAAGTGTGAGCTGTCTCCTTAAGGGAATGCATCTTGGGAAAAGTAGTTAAGGTATCCTGGGAAATGTAATCCATATCACGTGATCACATCTGTAATCCTGATTGGTCACTAAATTGACCCTCGAAGGGTTGGGGGAGTTTTCCTCACTCTTGGCTGAACTCACGGACTCGTGGTAACTGTTCTATTTCTACCGCTACAAAATGAGGGAGAAAGGATAGAGGATAATCATCTTTTTACCTACAAGGCAGATATACAAAGGATTGGTCATTAAAGAAGAACTTTGTCACAAATGTGAGTTATGAGGATACCTGGTGAACCAATAAATGTACTTTGTTATGGACATCTTGTTGAGTTTATCTATCTGCATCTGTACAGCTTACAAATCCACCACTGTACAGAATACAGAACAGTAGAGAAGCCTGCTTCCCAAAGGCTGCAATTATTGAATGTCACTGTGGTAACAATTGGAAGAGGAAATACAATACAATACAAGAGCAAACAATAGATACAAATTCAAGATTAATCACACCAAACTTGATTGCAGGAAATATGACTTCAGCAACAGTGATCAATGTCTGGAATACTCTACCTGACTCTGTGGTTTTTCTCCCCAAAAACTTTAACCTTAGACTGTCTACTATTGACCTCACCCCTTTCCTAAGAGGCCTGTAGGGGGCGTGCATAAGGACACCAAAGTGCCTACTGTCCCTGTCCTATTGTTTCTTTTATTTTTCTTGTATGTATCCATGTATTCATTACTATGGTTTTATTTATACCTATTATCATGTAAGCAATTGACAAACCAAATAAATAAAATAAATAAATAAAATAAATAAAATAAATAAATGTATTTCTCTTTTTTTCCTTTCCCTGCCCAACCTGCCTTCTCTTCTTCGCTTCTCACCATTACTCTCCCCCCACTGATTTTTCTGAAAGCATAAACAAATAGCAAATGATAGGAATGGACGTCTTTGCACTGGAAGAGAAAAGGCTATTTTCTATCATTTGTGTCTACCACACAATCTTCTCAGTCTGATCCAACTCTTCTCAAAACACCATGGAAGATCATGATCACAACCACACCTGTTAGGTGCTGCAGGCATTTACACATTCGACGTTGCCAGTGCTGCTTTCTATGGTCCAAAGAAAACTTCACTGTCAAAATACAAACCCTTATTTGTAATTGCAACTTTAGGGGAAAAAAAACTTTCATTACAAGACCTTTCATCATGTTCCAAGGGTAGTTGGGAAAAGTTGTGGGTTTTTTTTCCCCTTATGTATTTGTGTTATAAGAGATGACCAGCCCCTCATAATGATATTAACCACATTTCTTTCCAGCCCAATAAAAGGTCAGAGCTGTCTCCCTTGCATGCTGAAAGACTAATTTGCTTTGAAGCCTCACACATACAGCTTCTCTGTTTTTGGAATTCAGCAGAGGCAACCACAGACGTAAACCTCCTTTTTCATGATTTTATTTCATTGTGACTCTGCAATGTGGATTTTTTTTCATATATATGCATGCATGTGTGTGTTTGTGTGGTATGAATTGTCTGTATGTGTATATTTTTTATACATAGAATGCTGCATATATATATCCAGGAAAACACAAAGAGGCTACGTTCCTTCAATGGGGTACTCCCCACCTCATGAGCAATGAAGCTCTCTAATAATGTACCTATGGAAAGTCAACAATTGGAATATCTTGATTGAATTCCCCTGTAGTGATGCTTATATTTTTTTTTATTTACAGTCTGTTACAAAAGATATATGGATGATTTACTATGAATGACATGTCTGGAATAGAATTGCACAGAACTGGCAGCATTGTGGCTCTTAAAAGCACTGACTGATGCAGAGCTCTTTGGAATTAAATTAATTTAATTTAACTTTAAAAACAATACTTAGGAAAAATTATTTAATATATGGGACAAGCATATATTTAAGCTAAATTTGATTTATTTGTTAGATTTATAATCTACATTTTGTAAGGGATTCAAGATAGCATATATAGTGATTCTGCTTTAAGCGCCATTGGCAGGGGATATGTCAAGAGATATATTGGATGTGATTTTATTTGGGTGCATGTATAGGAAGAATAAATTAGGAATTTCTAAGAGCTGAATGATGGTGCCATCTCAGTAAGGATGGTATTTGCCATCCTTACATGGAGTACAGTTAAAGCGATGTCATTCATACAATGTTAATATATTGAATAAACACAACTGTATTGAATGGCCTCAAGGCACTGATGTAATTCACAAAGCAAAATGTGGTCCTTAGAAAGCCTTCTTAAGAGGAACCAATCAATGAGAGTTTCAGCCCTAGATGACTTCATTCATTAATGAGATACATTTCATGGTTTGGGCTTAAAGGAAGATCATTCTCAGAGCAACAAAGATGAGCCTGCCTCCTTATTATTTTAGCTTTTCCTCATTATTTCAATGTATATCTTGATCCCTGATTGTTAAGGTCCTCCAAGGCAGGCATGAATCTGGATGAAGCTTCTAGATATCGGAATTAGTGTTATATCATTATTAATAACTCAAGAACAGAAGCTATTACATACAGTTGATGGCCACTGACCTCTTTACAGAATGTATAGCTGCTTTGTATACAGACCCAGACCCCCTAGTTTTGCTATGTATAATGGCAATCTAGCTTTCTATTTTCCATATTTACTTGCAACTGGGAATTGTATGTTTGCACTTTCAGCATTCCTGTGCTAGGAAATGCTAGCAGTTAACAACACACTGATATCAATTAGAGAAAGCTATTCTCATAGTGCCAAGCCATGATAAAGCCCCAGGATTAGTAGTTTTATAATTTTATATTTACGTGCAGCTAAGAGGAAGGAAGTGGGTATAGGTGTGTGTTTCTTGCTCTGCTATGTTTTGGAGGTCCAGATCTAATGCCATTGGTTCTTTAACAGTTCATGACTACTGACCACAAGAGGGCAATAGGGTTTAAACAGTTAAAAATGTTACACTGCCCTCTCTTTATCCCCATGCCTTCTCTTTCTGTGGGAAGTTGTTAATGTGAGATCACTTCCTTATGCTTTTCTTCCTAAGCAGAAGATCACAGAGCATAAATTATTTGACTCTTCTTCTTGTACAAAGTAGGCTTTGCTTAGCCCTATCATGTATTTCCTGGAAATAGACCTAATTTCGCTTATAGTTGTAAAATTGGTTTCATAATTAGGTTACATTCCCACATGTCTGCAAAGAATGCTTCAGTCTTCAACACTAGATTTGGCCTTATGAGCAACCCAAGCCACTATATCTGAACCGGATACATTGAAGGTATCTAATATTAGCAATCTTCAGATGATGAGCTGAGAATCATAAAAGTAGGCATGGTACGATAATAGATAGTCTAAATCACAAAGTAGCCATTTGTTTAATAATACTTAAAAAATACTTAAACCCTTACATGTTAGCTAAAAATAGTAAAGGATTAAAAATTCATTATATTGATGCAGGCTTTCATGATCAACATTTAACTCAAAAGCAACCAGATTCAAGGCTAATAGGCCATGGCTTAATTATATAGTGTCCTAACTTTGTACTAGCAAATGGGACTGGAATCTTGTAATTGATAATTGACACATATGCAACACTATTTAAAATCTTCAGCAATCTCACCTGAAAGAACAATAAGCAGAGTAGAGTGTTTCAAAAGCAGACCAATCCTGAATGGAACTTCTTCAAATAACCAACCAATTAGAAATTCATCTAGAATTTAAGTTGCAAGCATTTGCAGATGATCTGGTTTTTATCTTAGAAGACCCACTAGAAACAGCATCAAAATTGATAGAAAAGATAGAGACATGTGGAAAGGTGGCTGGTTTGAAAATAAATAAAGATAAGACAAAGATCTTGACAAAGAATATGCTATCAAGACAAAAGGAAGAACTGGCAGACCTATTGAAAATTCAGGTCACGAATAAGATCAAGTACTTGGGGATATACTTGACAGCAAGATGCAGTACACTAAAAGAGAATAATTATATCAAACGTAAACAGCAGATAGCGCTAGATTTGGCAAAATTGGAAAATTTACAACTCTCATTAATAGAATATCAACAATCAAGATGAATATATTACTCAGAATTTTATATTTGTTTCAAACAATTCCAATTAGGCTTGGAAAAGACTATTTTGAAGATTTAAATAAAATTGTGTTGAAATACATATGACAAGGTAAGAAAGCAAGAATAAAGTTAAAACTTTTGCAAGATGCTAGAATAAGAGGGGGATTTGGTTTGCCTAATTGGGAGTTGTATTACCAAGCTACAAATTTGATGTGGGTTAAGGAATGGATAACATTAAGAAATACTAGATTGTTGACATTAGATGGACATGATCTGTTGTTGGGGTGGCATGCTTTTTTATGGCATAAAGGAACTAAAACACTGGGGTACTTTAGAAGACATTATATACAGGAGTCTCTGTGGTTAAACTGGGAGAAGATTAAAAGACAATGTTATTTGAAAATTCCAGTCTGGCTATCGACTATTGAAGCTTTTGCTTATCCTATAATATACAAAAAGGAACAAACAGTTAGATATGGTGAAATATTGAATGAAAAGGGTGAACTCAAATCTATACAAAAACTAGAGGAACAAGGTATAAAGATGAATTGGCTTTCATATACGCAAATACATTCAAGGTATGATAAAGTTTCTAAAACAGAAGGTTTCTATGATAAACTGACTGATTTAGATAAGATTTTGACAGGTACTGATGAAAAGGTGATTAAAAAATTGTATGGATATTTATTAGAAATTAAACTAGAAGAAGAACAAGTTAAAGAAACTATGATTGCTTGGGGGAAGAATTTTGGATATGGGATTGACCTAGAGAAATGGCAAAAATTGTGGTCTCAAAATTATAAAATGACAATGTCAACAGCATACAAAGAAAATTTGTATAAGATGTTTTACAGGTGGCATCCCCCCAACAAGAATAGCAAGAATGTTCAAGAATAAATCCGAAAAATGTTAGAAATGTCATCAGACACCTGGCTCATATTACCATATGTGGTGGACTTGTGCGGATGCTAAAAAATACTGGACTAAAATCCACACGTGGTTGGAAAAAATGACAAAAAAACATATAGACTTGAATTTTGCCTGAAATATATAGCAAAGACTTGAAATACCTGATTGTAAATGTATTAACAGTGGCTAGGATTGTATTTGCTAAAAACTGGAAAAATGAGAAAACATCATTACAGGAGGAAATCATTAAGAAAATAGTGGAATGTGCTGAAATGAGCAGATTGACATTTGAAATTAGAGAACAGGATGATAAACAATTTTATAAAGTTTGGGATCTATTCTGTCAATGGTTAGACAATAAAGTATAGTAACGAAATATGTAGACTTTTAGAAAATACTAAATATATAAAGATGTATTCTTTCCTTATTATATCTACAAAATGATTTTAGGATAGATTTGGGATGAAAATATGAATTGTCACAAAATAAATTAAGTAAAATATGATTATTTCCTAAAGCATGAATGAATAAAAGTATAGTCAAATGATCTGATTAATAATGATACCAATGTATTTAATACTGGATTGAAAATTCGAGATCATATATGATGTAATTGTAATTGAAGACTACGAAATGGAAGCACAAAACAATTTGTAAACCAACCGGCACACTGTATGTACATATCTGGAAGATGGCCTGATGTTTTTATGTTTTGTTTGTTTATGTTTGTTTTAAAAACCAATAAAAAATTAATAAACAAAAAACAACAAAAAAAGAAATTTATCTAGGCAAAGAACCAATCAGAATTCCACTGACGTGGTCCAATTATAGGTTACTTCAGTTCCTGCTCAGTTGACTGTGAGCTGCCAAGAAATGTGCTAGGTAGCAGATTGCTTTGCCTCTGAATGTGAGAGTCAGAATTGCGGGAGAAATGTTAGGATAATTAGACCATGGCCTATTAGTCTCAAAGCTCATCACTATTATAAATTCACATTGGTACATGTGTTTGTGTGCATTGAACAGAAGGGAGGCAATTCAGAATAATTTAAGAAAATAACCCCCCACATCAAAAAAGGACAGCCTGAAAAAAAAAAAGTAAGTAGAGACAAAAATCCTGTGCAAAAATCCTGCTTCCTCACTTTATTAACACTGACTTGCCAACCCAGGTTTAAACTGAATCTGGAGATTTTCCTGTTCAATAAACAGGTGTGTATGTGTCATACCTTTATACCTGTGTACCCATATACACAAATAAAGGTAAACCTTATTTAGGAAGCAGATGGCACTTTGGACATTCAAAATGTTACCTAAATACACTGGCTCTGTACAATATGGGCTTTAGTTCTATGATAAAGATTTGCAGAGAATGGAAAAATTTTTTTTGAAGAATACTGTAAGATTTAAAATCTTACACAGGATTGTTTCAGTAAAGACTTTCACAGGATGTTGTGGATGACAATTGAATGCCTATCCCACTGATCCCACTTAATATGCATAAATGAGAATGCCATTTGGCAAGCTACACTTTACATTTTATGTCCCTGACAGGATAAGGAGTTTAACTGGGTCATAAGAACTCACAATATGTAAAACCTGCTTCACCTGACTTTCCTCCAATCACTTCTCTGTACTCCCAGACTTGAAAAGATTAAGAAATCTCTCTCTCTCTCTCTCTCTCCCCCCCTCTCTTTCTGAAGAACACGATTACTGCAGGAAATAAATTAGGTTAAGTTCTAGGTCACTATATTGAAATATTTACACATTAAAGAGATTCTTTGGGAAGAATCCCCAGTGGTCTAAAACTTAGTGGTGGCTTGCAGGAAATGTAAGATAAATAAGCAGATAGTACAATAGTACATGTAATAAGCAATTAAATTGATCAATCTTCCTAATCAGAACTGTACATTATTTAGACATGCTGTTTTCTTCCATTCAAGGATTTAAGTTTCAATTGTTCTCCAATTCCTGGTTTAGCTTTAATTATATAGAAAGTTAACCCAACCCTCAAATAGCTTAGTAAAGGATATTTTAGTGTTAAATCAAATACATCTTAACAACAAAGGAGTTTAAAATACTTTCCTCAAATTGTTATGTTTCTTTGATTGATAGGGAAATTGAGATGCAAAGTAGGTACTATGAACTTAAAAGGTTATTTCTTGGAAATGAAAAGCAGTAAATTAATGTGGATTCAATGTTGCATTGCAAACACATGGGTCTCTTAATGTGTTCTTCTCCACAGGAGCATATTGTCTTAGATAATTGGCTGTGACCAGCGGCTGGCTAGTGCTGTTAATCTCAGAGGGAATTCAAAGGAAGTTGGATAGCAGAAGTTAAACTAAATTGGGGGGTTGGATTCTGTTCTAATCAGGTCATTGTTTGTGGAGTCATTATTCTGTTTTTACTCATGGATATTCATAAGTGACATTATTGGGCCTCCAGCAACAAAATTCTTACTTAGACTTATACATGAGTTGTTTTGGGCACTTTGTGTGTATGCATGTGTGCATGTGCATGTAGAGGTGAAAGTCCTAGACAATCTTGCTCAGAAGCCAAACATGGTCAGGGTTGAGTAATACCTGTGCGAGAAACCACTTGGTAATGCCAGGAATGGAGGCTGGACTGGGTAGTTGAAATCCCATAACAGAAGGCAGCAAATGGCGAGCCAATTTCATAATGTTGCCAAGAAAATTGTCTGGATGTCCCTTATAGATTCCAGGAGCTGAGCTTGCTTCAAAAGCATATTGATGGTGTGTAAAGATCTGTGAGAATGTCCTTGGGAGATAGAAAAAGGAGCAGCAGCAACAGATTAGGTGACTTGTCAAATACGTGGCAGCTTAACCCACAGAAGCAATGGAGTATGGCAAACATGTCAGAAAGACTCTCCCTTGTTTCCTGGACTGTAATACCAAAGTGGGGAGAGGTGTACTTTTAGACCTTACAGTAAAGGTATTGTTAGTTTGGTGCTTCTCACCTAGACTACCTCTAAGGACTGACATATGCACACATGTAACCACATATGCCCACACAAATATAGTTTACATATTAAACTTAGGGAGGCTAGATTTCAGGATGTGGGTTTTCAGAAACCTTATGGTCCAGGGGAACCATAACTGAACCAAAGAAGTCACCATACTTTTAAAGTAAAACCTATGCAAGAATTCACAGCCAAATACTGTGAAAGCCCAGAAAAAGAAGAACAGAATATGAATAGAACACACACAAGAAAAGGTAACTGTGAGAGGGATCTTGGAGTCCCAGTGGACAATTACTTAAATATGAGCCAGCAGTGTGCAGCAGCATACACACACACCCCAAAAAAACCAAAACCCAATACAATCCTGGGTTGCATTAACAGATGGATAGAATCAAGATCATGTGTACTACTATTACTGCTTTATAAAGTCTTAGTAAGACCACACTTAGAATATTGCATCCAGTTTTGATCACCATATTATAAAAAAGATGTTGAGGCTCTGGAAAGAATGCAGAAAACAGCAACAAATATGATTAGAGGGCTGAAAACTAAAAGAAAATATGAAGAACAGATACAGGAATTGGGTATGTCTTGTCTAGGGAAAAGAAAAGCTAGGGTGACATGATAGCAGTGTTACAATATTTGGGGGCTGCCACAAAGAAGAGATCTACCTATTTTTGAAAGCACCAGAAGACAAGATAAGAAACAATGGATGGAAATTAATCAAGGAGAGAAGCAACCTAGAACTACAGAGAAAATTCTAAACAAAACAATTAACCAGTGGAACAGCTTGCCTTCAGAAGTTGTGGGTGCTCCATCACAGGAGGTTTTTAAGAAGAGACTGGACAGCCATTTGTCTGAAATGGTCTAGGGTGTCTTGCTTGAACAGGGGTTGGACTAGAAGACCTCCAGAGTCCCTTCCAACTCTGTTATTCTGTTTTATTCTGTTCTCTGATATAATCAAGTCAACAACTGCAATCATGTAGGGTGCTGAAAAGCATAATAGGATATTATTCAGTAGAGATGGTATCTGATTTGCTAAATGATTTCCTCCAATGTTTCCCATTGGGGGAACCCAGCAGCAAGCTGACATTTTCTCAGTATGACAAAGGGTACACTATGACAACACAACACAAGTTTTATCCACTATATATTTGCCTGCATTATCTTATTATTGTAAGCACAAAAGGGCTAGAGTTACATCATCATATTTGTTTCTTTCTTTGCCTCCTCACTGCCTCCTGTGGATACCACCAACTCCAGAGATGTAACCTATCCAGAGGATGCCAAGTTAATAAAACCTGCTGTGACATTTCTCCAGGTGTAACCTTTTCCAAGTATAACCTATGGAGATAGTTTTCTTTGATGATTAGAAATATTCCATATTTAAATAAATTCCTTTTAGCTTGTATGGCTGACAGTATTAAATACCACCTCAGGAAATAGTTGTATTTCTAAATATCAGAATGTTGCCACTTCACCCATAAAATATTATACTTTATCTACTGTTTCAGTTGCCATGTAAGTGTAAAGTGGGAAGAAAGTGGGAAGAAACAGAATGCTTTTCTCAAATTTTACACATTTCTGTTCATCAAATATCTGTGTACTTTATTCATTTAAACCTTTGCAGGTTAAAAGCACAATGTGCCTTTGGGGCTAGAAGTAGTAAATCCCCTTTTTTACATTCTCAAATATCCTGGACAACAAACCTCCACTGCACTTATTTTTCTGAAATTAGCTGGTTTCTTTACTCCAGAATGGAAAAGCAATGCCTTGCAAACTTCATCAAACTTTGCTATATAACAAGTAACATGTAAGCAACTGTAGATGACCAGGCTCAACCTGAGGGAGAGGTCAAGCACATCATCAGTCTCAAGCCTTTTTCATGCCCACAAGAGATTGAAGTCCTCCTTGAATTCCATTGACTCTTATCTACCTTCAATTTGCCTTGGCCAATTAGTAGTTCAGATTCTTGTAGAGAGCAAGAGTAAACTTGTGTTCATTTGAACAATCTTGGTTCCTGGCTTCTTGTGCCTGACAGGAACTCTGTTAAAAAAGAAATCCCATTTTTTAAAAAGACTTCTTGTTTCCAAATCTCAACAATTTATTTGAAATTGGTCAGACTTGGTCCATTTGGGGAAAACTTCTAAGCCATAAATTTTTATCTGATTCTGTCAAAAAAATTTTTTTAAAAAATAAAGTTTTATTTGGATTTTCACACATACAAAATACAAGTAAAACATCTTTTTTGAAAATAGCATGGTCCCGGGTTGAACTTCTTTATTCAGACACAAAACTCAATTTCATGCTCCTTTTTGTATTCTATTCCATATCTTATACTATTTTACATTTTCTATATAGTTTTTCCCCTCTTTTAATTTTCTCAATTTTATTTTGATTATCTCATCTCAATTCAAATCATTATATTTATACTTTTGTCTGTTCTGTTTCAATTTCATATTATCTTTTCTCATTAAACAAATTTTCTCCTGTAGTTACTAATTGGAGTATGACATCTATATATCTTTTAATTACATCCATTCAACTCTTATTTAAACTTCAATATATACCTTAAGTTTATGGCCTTCAATATAATACATAATACATAACTTCCAATCGAATTCTGCTTGGTACATTCTTATAATACACTATATTCTTTTTTAAAAAAAAGATTATAAATATATGTAATTATAAACCCTCATTCCATTCCAATTCAGTTCTTTCATTAATAATCATTAAAATCTTAACATCTTTAACACTTCTTTTCAATTAAATATCATACTTCCTTAAAAACAATATAATCTCCATAATTAATTTTTCCCTTATTTCTCTTCACATATGTTTTATAAATCATTAAATATTCATTTTGTTACATTTATTTATTGGCAAGCATTCCACTGAATTATGATAGCTATTTTATCAGATATTTTAATCATACATTGTTTCATAATTTCTAAAATTATTTCTGTTTCTAATATAACAATACTATCTTATGTACCTTTGCAGAATCTCCTTTTCCATTAAATTTTCACCCATTATCTCTAAATAGGCCCTGTTTCTCTATATTTTGTTTCTGTCCTTTATAATTTCTTTTCCTTTCTTTCTTCCCTCTCTTCTTCTGCCTCCCCCTTTTACCCCCTTGTCTCTCTACTTCTAATTCTCTCTTCTGCATTTCCCTCTTCTGTTGCTTTCTGATTTTATACTTATTTTTGACTCTATTTTGGGGAGAAGTTGTTTTTCCCAATCTTAAACTTTCCATTCTCTTTCCCCCCCTTTCCTTTTTTCCCCCCACCTAAGATTACTTGTTCATTAAAGATGGCTTCTTCTTTGTCACAATCTTCTTGTTCTGCAGGCATTTCTGGTTGTTTCTCATAATTCTAAATCTCCATTTCTAAAAACTGAAATACAAAGCCAAAAGAACCTCTCCCTTCTTGTGCATCTTCTTTGTACTTTTTAAGTTCCATTTTCAGTTCTTCTAAAAGTGGAACCATTTTAAACAGTTTTAAACAACCACCCGATTGATTTTAGTTATTCAAACACAATAACCAAAAATCCAGAAATCATGAAGTAATCCAAATAGTCCCGAGTTATATCTTCTTATTTCTTTTTCGACTTTCTCTTCCTGGGGTTTTTGTTGCAATATTTCAGTTAGAATATATCTTTTGGAAGTCTTGTTGAGATTTTGCTGTAAGTTCTTTTTTAATTCCAGGCAGTCTCCTCCCTTCCAGATCCTGCCCTTTTATTCTTTTTCTCTCCTTTCCTGTTTTCAAAAGCTTTTAATCATCCAGAAATCTTTATTATCCCTTTGACTTTTTATTTTCAGCATTAAATGCCTATTGATGTCAAAGTGGATTTTTTTCCCAATAGCTTGCTTAAGTCTTTTAGCTGTCAGTATAGAAAAAGGAGAAAACCAACTCTTCCCTTTTCTCCCTCCTTCACAGCTTAAAAATCTTCTTAGGGAACAATGTTATTGTTTTTTTAATAGTTTCAATTCCAGGGTACCTTATTTGTTGCTTTTGTTCTTTGATCCAGTCAACCAAAACTTTCTCTTCTTATCTTCCTCCTGCACATTCTTTTCCAGTCAAGTTCTTTGTGGTGGCCATTTCTGACCACCGCTACAACCACCTTCGGGAAAGGGAGTAATGGCCAGCTGGGGAGGAGAGATGCGGCTCTCCTCAAGCCTGCAGGCAGTCTCCCCCCGCTTCACCACCTCTACGGGGTGGCTTAGCCCCGAAACCAGCAGGCTCGGGGTGCTCTAGCGGCGAGCACGGATCAAAGCCTTGCAGAGACGATGTTTTGGTCTGTCTCAGAAGAAGCTCAAACCAGAAGCCCCCGATTCTGTCAAAAATTTTGAGAAATCACAATGGGAAAATATACTGTAGAAACCTTGGACATTTCAAAGTGGTTTTGAAGTCCTGCTTTGATTTTAAGCCAAAATAAATAGCAAGTGAGTGGTGAGTGAACACAAGTTCTTCCTCTGTGACCTAAACAAAGTCTTCTCTTCAGGATACATCTTCAGGACCATGGTATCTATAGATTTTATATGTGTACTATGAACAATTGTTGCATATCTTTGTTGTTGTTGCTTTGTTTTACTTTTTTGCTCTAAGTTAGATTTTCTGTTTTTAACATTTTTACCAGTAACCTGGCATGAGAAATGTTTGCTGGAAAAATGAGTTATTTAAAAAACAATAATAATAAATTATTTAGTTGAGAGGTATATTTTTAATTTAAAATATAAATCATGTTTACAATAATTTTTATAAGACTGTAAGGTTTCTTTATTGTTCATGCTATTATAAAGTATCTATTTATATAGGTCTATGGAAACAATATTTGGGCTCAGCATCACATGTTAAATATTTAGCTTGATTCCATGTAGCCATCAAACTTGCATGAGTGATTTGTCCCTTCAAAGTAGTCAGAGAAGAAGCATGACTATGATTATTAGTTCTATTTATTAATTAAATGTTTTAATTATAGCTGTAAAAATAAATACAAACGAAAAAAGTAAGGAAAAGAAATAGAAAGAAGAAAAAGTGTAAAGAAAGAAAAAAGAAAGTAAGAATAAGAAAACATATCAAGAAGTGACTTCAAATCTTCAGCACAAGTAAAAACAAATTTTATAACACTTATAAGGGTACAAATACATTTCTCTTCTTTCCATAACCCAAACCTTATCTATATAATCCAGAAATCATCAATTTTTAGTGCTAATGCCAGCAGAAAGTCTGTAAAGAGTTACCAGAACTTTATAAAAACATGCCTTATTTAACCTTGATCAAACGAACCAATTCTATATTCCTTCCTTTTACTTCTAACAATCTTGATCTTTAATTCATTCAAATGTTGTCATAGGATTTGAAACCTGTTTTTGTAAATCCATTTAAAAGTTATTATCCAGGTCATTATCTTGGTTCTTCATTTGTATCTCCACTATGATTTTCAAATCTTTGATCAGCTTTTTTTGTATATCCAGTAAAAAGTTCTTATCAGACTCATTCTTAATGCTTGTTATTTATAATTCCACTTTAACCAGCTTCTCTATCTTATAATCCACATCTTTTATATTTACACTTTGATTTTCAAAGCTTTGATCAGCTTCATTTGTATATCCAGAAGAAAAAGAAAAGTTCTTCTCAGAGTCATTCTCTAGGTTTATCATTTGTCATTTCAGTCTAACTGCTTCCTCTATTTTATTATTGAATATGCCTGGTTCTAATATTTCTGCATAAGATTTAATATATTTTGGACAAAGTTGATCCACAGAATCAGACATCATTGCTGAGATTTCTGGTATTGTAGTCACAATTGTCTAGCCCTGTTCTTTGAAAATCTCTTGAAATATTTCTGACATTATAGTGCTTTGTGTCATTTTATAAATCTCCATACTGACCAAAATCCAAATGCATTTACACTTCCCTTTTCTTTTTCTAACTGCAATCTTTCATCCTCTCTAAGTGTCTAATTTCTAAAATCATAAAATTTGTAATTTCTGTTTTGACTTAAGATAGACAAACGTTTTGATTGCCATGAAATGCAGTTTATTTTATTTAATGATTTCCAAAATCTTATAATAAAAGTATCAATATTTAAAGTTGTCTAGATGCTTAATTTACAACTTGTTAGATCAAAATCTTATTTAGCTTTTTTGTTGTTTATTTCCAATTTTTAAAATCCTTTTGTTGTTGTGTTCATGAATAAAAGTACAATTGTCAGGTGGCTTTTCAAAGTTGCTCTGAAGATTTCTAACAGTTTTGGAGTAGTAAATAAGCAATTTCCAAAAGCAATTAGAATTGAGCTTATAAATTCAGTTTCTTGAAAGTCTCTGTGACTGTGAACATGATAGTGGATCCCTTTATCTCCTGGTTCTCAGGCCCTATAATGGAATACGAGAATGATCTTGGAAAATGTGGGGAAGAGATGCTTTTCTTCAGAACAATCAGATAAAAGAAGGGGAAGCCTGCAACTGAGTAACAGGCAGAAAAAGAGAAAGGATCTGTCCTACTTATCAGGTGATAAAAAGAGACAATGGGAGATCTGTACATTCAGACTGGCAATGTTATGTCCTGAGAACTCTAGGAGTTCTCACTCAGGTCCACTCACTTTGAGTGGGCGTTCTTCCCCCTTTCCTCATTGGCTGGTTCTCCCCAGCAGCCAGCTATAAAAGCAGACTGCGGGGTCCAACCAGTCGCTGATTGCTGCGAGCCAGTTCCTGGCGTGGCAAGCACGGTCAGCCCTTTATTGTTATAATAAAGTATTGTTGCACTCATGCTCTGGTTCAGCCTCTCATTGCTCAAACTTAACACTGGCGACGAAGGTGGGATGGCTACCAGAAGCACCATGCAACCGCTGAGTCACTAGCCGCCGATCCGCAGCCCAGAGAGAGCGATCGGCCGGCGATAGAGAAACGCTGATCCGCAGCCAGAGAGAGCGGTCAGCCAACAAAAAGAGCAAACAAAAAGAGCAAACGCTGGATCCGCTGACAGAGAAAGCGGCCAGCAAGCCATAAGAAGCGAACGCTGATCCGCAGCCAGAGAGAGCGGTCAGAATCGAGAGTTAGAAGCGTCTGTAGCCGCTTGTTAGCCCAGCTACAGGGAAAGTGAAGCGCTGCGAGCCGCAGCCGCTCAGTATCAGGCGCGAAATTCAAACGGTTGTCATTTGAATTTCAAACCTAAAAGGTACAGCACAGCGCTGTAGCCAGTCACTGACGCCCACTCAGGCGCGAATCCAAACGCCATCAACGGCTAACAGCCTAACGTGGTTAACCCAGAGAGAAAAGAGAGGATCGCAAACAGCCTTTCCTGAGCTGAAATCACTTGCCCACCACGGGCACTAAAACATTGTCTGCTGCCCCAGAGAGATTTTTTCCTCAGGTTGTTCAACCGGTCCCAGCACCATGAGTTCCAATCCAGTCTTCCCGGCGTTCAAACCAGACGAGGAGAAGTGGGAATCGTATAAGAACCGCTTTAATCATTATATCGATGCAGTTGGCCTGGCGGATGCGGGGAGCATCGGAAAAATCGTATTTCCTAATCTACTGCGGAGCCACCGTCTACGATACTGCCGCAGCGCTCATGGCTCCTCGTGAGTTGAAAAACGTTCCGTGGTCTGAGTTACTTGAAATTCTCACTAACCACTATTCCCCCAGGCCCTCACAGATTGCCAGGAGATTCACCTTCCGTATGAGGAAGCAATCGAGCAAGGAGACCATCAATCAATATATGGCCGCTCTCAGAACAGCAGCACTGCATTGTGGGTTTGGAACCTACCTGGAGGACATGCTCCTCGATCAATTAGTCTGCGGGGTCAAGGACCTCCACCTGCAAAGGCGCCTTCTCGCAAAAAAGACCTCAACCTCGCACAAGCAGTCGAGGAAGCCTTGGCAGCTGAGCTGGCATCAAACTCAGCCACCGAAATCCAGGGCCCAAGTGCCAAGCTGACATCACTTCCAGTCCACTCCGAGGAGGTGGTAGCAGAGGAAACCATCAGTGATGAAAACGAAGTCCACCGCCTATCCAACGACAGACGGCCGCAGGTAGGAGCCAAACAAGAAAACATCGGTCCACCCAAGCACATCACCCTGTGCCTAGCCTGTGGGGGATCTCATCAGAGGGCCACCTGCAAGTTTAAAGGAGCCACCTGCAATAACTGCCATAAAAGGGGACACATCGCGAGAGTCTGCCAAGCCCCCCCAAAGCGCAGCACAAAGGCACCCTCCCTCGCACTCGGGACCACAGAGGCAAGTATTGAACTGTCACGCATCACCTTGCCAAGCACACTTGCCACACTGTTAGTAAAATTTCTCTCTCCGTCTCCCTAGAAGGTAAACCGTGCCGCATGGAGGTTGACACAGGGTCAGCGCTCTCAATTATCTCGTGGAACAACCTTAAGAGGCTCCAACCAAGCCTATCCACTAGCCGGCTCCAGAGATGCCAGTTTGGCCTGAAGGACTACCAGGGGAAGACCATTCCTGTAATCGGCAGAGGCAAGTTTCTTGTCAGTTTTAAAGCTTTTAAAGGTCACCTACCTCTAGTGGTAGTTAACGGCAATCTACCCACCTTATTGGGGCTCGATTGGTTTCCCCATCTCGGCCTAGGGCTAACAGGAGTCCATGCTGTCTCAACCTCAGACACTGACTCCTTATTCGCTGATTACTCAGATGTATTCAGCGAAGAGCTGGGGTGTTATAACGGTACCCCATCTCATTCTCAGTTGACCCCCAAGCAGTCCCAATCAGGCTAAAACCGCGTAGGGTCCCATTTGCTATTCGGCCAAAACTAGATGCAGAATTGGATAAACTATTAAAACAAGGGGTCATTGAGCCAACAGATTTCGCCAAGTGGGAGACGCCCATTGTCACACCCCTCAAAAAAGACGGTAGCCTGAGAATTTGCTCGGACTACAAGACGACAATCAATAAATTTCTACAAGTTAGCGCTTATTCTGTGCCCGTCATGCAGCACTTATTACACACATTCGAACCAGGCAGCATTTTTGCTAAATTGGACATGTCTCAAGCATATCAACAGTTCCCTGTAGATAACCAAACAGTGGAACTCCAGACAATTGTCACTCACAGGGGTGCCTTCCAATGCAAGCGTCTCCAATTTGGCGTAAGTGTTGCCCCGGGTATTTTTCAATCCCTCATGGAGCGGATTTTGCAGGGCCTCCCTGGTGTAGTACCCTACTTCAACGACATCTTAGTCTCGGCCAGGGACAGACCCCAACTCTTCCAAAGAGTTCGAGCTGTGTTAGAGAGGTTCAGACAGCATGGCCTCAAGTTGAAAAAAGAAAAATGTGCCATTGCCACTAGACAGGTGGACTTTCTGGGTTATAAAATTGACGCCTCTGGCATTCACCCCCTGGAGTCCAAGGTTAAGGCAATCCACGAGGCACCCACTCCAACCTCCAAAACTGAACTACAGGCGTTCTTGGGGCTATCGAACTTTTACGCATCCTTTCTGCCCCATAAAGTATCAGTAGCTGAACCCCTACACAGATTACTGGATAAAAAGTCACCATGGCACTGGGGGCACAAGGAAGACCATGCCTTTAACGCTGTCAAATCACTACTCACGTCAGAGGCGGTACTTATTCAATTCGACCCTAACCTCCCTTTAGTACTGGCAGCAGACGCCTCCCCTTTTGGAATTGGGGCGGTACTAAGTCACAGGCTTCCCAATGGCGCCGAGGCTCCCATCGCCTTTTTCTCAAGGACGCTCTCTGCTACGGAGCGCAATTACAGCCAGATCGATAAGGAAGCCCTAGCAGCTGTTGCAGCCGTGAAAAAATTTCACGAATTCCTTTTTGGCCATTTTTTCGAGCTGGTCACGGACCACAAACCCCTCCTGGGCCTCCTAGCCGGGGACAAGCAGACCCCTCAAGTCCTCTCCCCTAGGATGACAAGGTGGACTCTCTTTCTAGCAGCCTACTCCTACAGACTTATACACCGCCCGGGTAAAACACTGTCCCACGCTGACGCCCTCAGTCGCTGCCCCTTGCCTGCCCCGGCTGAAGACCCTGCTCCTGTCCACGCTATTTTCGAGATCACCCAGTTGGACCTACCCATCACTGCCCTGGACATTGCTGCTAAAACCAAGACAGACCGAACACTCGCCCAGGTGCTCGACTGGGTGAGGAGGGGGTGGCCGGGTGGCAATGTTGATAACAAATTCACACTTTTTAAGACTCGCATGCAGGAATTGTCAAGTCTGCAGGGCTGTCTACTATGGGGCACTCGAGTGGTCATCCCGGCCTCACTGCGTACCCGAGTTCTGGAAGCATTGCACGAGGGACATCCTGGCATTGTGAGAATGAAGGCGTTAGCACGCAGCTACGTGTGGTGGCCGGGTCTAGACGAGGACATTGTCAATTGGGTAAGTTCCTGCAACATTTGCCAGGAATCCCGTCCTGCTCCCCCCATTGCCACCCCTACTAGATGGGAAAACGCCAGCGCTCCTTGGTCCAGAATTCACATCGACCTAGCGGGCCCTCTGCATGGGAAGATGTTCCTAGTGGTCGTGGACGCCTATTCCAAATGGATTGACGTAGCACAGCTATCCACGACCACCACACTAGCAATCACCAACGTGTTAACACGCCTGTTCGTTACGCACGGGCTACCCGACTCCATTGTCTCCGATAATGGCCCACAGTTCGCATCAACTGAGTTCAGCCGCTTCGCTGCCAACCTGGGTATCCGCCACATTTTCACAGCACCATTTCACCCTGCCAGTAACGGGTTGGCTGAAAGGGCCATCAGGACCACTAAGGAAGCCCTGGCAAGGTTCAACAAGGATGACTGGCACCACAAACTCTCGCGGTTCCTGATGAGCCAGCACTCAACTCCTTGTTCAGTCACCAATAAGTCCCCAGCTGAGCTCCTGATGGGCAGGCGTCTGAGGACTGTATTGGACAGACTACACCCACAATACTGCCCTGACTCTCCCCTCGCTTCCTCATCGGGGGTTAGACATTTTATCTTACAGGAGCCAGTTTTCGCGAGGAACTTCGCTGGAGACCCCCTGTGGATCCCGGGCGAGATCGTAGCCATCACCGGGCCGCGGTCGTATCGGGTCAGACTGGAGGATGGCCGCGTCTGGAGAAGGCACATAGACCAACTGCGCAGACGCCTCAGCACCATCGCCAGCAGGGACCCAGAGGCACTAGGACGAGGGGAGGCTTCATCCTCAGCCTCACATCCACATCACGCCCGGCGATCAGTTCACACCTACAGCTGGTTCCGAAAGCCCGAACACAGACAGCGGCGCCCAGACAGTTGGCCAGCCCGATCCAGCCTTCGAGAGCACATCCCCAGTGATCAACCCTACGAGCCCTGGGCAGGCCCAAACCGAGGGGCACACTGGTGACACTTTGCTGACTCTGCCTTCCCAGGCAGACCCCGGATGGACAGACGATGTTCCAGAGCTACGCCGTTCCGGGCGCCAACATAAACCTCCTGCCTACCTCAAAGACTATGCATGTTCGCATCTGGGGGGAAGGGGTGTTATGTCCTGAGAACTCTAGGAGTTCTCACTCAGGTCCACTCACTTTGAGTGGGCGTTCTTCCCCCTTTCTTCATTGGCTGGTTCTCCCCAGCAGCCAGCTATAAAAGCAGGCTGCGGGGTCCAACCAGTCTCTGATTGCTGCGAGCCAGTTCCTGGCGTGGCAAGCACGGTCAGCCCTTTATTGTTATAATAAAGTATTGTTGCACTCATGCTCTGGTTCAGCCTCTCATTGCTCAAACTTAACAGGCAAGATTCTGTTAATGTAGAACTACAATAAAATAGAATTAGATTGTCTTGCCATGTTTCCTATGTGGTCACCTCAGGAAACTGACAGGCCCACAAAAGAACTAGATAATTGTCAATACAGATTTCCAGTTTGAACCATAAACATCGCCATTGCCCTTTGTTAAAATTAGATATATTAGGTTTTGAAGGGAATTATAATAATAAAAATAAAAAGGTTATGGGAAAGGAACAGTCCTGGAGCTGTCTGCTCAAACTGTATCATACAGAAAGCCAGAGGAAGAGAGGTGTTTTTTTAAAAGCCACTTTAATATGATATCTTGATTAATAATAAGTATGAAGACAAGTAATCAAAAGCATTTCTCTCTCTGTCCCTCCCCATTATTATTTTTTTACATTGGATAAATATAATACTATAGTTATACAGCATATACAGAAATATGGGAGAAACATATTGGACAAATAAATTGCTTCATTGTATACTACCCAGAGTCACTTGCTTATCAGATAGGGAGCCATATAAATATGATAAACAAATTATGTTGTTTTACCACTATGGTAATATGGCCATCTGCACACAGATTTTTGACCAAAAACATACATTTTCAGAAAAGTTGCTCTCTAACTTGAATGGAAACTGACTGCAAGTTTTATGCATTTATTTTATTTTTATACCATGACAATTCTTAATGACTCCTTGTGGTTTATATCATAAAAGCATGACACAAACATGTATGCTAACAGTATGATAAAATAATGTGACATTAAGACCATTTTGGCGGGATTCAACATCAGTCTTTTTCTTCCTTTTTTTCCTAGTTTTCATTATGAGGACAGTGCTTTCCAAGAAGATAGTTTATGCCCATACATAGCAGTGGGCTGCTAGCAGCTTGGACTGGTTCTAGTGAATTGGTAGTTCCAATAAGCAGTTGGCCCCGCCCACTTGGCCCTGCCCTTTCCTGTCCTATATTTCCATTTTTAGCTCAGCTGATTCCCGTGGCACAGTGGATTGCTGCACCTCAGCTGTTTTACTCACCTGCGCTCACATGGAAGATAAGTTTTAAAGCTTAAAATGGGTGGTGTTGGAATGCTGTGCGTGGGCGCACACTCACCATACTAGTTGTTAAGCTGGTTGCAGCCCACCACTGCCCATATATTTAAAAAAAAAACATGGAAGAGTTGGAGTCAAACTCTAAATTTATCATTGGTTTGTTTTAAAAGTTACATGATCTGTTTACTCTTAGGAACTCTTAGGAACAATTGGATAACTTTTCAGGTATTGTTATTTATGTAACAATAATTGACTATTGTTATTTATATAACAATAATTGACTATTACATCAAGTAGATACAGTATGTGACTACCATGGTGGGTGGTTTTGGTGGGGTGAAGATAACAGGTAAAATGATCATTGCTGTTTAACAAAAGCAACTTTCAGGACATTTGATAATTTTCTTTGATACTGGTACCATCTAAACTTCAATCAGCATAAAGATTGGTGTTGAACAATTTGGATATCTAAGATTGTGATATCTGTTTTATTCATTTAATATTTTGAATCTTCACACAGTAAAGAGCCTGTTAAAGCACAGGCTGTACAGGTTTTATGACATTAGGAATAATCAAGATTAGGTGATCAGAGAAAGACTTTTTTTTTTGTTCCATCTTTTCTTGTTTCTTTGTTTAAAGTCTCAATGGGCTGATTTTAATCTGGAGGTTTTAAATAGTTGAATTTAAATCACTAAATGGTTCTGAGCAATTTTCCTTGAACAATAGGAAGGATTTACATATTAAAAAGTAACCAGTGATTTTTGGGTCTTGTTTTTCCCACTCCAACCTCATTATTTTTATATATTTCATACCCCCGTATCTTAACATTCTGCCATGATAAATTTCAGCCTGCAATTACTGTCTCTGAAATTCCTTTTGCAACAAATCACTAAATTTTGTATAAAATTTATAAAAGCTGATATATGAGTCAGGAAGTTTCATTTTTACATCTTGGAATGAAGTCCTATCTAAATAACTATTCTTCACATCCCTTCTACAGCAAGCTAAATAATGGCTCACATAG
The DNA here is from genome assembly GCF_049901715.1 of Pseudonaja textilis. NCBI lineage: Eukaryota > Metazoa > Chordata > Lepidosauria > Squamata > Elapidae > Pseudonaja > Pseudonaja textilis. The sequence continues at coordinate 70,813,805 of NC_141991.1, forward strand.
CAAAATTGATTCTATATGATTTCCCCCCTCAATTCTTAGTTTCTGATTTGGGGAGACAATGTTAACAGTTACCCAATGACCCAAAACAGTGCAAATTTATTTCTTTGAATGAACTCTGTACTTCAGGATCAACCTTGAAAGGAGCCAGGTTCTAATTCATAATGTAATACAATGGCCGTACACCTTCTAAAAAAAATCACTTGAAATTTTCAGAAGCTTTCAGATTTAGTATGATTTTGGTGATCTGATCTCTAATATCTAGCAAATGTCCCTTAAGGTTGGTCATTCAATTTTAAAAATAATAACTGTAATAGAAGTAGTGAAATTAATGTTTTTTTTTGATATTACTATTTTTTTCATTTCTTTTTGAATATTATTTTTCTGTATTTCAATTTTGTATTTTTTTAAAAAAGTTTTAAAAGTAGTAATGATGAATTTTGTACTGCAATGGGCAGTTAGGGGTGCTGTAGGTGCATTGGTAAATATATAATTGCAGTATGTTGAAAAGTTCTGCTGCTTATCATGAGAATTGTGAAGTTTAACATATGTAAGAGGTTACCAATGCTAACTAGATAAGAATATTCTTTAGGCATTTTTCAGAGATTGAGGTGATTTTGAAGGAATAAACTTCAAAGGACAGAAAATATTTTATTTTATACCACACACATACATAAGCACACTCAGACTTACATCATCATCTTTCGGAAGTTGACAGTATTTCTTGCAGACCTGTGGATATCTATTTTCTTTCCTTTCACCTATTGTCCCTTTGTAAGAACTACCACAAATACAGCAAGCAAGAAAATTGTAAGAAATTAAGAAACAGAATGGGAAGTAGGCTAACTTTAAACATAACAACCAGTTGTATCTGCTTCCAACTCACTTTTGTAGAACAAGAAATTAATCCATACTACTGTCTCAAAAAACAGGGACAAAACTATGGCATTAATATAGGATTTTGGACTCTAAATCTGGAGAAGATTAGGCATACTTCTATATGTAGCTTTTGAACGGTCTTTATGCTAAGTACTGCTAAGATTGAGACACCGATCCTTTAAGGATATTCCTTCCTCTTACATCCTTCCTCACAATTAAGGCAGAAAGCTCCGAGATGCAAGTTTTCCCTCCCCATATAAAGCGACTTCAATAAACTCTGTATATTAAATGTGCAATACTTCAAATTCACAGGTGAAAAGATGCTTTGGAATGTGCAGGGGTGCTCACATAGCATTTGTCTCCCATTCTTTAAAGCAGGGGTGTCAAACTCATGTCATCATGGCAGCATCATGTGATGTATCGGGACTTTTTTCTCCTTCACTAAACTGGGAATGGGCGTGGCCAGTGCATGATGCATCTGGACCATGGGCTGGGAGTTTGACAGCCCTGCCTTAAAGTTATTCTATCTTTTCTCAGATTATGTGGCTATGTTTTGCAGTTTGGAAAGGATACATTTGATTTAAGGAGCTGTAGATAGGTGTTACATGCTCGGCCCTATATACTTCAAGGATTTTTTGCCTTTGAATCTGAAGCAATGCACCATCTAATATTAAATAAAGTTACAAGTAATAATATGAGAACTTTGCAGCAAGGTAAAGAAATGAAATGTATTTAACAAAAAGTACAATCTAATAATACAAACACAAAAGATATTAATTTGTAATGTCTACTCAAAAATGCTTAAGACACAAACCCTTTGTAAAATTTTCTGTGCACCAAGAGGAATGAATAGGAACTGGGCTGCGGTGGTCTACAGATAGTCTTGCAGAGATTTGACCTGACCTGATAATTTGTCTTAAAATTAGATGAAAAATGTTTGGAAAAAAAGGTAAATGATGACTCATGGAAGACAATTAAAGTAGTTATTATTAAATTATTGTCACCTTTATTTTGCACTGTTATATACTGTAAGTACTCAAAGCAGTTTAAAATAAAACAAACCAAAAAACCTCACAAACCACTTTGCATTTAATGCAGTTATCCTTATTCTTGTTAAGAATATGCAAATATTCTATCTGAAGGCAATTTAATCAGCCTGAATCAAATTGACTTTCTGAATTAAGGAATATAATTAATTTGGAATATCAAATTGCATTGGATACCTCTGAAGGGAGTTAATCCATTAAGCTTTTGTTCATATGTAATTCCATTTTTTAATTAATTCAGTGATCCAAATCAGACTCAGTTCAACATTTTGACTAAGAAATCTGAATGAAACTGATTTGATTTTCTATATTCATTCAAATTTGAATTGATTTGTATAGGATTAATTCCTATGAGTAAAATAAGTAACTGAGATAAGCTAGTTAAAATGCCGTTTCCATGGTATCCTTTTGGATCAACTCAAAAGACTGGAGGTGAGCAGCACTGTATTGTACTGGTTTGCCTTCATTCTCTGGGGTCAGTTCTAGGAGGTGGTGTTTTGGTGGGGGGAGATCCCATCTTAGGTCCCTACTATGTTGGGTGCTGCAGGGTTTGATGGTCTCTCTATTCCTATTCAATATTTACATGAGGTCACTGGTTGAGCTCATCTGTAGCCATGGAGTAAAGTATCCTCAATACTCTGATGATACCTAATTATACATCTCTGCCCCTTGTCAATTATGAGATGCCATGGATGTCTTGTCCTGGGGCCTGGACATTGTCAGGGTCTAGATGGAGAATAACAGGCTTCAGCTGAACCATAGCAAGACTGAGTGGCTTTGGGCCCTGCCAGTTCTAGGACAATACCATCTGTGGTGCTTGATAATTTTGAATGTGCTATTTTTGCATATATAGGCTAGGATTCAAGAGCAGAAATTAATAATTATGGAACCATCTCAATAGCTCATTGGTTCCCTGGGGATTCTAGGTCTCATGACATAACCAGGTTCTGAGGGATTGCCAGACCTGATGTAAGGTCCCTCCTGACCTTACAACTCCTCTCAAAGGATACATGACAGTCATGGCTAGGAGGGCCTTTACACAACATATTATGCACCAGTTGTACCTGTAGATCAGGGGATTCTGCTCATGGTCACTCATTTCCTAGTCTGTGGATGAATGTAATGATTTCTTCATGGGATTTGTTAAGTTCGGAGGAAGGAGAGACTTAGCCAGGGCATTGCAACCAAACAAATACTTTATTAATAACAATAAAGGACTGATTGAGCTCGCCAGCCTGGAACGGGCTCGCAACAACCTGCGGCTAACCGAACCCCGCAGCCTGCTTATATAGTCGGCTGCTGGGGTGGTCAGCCAATGGGGAGGCAGTAACACCCCCCACAACTGGAGCGGACCTGAGTGGGGACTGTGGGTAGTCCCAGGGACATAACACCCCTTCCCCCCCAGATGTGAACATGAGTAATCGTTCAAATAAGCCGGAGGCGCTCTGAGCGTTGTAGCTCGGGTGCGTTGACCACTGGTCCAGAGCCCGATAGAGATGGTCGAACTGGTGAGGAAACGCGGGCATGCTCAGCGGGCTGCGTTGGTACGGGGGTAGAACGGCCGACTGGCAATGGTGTGTCCTCGTAAGTTGGTTCGTGTGACATGCCCTCTGCGTGGTCTCTGTCTGGCTCCTCGCTCAGTGATGCACGTGGAGGTGGTGGAGTATCTCCCGGGCCGAAGTTGAAGGGGGTCTGGCTTGGTGCCTGTGTGTTCGGTTGTGCCCAAGGTTCTGCGCAGGGTGTAGTGACTAGGCGTTTCGAAGCTGGTCCAGGTGTCTCCTCCAGATGCGACCGTCATCTAACTGGACTTTGTATGACCTGGGACCGGTGATGGCAATGACCACTCCAGGGATCCACAGTGGGTCTCCTGCATAGTTCCTCGCGAAGATGTTCTCCTGCAAAACAAAACCTCTGCTCCCCGCTGAAGAAGCGAGGGTGAGTCAGGGCAGTAATTAGGGTGTAATCTGTCTAACACGGTTCTTAGGCGTCTGCCCATCAGTAGTTCGGCCGGGATTTATTAGTGACTGTGCACGGGGTTGCGTGTTGACCTAGCAAGAAGCGGGATAGTCTATGGTGCCAGTCTTCATTTCCGAATCTGGCCAATGCTTCCTTTGTGGTTCTAACGGCTCTCTCCGCCAACCCGTTGCTGGCGGGGTGAAAGGAGCCGTGAAGATGTGACGGATGCCCAGGTTTGCGCGAAACGGCTGAACTCTGTTGAGGCAAACTGGGGCCGTTGTCCGAAACTATGGAGTCTGGAAACCCGTGGGTCACGAACAGGCGGGTCAACACCTTGGTGACGGCTTGAGTGGTGGTGGTGGATAGTTGGGCCACATCAATCCACTTAGAGTATGAGTCCACCACCACCAAGAACATTCTGCCGTGAATTGGACCCGCTAAGTCAATGTGCAGTCTGGACCAGGGTGCGTTGGCGCTTTCCCACTTTGTGGGGTGGTGATTGGAGGGGATGGTCTAGACTCCTGGCAGGGTTGACACGAGCTTACCCATTTGCTGATGTCGTCGTCCGAGGCCTGGCCACCACACGTAGCTGCGTGCCAACGCCTTCATCCTGACGATGCCAGGGTGGCCCTCGTGAAGTGCTTCCAAGACTCGGGTGCGCAGTTGGGCGGGATGACCACTCTGGTGCCCCACAGCAAACAGCCCTGCAAACTGGATAATTCTTGTTGGCGTATTTTAAAGGGTGTGAATTCGTTAGAAATACTCGTGCCCGGCCACCCCCTCCTCACCCAGTCCAGTACCTGGGCAACCGTTTTGTCCTTTTTGGATTTGGTGGCGATGTCGAGGGCAGTGACCGGAAGGTTGAGCTGGGTGACCTCAAAGATTGCGTGGACTGGGGCCGGATCTTCAGCTGGAGTAGGCAGGGGCAGCGGCTGAGAGCGTCTGCATGGCTTAAGGTTTTTCCTGGGCGGTGTATGAGTTTATACGAATAGGCTGCCAAGAATAGGGTCCACCTTGTCATTCTTGGGGACAGCACTTGTGGGGTTTGTTTGTCGCCGGCCAGGAGACCCAGGAGAGGCTTATGGTCCGTGACTAGTTCGAAAGAGTGGCGAACAGAAATTCATGAAATTTCTTAACTGCTGCTACGGCAGCTAAAGCCTCCTTGTCTATCTGGCTATAGTTTCGCTCTGTTGACGAGAGGGTTCTAGAAAAGAAGGCGATTGGTGCCTCGTAGCCATTTGGTAGTCTGTGGCTTAAAACAGCTCCAATCCCGAAAGGGGATGCGTCAGCTGCCAACACTAGTGGGAGGTGGGGGTCAAACTGAATAAGTACTGCGTTAGAAGTGAGTAACGATTTGACTGCGTGAAAAGCAGTGTCTTCCTTGTGACCCCAGTGCCAAGGAGAGTTTTTATCTAAGAGCCTGTGGAGAGGCTCAGCTACTGAAGCTTTATGGGGCAGGAATGATGCGTAAAAGTTCAATAACCCCAAGAAGGCTTGTAACTCTGCTTTGGTTGTAGGCGTGGGTGCTTCATGGATTGCCTTAACCTTGGACTCCAGGGGTGAATACCTGAGGCGTCAATTTTATAGCCCAGAAAGTCTACCTGTCTAGTGGCAATGGCACATTTCTCCCTTTTAATTTGAGTCAATGCTGTCTAAACCTATCTAACGCTGCTCGAACTCTCTGGAAAAGTTGGGGTCTGTCCCTGGCCGAGATTAAAATGTCGTCAAGTAGGGCACTACGCCAGGGAGACCCTGGAGTATGCGCTCCATGAGGGACTGGAAAATGCCGGGGCAACGCTTACGCCAAATTGGAGGCGCTTGCAGCGGAAGGCACCCCTGTGGGTGGCGATGGTTTGCAGTTCAGCTGTTTGATTGTCAACAGGGAACTGCTGATACGCTTGAGACATGTCCAACTTGGCGAAAATGTTGCGGGTTCAAAAGTGTGTAATAGATGTTGTATGACGGGGACTGGGTAGCGCTAACTTGTAAGAATTTATTGATTGTGGTTTTATAGTCCGAGCAAATTCTCAGACTGCCATCCTTCTTGAGGGGGTGACGATGGCGTCTCCCACTTGGCGAAGTCTGTTGGTTCAATGACCCCTTGCTTCAATAACTTGTCTAGTTCAGCATCCAGTTTAGGCCGGATGGCGAATGGAACTCTGCAGGGTTTGAGTCTAATTGGCACTGCCTGGGGTCTACTGTGAATGAGATGGGGGTGCCGTTATAGCAACCCAGCTCATTGCTGAATACGTCTGAGTAGTCAGCGAATAAGGAGTCGGTGTCAGAGGTGGAGACAGCATGGACTCCTGTTAGCCCTAGGCCGAGATGGAAACCAATCAAGCCCCAGTAGAGAGGGAAGGTTGCCGCTAACTACCACTAGAGGCAGGTAACCTTTGAAAGCTTTAAAATTAACATGGAACTTGCCTTTGCCAAGTACCGGAATGTCCTTCCCCTGGTAGTCCCTCAAGGAGAGCTGGCACTTCTGGAGTTGGTTCCTGGATAGCTTGGGCTGCAGCTTCTTGAGGGTGTTCCACGAAATAATTGAGAGCGCTGACCCGTGTCAACCTCCATAAGGCATGGTTTACCTTCTAATAGGACAGAGAGTGAGATTTTACTAATGGCATTGCAGGTATGTTTAGCAAAATGGCGAGTGCGACAGTTTAGTACTTGCCTTTGTGGACCCGATCGTGAGAAGGAGGAGGGCCCTCGTGCGTGGGACAGCGAGCAGCTTGGCAGACTCTGGCTATGTGCCCCTTTTTGAGGCAATTGTTGCAGGTGGCTCCCTTGAACCTGCAGGTGGCCCTTGGATGAGATCCCCACAGGACAGGCACAGGGTGATGTGTTTAGGCGGATGGCTGCTTTCTTGCCTGGCTCCTACCTGTGGTTGTCTGGTCTGAGCAAGGCGGTGGATGTCGGCCTGGTCGCTGGGACCCTCTGTGTTGACCACCTCTTCTGAATGGATGGTGGCAGCGGGTTGTTTGTGCACGGGGCCTTGGATTTCCGTGGCTGATTGGGTAGCCAACTCTGATGCCAAGGCTTCCTCTATGGCTTGGGCGAGGTTGAGGTCCTTCTTGGCCAATAGACGTCTTTGGAGATGGAGGTCCTTGACCCCGCATACGAGCTGGTCGAGGAGCATGTCATCAAGATAGTTCCCGAACCCGCAATGGAGTGCTGCAGTCCTCAAGGCTGCCATGTATTGGTTGATAGACTCTTTTTCAGTCTGTTTCCTCATGCGGAAGGTGAACCTCCTGGCAATCTGTGAGAGTCTAGGAGAATAATGGTTAGTGAGGATTTCTAATAGTTCAGTCCAGGGACGTTTTTAACTCACGTGGAGCTACCAGGGCTGTGGCCGTGTCAAAAGCGATGGCCCCGCAGTAGCTCAGAAAAATGATTTCTTCCGGTGCTCCCCGCATCAGCCAGCCCAATGGCGTCGATATAATGACTAAAACGGTTCCTGTATGACTCCCACTTCTCCTCATCCGGTTTGAACGATGGGAAGGCTGGGTGGGAGTTCATGATGAAATCCTCGTTTGGTGACCTGTTGAGAAAATCTCTCTGGGTAGCAATAGGAAAGGTTTTTGTGCCTGCAATAGGCTAGTGACTTCAGCTCTGGAGAGGTGTTTTTACAACTCTCACTTCTCTCTCTGGGACTGCTGGTGTTTTGGCTGCAACGGCCGATGGCAGCGTTTTTTGAATTTCACGCCAAACTTCAGCTCACAGCACCGCGCTGTTACTAGACGGAAAGTTCAACTGACAGCCGTTTGAATTTCCCGCCTTTTAGACTGAGCGGCTGCGGCTCGCAGTGCTTCACTTCCTATTGTAGCAGGTTAGCAACGGCTACAGGCGTCTCTCTTGCTTTCGTTAGCTCGCTGACCGCTTTCTCTCTGGCTGCGGCTCAGCGTTCGCTGCAGGCTAGCAAAACGGTTACAGCGTTTTTCACTTTCACTCGTTCGCTTTCGTTGCCGGCTGATCGCTCTCTCTCTAGCTGGGATCAGCGGCTAGTGACTCAGCGGGAGCGTTATGCCTCTGGAAAGAATCCCATCCTCGTCGCCAGTGTTAAGTTCGGAGGAAGGAGAGACTTAGCCAGGGCATTGCAACCAAACAAATACTTTATTAATAACAATAAAGGACTGATTGAGCTCGCCAGCCTGGAACGGGCTCGCAACAACCAGCGGCTAACCAAACCCTGCAGCCTGCTTATATAGTCGGCTGCTGGGGTGGTCAGCCAATGGGGAGGCAGTAACACCCCCCACAACTGGAGCGGACCTGAGTGGGGACTGTGGGTAGTCCCAGGGACATAACAGGATTGATTCTGAACAGAATCTGGAAATTTCATCTGGTGCAAAATGCAGTGGTGTGGGTCGTCATGTGTGTTTCTAGGACAACATGTTAGACAACACATTAGACAACACATCCATTGGAGATATATTGGTTATCTGTTTCTGGGCCTGATTCAAAATGCTGGTTTTGACTTTAAAGCAGTACATGGTATGGGGCCAGATTATTTGAGGGAATGCCTCTCCACAATTATATCTGCCCCACCCATCAGATCTGGCAGAAGGCGTATACTACAGATCCCATTGGTGAGGAATCTACATTTTGCAACTTCTTTCTCTGGGCCTATACAGATGATACAAAGTAATGAGGATGCTCCACTTCTCTTAATTTTCTGGTGCTCCCTCAAAACATTGCTATAACTTTAAAAGCACAACTATTAATATCTATAGATTTTCACGGGTACAGGTATACAGGTCTTGGTGTGTTCAGGTATTTCCCATGAAAGATTGAGAGTATCTTGGCAACATATCAACGAGGTCCCACTCGCCAACTTCAGGCTGGCGTTTTCAGCTTTGTGCTTGTATGAGCAAAGCATGATTGGAACTGCTGTCTCTCTATAAATACTGGTGGAGAGGTGTGGTGTTCTGGCTCTGTTGTAAGTGGGCTGGTTGGCTGTGTTGTTATTTCTTGATTGGTTGATGGAGTTGATGTTTGCAGATTGGTTGGGTTTTTCATAAGAACCTGTGTGGCTGAGGTACTGGCTGTGTGTCTATCATCCTCCTGTGTTGTAACAACCTGGGTAATGGGATGTGTGATGACTCGGAGCCAAACCAAAACCCAGAATGTTACATCACAGCCACCCGCTCAGGATATCACATCATGGAACTCAGGAGGTGACACCACAAAACCTCAGGATGTTACAACACAGCCAACAACCCAGGAGATTACGCACAAGACCCAGGAGGACACAACAATAGAACTCAGAAGGTCATCACACATCACATCACCCAGGTCAAGGAAGTATTTTCTTCTTTTCTGACTGCATTCTTGTGTTCTGCGATGTGTGCATTTATTCTCCTGTTGGTTTGTCCAATGTATGTGACTGGGCAATTGTTGCATGGTATTTCATAAACTCCTTGGTTTTCTAGCTGGATCTTGTCTTTGGGGTTTCTTAGGATTTTGGCTATTTTTTGGTCAGTGCCGAAGGCTGTCCTGATATTGTGTTTGTGGAGAATTTTGCTGATTTTTTCTGTGGTGCCTTTGATGTAGGGGAGGAGGGAGATACCGTTGTCCTGTTCTGTGTCTCAGTTTCTGGGGGTTGTCCCCCTTAGGATTAGGTTGGTAATTGTGTTTTTTTGGAATCTGTTGGAAATTAATACATTGGTGAGGTGTGTAATTCTGTTCTCAGGTGGTCTTTGTTGGCTAGGCATTTGGTTCTGGAGATGAGGGTCTTGGCTACGGAGTTGATCTCTGCAGGGTGGTGATGGGATTGTGCATTTAAGTAGCGGTTGGTGTGTGTTTTCTTCTGGTGGATAGTGTGTCCTGGAGACCTTGTCTTAATGTCACCAAGATACTCTCAAACTTACACAGGAAAAGATCCGAACATGCCAAGACCTGCATACCTGTACCCGTGAAAATCTACAAATATCTATCTATCTATCTATCTATCTATCTATCTATCTATCTATCTATCTATCTATCTATCTATCTATCTATCTATGCAGGTCTTGGTGTGTTCAGGTCTTTTCCCATGTAAGATTGTGGGTATCTTGGTGACGTTTTGACGAGGTCCCACTCACCATCTTCAGGCTGGTGCCTTCGGCTTCGTACTTGTGCAAGCAAAGTATGATCTGAGCTGCCATTTCTCTATAAATGCTGGTGGGGAGGTTGGCTGTGTTGTCATTTCTTGATTGGTTGATGGAGTTGATGTTTGCAGATTGGCTGGCTTTTTCATAAGAACATGTGTGGCTGAGGTATTGGCTGTGTGTCTATCGGTCTCCTGTGTTGTAACAACCTGGGTAATGAGCTGTGTGAAGACCTTCTGAGTTCTATTGTTGTGACATCCTGGGTCTTCTGTAATCTCCTGGGTCGTTGGCTGTGTTGTAACATCCTGAGGTTTTGTGGTGTAACCTCCTGAGTTCTGTGATGTGATATCCTGAGTGGGTGGCTGTGATGTGACGTTCCGGGTTTTGGTTTGGTTCTGAGTTTGAATTTGTGTTCATGGCGTGTGTCAGTTTGCTTGGTTTGGGGGTCGGGAGGTGTGGCAGCTGGTGATGCAGCCATGGTCTGGTTTCTGGATGGTGGTTGCCTTTTGTCTATGGGGTGGGTTTGGGTTTGAGTCTGGTGAAGGAGATTGGTGGTGGCATCATGTGTTGTTTTGGGTCCAGTGTTGGTTTTCATGGCTGGGACTCGTTTGTTGATAAGGGCTAGTTTCTAGATGTCTGGTAGGTGGGAGGTATTGTCCCGTTTATTCATGTTATGGGGGTGTTTCTCTATTTCGATGGTTTCCCTGATTATTCTCTTGTTGAAATGTTCAGTATTGGAGATTAATTTGGTTCCCTCAAAATTAATGTCATGTCCTGAGGCTTTAAGGTGCTTGAAAAGGGAGGAAGTATTTTTTTCTTTTCTGACTGCGTTCTTGTGTTCTGCGATGCCTGCATTTATTCTCCTGTTGGTTTGGCCAATGTATGTGGCTGGGCAATTGTTGCATGGTATTTCATAAACTCCTTGGTTTTCTAGGTGGATCTTGTCTTTGGGGTATCTTAGGATGTTGGCTCTTTTTTGGTCAGTGCCGAAGACTGTCCTGATACTGTGTTTGTGGAGAATGTTACTGATTTTATCTGTGGTGGCGTTGATGTAGGGGAGGAGGGCAATACCGTTTTCCTGTTCTGTGCCTCGGTTTCTGAGACACCCCCCAGTGATTTCTGTGTCCTGTTAATATTTATTTTATTCAATATCCCCTTACTATTTTTATAAACAATTTAGGCAGTTAGCAGATATAATGCTTCTTTTCCCCCTTATTTTTCTCACAACAATAAACCTATGAGGTAAATTAGGCTGAGGGCAGCGAGAGAGAGTGATTGATCTAAACTCACGCAGCCAGCTTTCATGCTTAGGACAGGACGAGAACTCACAATCTAATCTGGCAGTTTAAATAAAAGCTAAACCTACTTATTGTTCTTATTTCTCTTTTTTTATTATGGTAAGATAGTAGCATGATCATCTTCATCCAGGTATATATCTTGGAGACCTTCAGGTTCTCAAAATTCTGAATTACTGTTCACACCTTCTTTCATTATTAGTTGTATTTGCCAGGGCTGCTGAGATTTATAGTTCAGCAACATATGCAAATTAATCAGATCCCAATCACTGATTAATAATGTTTTGTTACAGTTTTCAAGTTAATTCCTCATTAATATGTTCTATTTCAGGATTCTTTACAAGAGTTTCTCCTTATATAACAGGCTTTACAAAAAATATTTTCTTGATTTGAATGCTAATGTTTGGAGCATAATTAAATATGAAATTCTACTCTTATGCTCCCCAGCTGTGAAATAAGTTCAATTAGTTTATCTTACTGTTGCTAATATGTCCCTTCTCCAATGTTGCTATGGCAATTTGACCAATTAACATGGTAGTAATGCCAAGGTTGTTTTTTTTTAAATTCCACTAATCTAGCCTTGCCCAATTTAGCTCTATTGAATAACACCATTCCAAATTTCCCAGTCAACATGAGGGTCTAAAGAAAATAGACAGTCAAAATGATGATTTAGTAAAAGAGAATATGTACACAATTTCAAATAAGTTACATGACTAACTAACAATCTGTAACACTTTCCTCAATGCCTTCAACAATGGCAAGTCTTCTAATGTACTTGAAAAGTTCTTAGAAATTAAGGTGGTATTCAGAGAGTTATCTGCCTTGAAAGTATAGTATAATATAGTAAGCATCAGGAGTTGGCCATAGGAAACATTTTAGAGGTTTTACATAAAAGTTTGCCCATTGGAAGAACCTTGCTTCAAAAGATATTGCCCTATGATGTATGATTCCACCCATTTAAAGGTTACACACACGATAATTTCAGTAATACATATTCACTTTTAGATTTAAGCAAATATACACACACTTAGAAAAATTACACTGAAAGTATGATGCTTAACTAATTATTTCAAGCTTGGCGGGCCTCCTTTAAGTCTGGCATTCACTAGAGAAGTTCAATATCCTCACTGAGTAAAATTAAATTTAAGTTGTAGATTCTGAAGAAAATAAATTTTAATCAACTGAAGGCCTTCACAGATACCCATGAATACTCCATATATAAAACACGAGGGGACATTTCATGCAGAGGTACAGCTAGAACCACACTTCTTCTCTGTTTAGAGTTAGCATTAATTAATAACCCCCCAAAAGGGCAACAGTGTAATCATTATTATTTAATAATTATAATCTGACAGATGGCTTGGTTATTTCAGGCAATATCTGCCTCCCATAGTACCTGCCCAGCTATTCAGTCTGGTAAGGTTGGCATACTATGGGTTCCTTTGAATAAAAAAAAAAAGAGACATCTATTAAGAATTCAGGAAGTACATCTTTTTTATAGAAGCGTGCCCTCTGGAATGAAGGTTCTGGATGATATCCTCCCATACCCACCAGATGTTTCAAGGGCCCCTGAAGATTTGGCTCTTCCCCCAGGCTTTTGGTAAGAGGGAATGAAGTCCCCATCCCTTTGGATTACGTGGGTTCATTTTATTGTGGTGGTTGTTCCTATTTAGTTTAGTCTTCAGTCTTGTTTCCTTGGTTTTCAATGTTTTTATTTCTTGGGAAATAAAGTTGGGAGTTGGGAAATATTTAAATTTAAATAAATAAGTAAGCCCTTTACCATAAAGACATCAGATAGAGAGAGGCAATAAAATCCAAATCCCATATTTATAATCTAACATTGGTATTTCTTTGCCTTCTATATAATTCATTCATTCATTCAATTTCTATTCTCCCCCCCGCCCCATCTCAGTCAATGACTTAGAATTAATTTATAAAATTTGTTGTCGCAGTGTGAAAGATGATCCTGGTTTAAGTAGTTTTTAAGGCTCCAAGAGAAGAAGCATATCAGAAGTGACTATTCCCAACAAGGACTATATGAAATATATGTGTTTGGATATATGTTGCCTTTATATTTATAAACTCCCAGTTCCTCCTTAGAATAGAATAGTGTCTTAAATACAGAAAAGTGGACTAAGTAATTCAGTTCAACAACTTTGTTTAAGTAAATTGATCAGATTTTTGGACTTAAGTCTATGCACTTTTACTATGCAGTGGGAAATACATGCATGAAAACATATATATATTAGAAAAAAAGGTATATGTTTTAAATGTAATTTTGTTTCTTTCATTTCAGAAAAGCAGAAGGGACAGACTTATGATTCAATGCAAGCAAGACTACCAGTGACTGGAAATAGATTAATCATCACTATAAAAAGATTTTGCTATTATTGATCTTCAAGGACTCTTCTTAAATTTTAGGGGATGGAGGAAGGAAATGTAGTTGCCTCCTATAGTCCCTGCATTTTATGAGAACTGAATAAATAGTAAAAAATAATAAATACTTTATATAAATGGAGACATTAATATGTAAAGAAGCAAATAAACATGATAGCAAATATTTAGTAGATTTGAGATGCAGACAGTTATTTTGGGCAGAGAAAACTTAATAATAAGTTGTGTACTAATTCATTTTAGATTATGACTGAAGACTTTAAATATGGATTCAAAGTAATGAATCTTTTATTAGAATGGATTCAGAAACACCAATCCCTTTTCCTCCATAAGAAGCTAAAGTTAAGGTTATCATACTGAACAAGGGAAGCACATACAAAAATCCTGTCTTCATTTCTTATTCATTTGTTTTCATTTTAACAATATACTGAATGTTAACTTTTAATGAAAGAAGCATAATTTAGAAGCTTTAATTCACCTTTGAATTTTTTTCCTAAGCATACAAAGATTATTTCTTATAATGGACAGAACCACCTGCAATGAAACTAAAGAAAATCTTCATGGATAGATTTATATTTTAGGTGACATGCAAACCTAGAATTTTAATTCATATATTATTTTTGGAATTTAATTTAAAATGCATTTTACTTCCTTTCATTCTCTTGTAATTTTCATCATACACACATATCATTCATTCTATTCCCTTTCAAGGTAAGCAGTTTCACTGAAGTTCAGAAAGAGTAAGAAGTAGTAAAATAAGAGACAAAAAGAATTGAAGACTGAGGATAAAAAAAGGAATGATAATCTAACTGCATCTACTTCACACTTACACTATACCTCCCTACAACTTTCTGATCTTCCGAGCAATTCCACGCTCACCAGATCTATACCTTAAATTATATATTACCTTTTTCTCTTTAAACTTCACAATCTTTCTTTTTAGGGAATGTTGTACACTCCATCCCACTATAACTTTTTAAAAAACGTTTATTTCCTCTTAGCACACTCACTCTTCCAGCATATTTATTTGCTCTCCAAAATTCCTTCTCTCTAAAGACTCAAGGTATTTATTTTGTAGTGATTATTCATTTTTCTGTTAATCCATGTTCTTTCATCCCTCATTCATTCATGATTCTCTCTCATTTTGCTTTACCACACATAGTTTTTAAATAACCCTTTCTCACTGCATTTAACTTATTGTTATGCTTCTCCTGAAAATCCAGCTTTCACTTCTGTATTACAATGTAGGGAAAGTCATTTTCATACTGTACACTCCATTTTGTTTCTGTTGACCAACATTCGTTTCTTATAAAAGACCAGATTATTTCTCATCCTTTACATTATAAAATGTATCTATCCATTTTTTCCATCTTTAGTCACCATTCAAACAAAATACTATAATTTGCATGTTGTCTTTTCGTAGGTTTATTTATTTACTAAATTTGTATGGTTGCCCAACCCCCCCCCCCCCAAAAAAAAATCCACTTTGGGTGGTGGACAATATTGCAATCATTTTCCTCACTTCCTCATCAACTGCTTTGATTTCAGCTTCATTAATTTCCAGCTCGGTATTCTTAATGCATCATACTGTCTGTCTAACATTCTCTGCAAATCATAGCACAGCCAATAACATAGCAATGCCTGCATGCAAAAGCAAATAGGCATGCATGTCCTGAAGGATCTCTCTTCTGTCATTGCCATAAGCATTGCTTAGGCAATTATCCATAATTACAT
The DNA here is from genome assembly GCF_049901715.1 of Pseudonaja textilis. Lineage (NCBI taxonomy): Eukaryota > Metazoa > Chordata > Lepidosauria > Squamata > Elapidae > Pseudonaja > Pseudonaja textilis. Next base: position 70,829,189 of record NC_141991.1, read on the forward strand.
TAAACAATGAAAGAGGCATCACACTTCCTTGTCTTTATTCTTTGCTTTAATGCTGAACTACTAACTCACCATCGTGCATTGTTTAATAATTAACATATGGATGTTAAAATGCCCACATATTTTTAATTAAGTCTCCAAAGGATTCTTGGAAATTCTTTGTAGAGACATGAGATGTTTCTCCACAGAATGGAATCTATCAATGGAAGATCTTGATACACAAGCTGCCTTTTATTTAAATAGATTGATTTTTTCAGTCTTTTGGTTTCAGATAATTTAGTATTTAGTATAGTATTTTTTTAAAAAAAAAATGGTTCCCAAAGCTTGCGGATAGCCTATTTCTGAAGTTACTTCAAAAAGCTGTAGTTTGGAGAAGAGAATTGAGAAGAAATAATTTGTTTCTATGTGAAGGAGCTGCATAAAGGCTCTAATAAATTCTAAATTTCTATTATGTCTACCAGATTCTAGAAAATGTTTTCATCTGATTTAGGGAGATACTGTATGTTTATACATTGATTTCTTGGTTGGTTTTACTTGCATTGAGGTTCAACTTTAGGTGCATGGAGTGGTGTGACTTTCTCATTTAAGATTCCTAATTAAATGCCTCAGGTGTTTTATTTAAATCCACATTCAAGCTTTTTAAAAAGTTTGTGCTACTTATTTTCCATTTCCCATTTGAGGCAAAGATGGGGAGGTAAGAGGGAATACAGCCAGACAGGAAAAAAAAAAACAGAAAGAAAAGGAAGTTGGAAAAAAACAAGGGAATAAAGCTTAGATCAGGTGTTTCTTTGTTATGCCAGCAAAAGTAAAGAGAAGTGCATGATTGGAACAGACAGAGTTTAAAATTCATTTTCTCCACCAACAATGAAAAGATTGAATAAGCTAATGCATTGACCTGTCCCATCTCTGTTGTCTTGGAGATCATGGCTTCAGTTACACAGAGGCAGGAAAAGTATTATGGTTTCCTTAATTTTCTCTATGTCTACTGCAACACTTCAAATCAATTTTACAAATATCATGAGCATGGAGATGTGTCAGTAGAGAGGTCAGATGGGGTAGCAGAATCACCCATGCTGATATTCATGAATTGTACCAAATATAAATAGAAGTACAGATCATTCACAGTACTGTACTGCAAAGTCAGTTTTAAAATTTTCATTTTTATTTAAATACTTAAAGTAACAGTAAATTAATTAGATCATTGAAACATCTGCACATAGAGCACTGAAAAGTCTGAATGTGTGGGTTCTTGTTTTTGTTTTTGCAAAGATCAAAGGAAGAACTGACATTGATGAAGACAAATACTGCCTTCTCTCTTTTATAGTCTGTCACAATATCATAACTGGGTAGCTATATGTATGGGGAAACTGGTAGACTTTAGTTTTGCTCAATTCCTCATTTCCAGATAATTGGATTCAATTTAAAATCCAAAGATAATTCATATGAATATTCACACACACGTTTTAGAGAAATTCATCTAATGCAGACATATTTGTGTTTATTTTTTCTCCTGATATAGTCACACCTTTTAGAAAGAGATTTCCTAATATGTTTGTGCACATGTTTCTCTGATATAGCATGGTATATTAAAGAGAAATTTACAGCATATAAAATTTATTTTATAGCTTTTGTCACGAACTTTTCTGAAATGGTTTGAAAACATGGAAAATGCATTTTTGTGTGCTTGTATAATTTCAAAAACAGTGAACTGAGTTTGCAGAAGAATGCATATTGAACAATTTTAGGGTGTTAAACTCATTTTAGTAAAAAACATTTGTTTCAGCACAATTTGCAGTACTGATTTCTCAATCTTTTTTTTTTTCATGTTTCTATGAACTCATCACATCTGCTGCAGCTAAGAACAAAGGAATGAATGAATGAGAATTAAAAAAAGGATGTTCTTTTTAAACATAAGCTTTTGTTTGAGTTGCTGTGTTATAAAAGTTAAGGATCAGAGGATATGCAAATTAATGATTTGTCCATACCTATGAAAGTTATTTGAAATAATAATGGATTTTAAAAACCAGATGGCTGTGTTTAATAACATGGCCATGTAGCTCATGAATTTAACAGTGAAAGCGATAGTCAATTTAATTTTTTTAAAAAAATTCTTACTAAATAGCCTGTTGTGATCTAATATCTTCCAGATTTTTTTAAAATTGTCTGCATTCATATTAGAATTAGAATTTATATTGTACATTTTCATTTATTAGATGTACATCCCATTGTTTTGTCTCTATAATGTTTTAAGTGGCTTATAACAGTTAACAATACACATTATAAAGCTTATACTGAAAAGAATATGAGAAAAATCAGTGTAAAATTAAAATTAGTATTATTAAAATGGATTCAGTACAAATGAAAATCTTGGTGTTATTTTCTGAAATACTGTAAAGTTGAGGCCAAATTTCTCATGTTGCAAGTGTATTCTATAGTCTAGGAGCCACACAATAGAAGGCCCACAGATAGTTCTTCAGACTGTAAGACTCTAAGCCATTTTATGCTTTAAACCTCAACCTCAACACTCAAGATGTCATTGGTGAGCAGCTGGAAGTTCATGTATATCTTTCAGGCAGAGGTGGTATTCAGCAGGTTCTGACCAGTTCTGGAGAACAGGTCGCGGAAACTTTTTATTCGTTCGGAGAACCGGCAAATACCACCTCTGACTGGAGATTTTACAGTTTCCTTCCCCTGCCACACACACCAAGCCACGCCCACAGAACTGGTAGTAAAAAAAAAAAAAGAATCCCACCACTGCTTTCAGAACTGGTACTGTATCATCCCTTTACCTTGCATTGGTTAAAAGAGCAACCATCATATTTTGTACCAGTTGCAATGCCCAATACTTAAGGCAGAGATAGCATTCCAGTGTATCTAAAGGCTATCAGGCAGAGGAAAGCTACTTTAGAGGACTTTCTAGCAATACAATTCTCAGAGTTTATGTATGCATGTATGTATGTATCTATATCCACATTTTTATTTGTATACATCACATCTAAACATATGCTGACATATGTAGTAAAATGCACACTTTAGTCATAATATTCTTTCATAATAAGCATTATGGCTCAGATTCAGAAAGTCTTTTTTTTTTTCTAATCTATTTACCCTTTCAGTTAAAGCCTGCATCAAATGCAGAGGGGATGGCAATTTCCAAAGTCTAAAATGTCATTCTGTTTGGTAATATTTATTCCTTTCTTGCTGTTTTGTTGAGTCAAGGTCTGAACAACAGTATTACTCCTTTTATTTGTATAAATGACAATGCAGGCTGCAAACTTTTTTCTTTTTAGCATTTATCTCACAAGCACCAGGTCTGCCTTTTTTTTTAGATCATTGGAATGTTGATCCATTGTTTGCGACATGAATTGACCAACCAATTTGTCATCTGAGCCTGACATAGACAATGTATAGTGAAAACTGCGTTTAAAAATCTTTTTTAAAAATATGTGAAGTCTATGGGAGTTTTGCTTATGCCTTAGGGAGTAATCAAATTGTTTAGGACCAGATGTACCAAACCTACAAACGTATTTGAAAACAGCTCCCAGAGAGATGCAATTTCTGAAATGTCTTTTCTACACTGTACTACGTAAATGCATCCATGTCTTGAGAAAGACAACAGCAACATTCCAATGTTTTTCTCTGTCTCTTGGAAAAGAGATAGTCAAAGGAGATGAGCCGGTTTGAAAAAATAAACCACTTCATCTGCAAGACTCTGCTCTGAAGAAGAAGTTGGTAAGAAATCATGGCCTACTTTTATAGATTTCTTTTTTTCTTCATATGGGACCCAGTTTTTTTTCTTTTTAATGGAGTGATTGGTGAGACTTGAAATACCAGAGGCAGGGACTATTGACCCACAAGCGAGATTCTTACCAGATGTCAATTTTCAAGACATAATATTTAATATTTATTTATTTTTATTTTTCTTGACTTTGTGGTGGCTGCTGCTGCCTATGCCAATAGACTCTTGGTAGCTGACAAATCTAATGCAAAGGTCCAAACAATTAAAGCTTAGGCAAAACAAGTCAGTCTGGATTAAAACAGCTGTTATAAAACATAGCACGGCAGTCTCCCAGTGCCCTACACTAGCTGATTTTAAATATTCACTTGAATATTTATTTCTATAATGATTTTAATAACCAGCCCAGGTTCTGAATAATTTTGTGTGATGTGTAAATACAAATATCATATTCATAAAACAAAGGTATAAAATTGGTACTATTTTTATTATAATGTCAGCCCTTCTAGGATGGCCCATTCAAAAAATACACAGCTGATATTTCAAAAATGCTCTCTATTGTTTTTAGGGTATTGTAACAAAATCCTGAAAGCTTGCCAGACTATTTCAGCACTATCACTTATATCTAACAAAATTATGGTGGCGTTATTCTGAGTTTCTTTCTCTTGTTTTCTTCTTTTCCTGGCTAAAATAAAAACAATAATGGGAATTGAGAGCCAGTTTGATGTACTAGTTAAGTTACTGGCCTAGCCAGCATCTGAAACCAGGAGACTGTGAATTCTAGTTCCTCCTTAGGCATAAAAGCTGGCTGGGTGACTTTGGGCAGTCACTCTGTCTCAGCCCAACCTACCTCATAGAGATCTTGTTGTGGGGAGAATGAGGGAAGAATGTCATATATGTCAATAAATCAATAAAACGCAAATGGTATATCTCTGATTCATATCAGGAACATTTGGTTCAAGTAAATAGAATTTACATTTTTTTCCCCCAAAGGAAGTCACATCTAGTCAAATATGAACCAAATGTGAGCACTTGCTTTTGCCCAAAATACAGTACTGAAAGAAAAAAAGCCCAAAAGGAACATGGTTTTACAAGTTGATATTATACATTCAATTTCTAAAAATCATGAGCCCCAGAAAGAAAGAAAAAAAGCTATCAAAACCAGAAGCTATTTGTACATAAAGAAATATATCATTAGCAGCAGCATCATATCACCCCACGTGATACTGCATAAATTGTAGGCACCATAAAAGGCAATTTGAGAACAAAGGATTAGAAGATACTTTATAAAATATGATAATTGTGGCAATGCAATCTAAGCTCTGCCCAATTAATATCTGTAGTGAAGCATGCATACACTAAGAAGCAGGGCTTTGCTCCCAGCACTGTGACCTCTGACTCTGTGCACATTGCTTTCATGTATTTCCTCATATAGCCGGGTTTTGCTTCAAACATAATAAATTGTTATCACTGATTGATAGGTGGGCTAAGCCAGGCCCACACTCTGTTTATTTATCTTTAATCTCCTGTTTTAACTTTGTCAGATATCACTATTTTCCTGGCCAATAAAGCTATGAACTCTTTCTAATGTGGTTATTATTTATTTATTACATAAAGTTCTATGGCTGCCCAACCCAACCAGGGTGACTCCAGGAAACTTAAAACATTAAAATGTCATAATATAAGAACCACTAAACCAAACCACCCATGCACACATTTTTTGCGACCACACAATTACACCAGATACTTGATCAGTTCTATATCAACCTGGAGACCTTTGCCCCAGTGAGAAAACCAGGTCATTCTGGAAAATTATTATGGAGGCCAATTTTTTCTCTCGGGGAATGTTATTCCAGCTGGAAGGAGCCACCACAGAGAAGACTCATTTTTTTGGGCCCCACTAGGTGTACCTCCCTAATACATGGGACCTGCAATCTACTTGTCTCCTAAGTCTAGGGGCAAGGTAGACATAGATAGATGCTCCCAACTCCCAATCCCCAGAGTTGTTCCAGAAGGATACTATTGTAGATTATTTTATGTATAACTAAAAATATCTAATTATAAATTATATAAATTATATTATGTTCTGTATTAGAGAAATTCAAAACAATAACAGAGAACCAACATGAAGGTCAACTGTTTTCAAATACTTTGGTTTTTATAATCAATTATCCTAGATTTGAGATGGTGATGGTGACAGACCGAGGAGGATGGAAGACAGTTCCCTTACTTGTAATATTACAAAAATTGTGATCAACTAGATTTTCTTAAGCAGTTTGTACCAAAATGGATGAGTGCACAAAAGACATAGATGTATTGTAATTTGAGGTTATTACTTGTGCAATATTTGCTGATTAAATTGTAATTGATTAAATGTAACTGATCATGTGCTTACTGGAAGCACAGATCCTAAGAAGACCTAGTCTATCACCTGTGCTTCCTCATTTCAACATTTATCAGTGCCTTGGACTGTTTGAATTTGCCAGCACTCTCAATTGCTTTTCATTGCCTGTTATGCAGCTCTCAGTATCCTTGCTGCTGGTGCTCAGGACCTTCAGGTGGGAGTTCAAGCAATATCTTCTAATCTAATGCACTTCATAGTTGCCACATTCATGCCCCTCCTGCTGCCGTCCAAATCTTATTGCAGCTTTCTGAGTTTTGTGACCCTGTTTGTCACTCAGAACATGGGTATAAAGGCCATTTCCACTCTAGTAACTTAAAACAATTTTATAGCATCACCTAACCATTTTTAAATGGATGTAAAGGCTGTCTTCATTACATTGATTGATAAGTGACTTTAAAAGACGCTATAAATCTTTTTTTTTTAAAGTTTTATTATTTTTTTTGGACAAACATAGACAAAAACAACATAAAAACATCAAGCCATCTTCCACATATATACATACAGTGTGTCGGTTAGTTTACAAATTGTTTTGTGTATCCACTTCATAGTCGTCACTTACAATTTCATTGTATATGTTCTCATATTGTCAATCAAATATTACTAAGTACATTAATATCATTGTTAATCAATCATTTGACTATACTATTATTCATTCATGTTTTACAAAATATTCCATATTTTACTTGATTTACTTTATTTTATTTTAGTCCAATATCTTTTAGCATCTGCACACGTCCACCACATATGGTAATATGAGCCAGGTATCTGATGACATTTCCAATATTTTTCAGATTTATTCTTGAACGTTCTTGCTATTCTTGTTGGGGGGAAGTGCCACCTGTAAAACATCTTATACAAATTTCCTTTGTATGCTGTTGACATTGTCATTTTATAATTTTGAGACCACAATTTTTGCCATTTCTCTAAATCAATCCCATATCCAAAATTCCCCCCCCCCAAGCAATCATTATTTCTTTGACTTGTTCTTCTTCTAGCTTAATTTCTAATAAATATCCATACAGTTTTTTAATCACCTTTTGATCAGTACCTGTCAAAATCTTATCTAAATCAGTCAATTTATCATAGAAACCTTCTGTTTTAGAATCTTTATCATACCTAGAATGTATTTGCGCATAAGAAAACCAATTCATCTTATACCTTGTTCCTCTAGTTTTTGCATAGATTTAAGTTCACCCTTTTCATTCAATATTTCACCATATCTAACTGTTTGTTCCTTTTTATATATTATAGGTTAAGAAAAAGCTTCAATAATCGATAGCCAGACTGGAATTTTCAAATAACATTGTCTTTTAGTCTTCTCCCAATTTAACCACAGAGCCTCTCGTATATAATATCTTCTAAAGATATTATAGACCCCTGTGTTTTAATTCCTTTGTACCATAGGAAGGCATGCCGCCCCAACAACAGATCATGTCCTTCTAATGTCAACTGTCTAGTATTTCTTAATGTTATCCATCCCTTAACCCACATCAAATTTGAAGCTTGGTAGTACAATTCCCATTTAGGCAAACCAAATCCTCCTCTTATTCTAGCAACTTGCAAATGTTTTAGTTTTATTCTCGCTGTCTTACCTTGCCATATATATTTCAACACAATTTTATTTAAATCTTCAAAATAATCTTTTCCAAGCCTACTTGGAATTGTTTGGAACAAATATAAAATTCTGGGTGATATATTCATCTTGATTGTTGATATTCTCCCTATTAATGATAAATACAAGTTTTCCCATTTTGCCAAATCTAACGCTATCTGCTGCTTGAGTTTAATATAATTATTCTCTTTTAGTATGCTACATCTTGCTGTCAAATGTATCTCCAAGTACTTGATCTTAGTTGTGACCTGAATTTTCAAAACATCCGCCAATTCTTCCTTTTGTCTTGATAACATATTCTTTGTCAAAATCTTTGTTTTGTCTTTATTTATTTTCAAACCAGCCACCTTCCCATATACCTCTATCTTTTCTATCAATTTTGATGCTGTTTCTAGTGGGTCTTCTAAAATGAAAACTAGATCATCTGTGAATGCTTGCAATTTAAATTCTTCTTTTTTAATTTTCATCCCATTTATATCCTTTTCTTCTCTGATATTTCTATTTAGCACTTCCAAAGTTAATACAAACAACAAAGGTGACAGTGGGCACCCTTGTCTTGTCCCTTTTCTTATATCAGTGGAATCCGTCAATTCTCCCTCTATCATTATCTTTGCCGTTTGCTTATGATATATGGCTTCTACTGCATGGATATTTTTTTTTTTTTACCAAAGCCCATCTGTTCCAGCTGTAATAACATAAATTGCCAATTCACATTGTCAAAGGCTTTCTGTGCATCTAAAAATATCAAAGCTATTTGTTTTTCAGGGTGTGCCTCGTAGTATTCCAAAGTGTCCCAAATTACCTTCATATTATCTTTAATTTGTCTCTTTGGCAGAAATCCATTTTGATCGGGGTGAATAAAGTCATTTAAGTATTTTTTGAGTATTTTTGCCAATATTGAAACAAAAATTTTATAATCTGAGTTTAGTAGGGAAATAGGTCTATAATTCTTAATTTGTAATGGGTCGGCATCCTCTTTTGGGACAAGTGTAATATAAGCTTCTGACCATGATTTAGGTATCCTCTTCTTTAACATAACTTCATTCATGACTTCTCACAATGGAATATTCAACAATTCTTGTAATGTCTTGTAAAATTCCACTGGAAGTCCATCTGGGCCTGGTGCCTTTCCATTATTTTGCTTCTTAAGTGCTTCAGTTAACTCCATCTTCATTATATTGCTTTCAAACATTATTTCAATTTCTTTAGGTATCTGGGGTAGGTTAGCATTCTGTAAGTACTGTTTAACTCTTTTATCATCAATATTCTCTTGTGTGTATAGTTTCCCATAGCAATCTCATATGATTTTCTTCTTCTCTTTACTTCCATAGCAAACTTGGCCTTGATCATCTATTAATTGCAATATTTTCCTTGATTCTCTCTCTTTTCTCAGTTTATATGCTTTATTTGCATCTTCAAAATAGTTCTGCTTCGCACCTCTGATTTTCTGTTCTAATTCTTCTTTTTCCATTAATCCCATTTTATGTTTAGTTATATCCATTTTTAACTTAATGTCCCTTTTCTATGGCATTTTCTGTAACTCTTTTTCAAGTCCTTTATACTCATCCTCTAATGTCTTAGAGGTTAGTCTTTTCATAATATTTCTTTTCCTTGTATAGTCTATTATCAAGCCTCTGGCATATGCCTTCATTGTATCCCATACATTCTGCATTGATGTGTCTTCTTTTTTATTTTCTTTTTTAAAAAAGCCAGTTCTTTCTCCATTCTATGTATAAAGTCTTTTTGTTTTAATACATTATTATTTAACGTTCATCTAGATCTTCTTCTTTGTCCTTTCCATTTAATTGTCATTGGGTTATGATCTGCCCAAGTACTTGTTTCAATGTTTACTTCTTGGAGATTAGCGATCAATTCTGTTGACATCCATATCATATCTATTCTGGACCATGATGAATGTCTGTTTGAATAGAAGGTGTATTTTTTAGTCTTAGCATTTCTTTCTCTCCATGCATCTTTTAAGTTTATTTCATCTATCATTTTAGAAAAGGATTTAGGGAGAGTCTTTCTGCTTTGTTTTGTTGTTTTCTGTGTTGTATAGTCCAATTTATTGTCTACTATTTCATTAAAGTCTCCCATCATAACTATATTGACATAGTCCAGTTCAATTATTTTCATATGTAATTTTCTATAAAATTCTTCTTAATTTTCAGTCAGAGCATAGATTGCTACCAGGAGTGTTTTCATATTATTGTCCACTATTTCCACCATTAAGAGTCTTCCATCATCATTCGTATGGATCAATTTCACTGGGATAATATCTTTGATATATAAAACCACTCCTTTTTTCTTGCATTGTGTCAAAGAAATAAATATTTTCCCTAGCTTTGGCTGTATCAACAGTTGTTCATATTGCTTTTTAATATGTACTTCTTGTAGGCAGATTATATCAAATTTTAATTTCTCTAATTTATGGAAGGTTTTCCTTCTTTTAATGGCTGAATTAAGTCCATTTATATTAATTGTAATAACTTTTTTCTCTTCCATTATTATACTTTATAAGTAGGTTTTGCAGCTCTTGTAGATCTTGGTTCTCGTTGTTCTCTAGCTTCCACCTTTCTGCCTACTGCACCTTCTTCTTTCCCCCTTCTTTTCCAAACAAAATGTAATAAAAATTAATTAAAAAGGAAAAAAAGATTTAGAAAAAAGGGCTGAAAGGGAATCTCTAGCCTAAAATATTATAAAGACAAAAAGGAGAAAAGACAGAAAAGAAAAAGTAAGGTAGAAAAAAAGACCAGTCCAATTTCAAAGTAAAAAATCATATATGAAGAGTCCACCAGCAAAAAAAAAGAAGGAAATATTAATTTGACTCCCTGTTTCAAATTGCTGCTTAATCACTTCTGTCTGAGATTTTACAGATTCTTTCTTTTCCTTAGGGTGTCCTTTTAAATCTTAAAGTAAAGAAAAAATTCTCACCAAATGGGCACATTTTCTCTTTCCATTCTCTTCCGTTTTGGAGCGGTCCCAACTTCAGCAGCTTTAATGGCTGCCTCTTTGCCACTGGCAAAAAGAGCTTCTCCTGGATCTACCAGGGACTTTGCGCTATCCCTGGCATTGACAGGATGCTCTCTTTACATCCACTGTCTCTTCAGGATGGTTTAGATCCGTTTGGATCATCCAGGATCAAAGATATTGGTGGCGATCTCAGACCTTCAAGATTGCACCCCTATTGTCATGACTCCAGCTCCGCCCCCTCCAAGATGCTACAAATCTTTAGTAGGAAAATGATCTAAGCTATTTACAGAAGTCGCTTAGAATCTTACAAGTAATGGATACAAATAATGATAAGTAAATAATAAGAGGAAGTTGTGTGTAAAAAGTGGATTGAAGAAAAATGCAGACAAAAATTCCAGAAGCAGATTACATGAAAAAGTACATATAAGGCCCATATTTTTATGCTGATATGTTTTTTAGTAAAAAAGGACATTGAAATAGAAATTGAACAAAAATAATTGAAAATGGCAGAAATGGAAAATTGACCTAATCAAAATTAATTAAGTTGTCCAAAATTCATTTTGTGATTACTAGGAGAATTCAAGGAGTGGAATAGTTTGAGTTTTCCAATTACGGATTGCATGTGTGCTTCTTCAGAAAATCACATGACTCTGATGGGCTTACAACCTCACTTTTCATTCAGTTATTCAGTTGCTTACCACAGTTGTTAAGGGAGAAAAACCTGCAATTTTATTTCCACATTCTCCATTAACCCTATTGAAATTTGGTTGTGTAGCATGTAAAGAGCAGTTGCATGACTTTGGGATACTTTGATGGTCATAAAGGTGAAGAGTAGCTGCAAAGCTGGATTTGTTTTTGTTTTATACTATCACAACTTCAAACAATAGTTAAATAGTTGGTAAGCAAAAACTACCTTCCTCTACCTATTTTCTACTGTGTTTTAATTTATTGACCAAATTATTCAACTAATTCTTTTAAGACCTAATTTTCAAAGAGGGTCATAACTTTGGTTGAGCAATAGTAAATGTATGGGGATTTTAATAAGTGGTCAATATTAACAATCTCCTTTAAAAAAAAAACTATTTAATTAATATGCAATGGTGTATTAAGAAATAAGCACTAACAAAGATTTCTTCTCAAAGTAGCACCACATTGGCCTGAAATTTATACAGAATTTTGTTGTGTTTGTTGGGTGGGGGAAAACTACATTTTAAAGGTGTGCTTGATTCACCTACAGTTGCTTCTACTTTTATCAAATATTTATATTGATGGAAATACTGTCTGGGCAATACTTTTTGAGGTACAAAGGGTACAAATTTCTGAGCATTCCATTTTTTATTTTTTGTAAAAGAAAGAGTATAGTGAAAGAGTAATGGAAGTTTGGAACCAACTTCCAGCAGAGTTAGTGGGTCAATCATTAGTAACTGAGTTTAAACATGCTTAGGATAAATACATGTCTTGTCACCTGGAAAAAAATTAAAAATAAATAAATAAAATATAAAAATAATTATTAAAATTAATTTATTAATTAAAAAGAAAACAAAAAACCCTCAAAAATCAGATTCGATGGACCATTAGGTCTTTTTTCTACCCTCAGTTTTCTATGTTTCTAAGTGTACTTGATAAACATCTTCCATCTAGAATCAATACTGAACTATGGAAACTATAATTAGGTTTGTAGAATATAGTACTGCTTTATATAATGTAGGGAATTTTGGGGAAGTGGTGGTTGTGGTATTTGTGAAAATTCTAAAACACTCTGTTTTCCCATTAATGCATTAGTTCATTGTAACACAATGGCTCACTAAATGATTGAGATAAACTAAAAATATAATAGAAGCCATCAGAATTGCATTAGAACTGGAATAGTTTTTAGAACATCACTTTTCTTTTCTGAACTGTTTTTTTTAAGGCAGGATCAGAATTTACCATCTTACATCAATTGGCAGGGTTTGCTGGCATCTGTGGCAAACAAGCTGTTAGAATTAGTTTTACAAAGAAAAAGAAGTTAAGAGAAGCGAGAAAAATTTCTAAAACATGATCCTGACCTGACCCTCGTCTTATAAATGGTAGATGTATATGTGTGTATGCGATTCAAATAATATTATTTCAGATTATAGGTAAAAATATGCATGAAAATGTTCTTTCATTACAACATACATATATGTCCAAAATAAGATTTAGGAACAAAATTAATTAGGAACTAATTTAACCAGTTAACTATTCTTATAATTTTAATAGCTTTCTGAATGTTTTTTTCCAGAAGAGCTACAGATTTGTTCCATAATTTTGGACTCAACTTTTCTTTCATTCAGTAGAGATTCTTCTTTCAAATAGTATTTCTGAATACTATTTCTAGACATTTAAAGTCTGATCATCGGTTTTTCTTTTCTTTTTCTTTTCCCACATAAATCTATTTCAGCTACTAATGATGATTTAGTTTAGTTTAGGTTACTTTATTGTCATTCCACTTCGAACAATAAAATTAATAAATAATTTGTCTGGACTGTAGCTAGAATATAAATATGTAGTTATTGAACCTATGGAGAAACTTTTAGCAGAAACCAATGAATATCGGAATGAGAGTATTGGATTCCACTTCAGTTATTTATTAATACCATTTTTGCAATTTCTTGTCATATTAGAAATGGCTTTCCTTATTGAAAATAATCATGCAGTGCAATGCTTTAATCCTTGGAATAAAAGAGAGGTCTGTGTTATGATACTCTGTGATGGAAAAAAATACATGGGAATCAGTCTGATTAAATTGAACTGGAAATCACCAGTGTGTATATATAGGATTATACAGTTGTAAACTAACACATGGGGAAATATTTCTGAGAAGATCATTTTCTAGTATGCTAGTTTCTTACATTCAAAGTAGATATTATAGAGAAAAACATGCAAATGTGCAATTCCCTGTCAAAAATTTGAAATCTTAGATTGCATCTGATGCTATAAGCTGCAACTGATGAAAACTATGTCAGTCAGAATAGGTATTTGTCAGAGTAGTTACTACCACACTACTGATTTTTTGACACTAATATCTCTCTCCTCATACAATGTCTTCATTCCCCAATTGTCAAGTGCACAAAATCAGAAGCCAAGGAGGGTTCCAAAGAGTGCAGGTTTATTGTATGTTGTACTCTCTACATGAATCTAAACTAGTAATGGTCAAAGTGAATTAGTAGTAGATAAGAGTCAACAGAACTCAAGGTGGGCTGTACTTAGATCTCTTGTGGGTGTGAAGGGACTTGAGATTAATGATGCACTTGATCCCTCCCTTGGGTTCAGTGTGGTCATCTCCTATATCAATGTAGCTAATTCTAAATCTTTACATTCTATCTATCTATCTATCTATCTATCTATCTATCTATCTATCTATCTATCTATCTATCTATCTATTAGTTTTGACTCTTTAAAACCTGTTTGTGTTTTAAATCACTGCTTACCAATTTAGGCTGGTACCTACATTATGGCTCTATTTGGGTAGTGGGCCTTGCTGAAGTAATCCAGGAGTGGCAGATTCTCATAGAAATGAGTTTGGAGGAGAGTCATGTTAATCTATGGTAGCCAAAAATCAGAAGGAATTTGAGAGAGCATCTCAGACCATCAGATGTTAATTTAGCCATGGTGGCACAGTGGTGAGAAGGTAGTACTGCAGGCCTGAATTTTGATCATGTGACCATGGGGATGCTGTAATGGTCGCTAAATGTGAGGACTACTTGTTAAGTCACTCTTTTCAGTGACTTTGTAATTTTGAATGGTTGTTAAACAAATGGTTGTAAGTTGAGGACTATCTGCAATTAGGTAATAATGGTGCAGTAGTTTGAATGCAGTACTGCAGGCTATCTCATTGCTCACTCCAGGAGTTAGATTCCGAATGGCTCAAAGTTGACTCAACCTTCCATCCTTCCAAGGTCAGTAAAATGAAGCCCCAGATTGTTGCTGACCCCATAAACCACTTATAGAGGCATGTAAAGCACTATGAAGCGGCATATAAGTCTAAGTGCTACTGCTATTTTTTCAATAAGTTAAAACTCACAAAATCTTCTTAATCAAATTTGTCACTTCTGATAGGTGCTGCCATTCTCCTGATTTTTGGAGACAAGCAATTATATGTTTTAAGCTAGTCCAGAAACTTTGGCTAGTACTAGTACTAAATATTGCAGCAAGTTCTCTGATTGGATATTATTAATAGATCATTTTTTATTAGTATTCAGATTGCTTACTGGTCCAACTGAAGATCCTGGTATTAAATTATGAAACCCCTCCAAGTCTTCTTCCCATACATTCTGTTGAGTAAAGTATGGTTATCTTCAGCAGCCTTACTGAGGTGTACTAAGCAGAACCAGAAGCAGAACTTTTTGGTGGTAGTCCCCGCCTCAGAAATTATCTGCCCAGCAAGGTATGCTTGATACTGACTCTTTTAATTTGATACTGACATTTTAATTTCCCAAGAAATTTAATTAAACTTAATTTAAATTTTAACTATTCCAAGCCAGTATTTTTAAAACTTGGTAAGCTTAGGATATGTATTTTTTCAAGGCCATATTTTCAAGTTGCCAAGCTTGAAAAATACTTACAATGATTTGAGTTTAAATATCCTGTTGTTCAGGAATATTATATTCAGACTGCTGCTGATATTGTTCAGTTGTTTTGTACTGGGCATTTTGATTGTGTTTTATTGTTCACACTCATTATTTTAGAATTTTATTGTTTTAGTCTGTTTTTCCCTAGAAGTGATGAACAGTGCTACATCCATTTTTAAAATAAGCACTTTAAAATATAGTACTAATTGACTGAAACATCCTGAGAATATACAGTATTCATTTTATATCGGCCTAAGGATATCTCTTCATTTGTTTGATTTGCTGCCTTTAAATATTTAAACATTTGTAGTGTACAGTAGAATGATAAAACCTGAGAGTGCCATGACACAGTTACAGCTTATGATTTTTTTTGCAAAATATTTCTCTCTTGTTTTTACAGAAGTTAGGAAGCATCAAATAAAGCATGTGGATTCATATAAATGAATCTCTGAGGGTGTTTTTAATTTTTTTTTAAAAAAAGAATACTGTTTAATTTTAAATGTTATTCTGTTTCAAATAAAGCCAAGATGGTGTTACACCTCCCACATTCAAGATGTGTTTGGTGGGGATAACCAATGTATGCGAGCATTTTTTAAGCAACAAACTGTACACAAAGATCATATACAATGTTATCAATCTTAATGGATTTTCAAGAATAACCAGGGAAATTCCAGTGTGCAAAATATGCCTGTGAACTTTTTTTTCCTGCTATATTCATAACACTAATAAAAAAAAATCTTGGTTTCCATTTCCTGGAGGCACTAACATAAACCATAAAATATATTATTATTATTGTAAATATTATAAACCTTCAGGAGCCCCCAGAATGTTCCATAACAAGCATTTAACCCTAACCCTGTTTAGTTGAAATATTGATTCATAGCCATTACCATCAACTGCCTGATAGGAATGATGTTAAACTTTTCTTTTCTTAAGCTTGTTTTGTTGTATTTTAATTCACAATTTTTAATGTCAATAAGTCCATAGGTGGATGATGTTCAGCAGTATGCCTGGATCTCTGACAGGATGAGCAATGTGGTTAAAGTCCTGACCCAATGCCTTGAAGCTCTGTAGCTAAGGAAAGGAAGGACAATATTTAAAATTAGTCTTGAGAAGACTCCAATGGCTCAGTCTGTTTGGACGGCAGGATCTGGAGATATTCCATCATGGAGATCAGGAGATATTCCATCATGATTCTCAGTAGGGTTGCACTTTCCCATTTAAGATTCTCAGCACTTATTCATTGAACAGGTGGAAGCTGTGTCCAAGAAGCCTTTGCACAGACACACCTTGTGCATCAGTTGCACCCTTTACTGGACTGGGTGAGTTCTTCAACACAGACACCCTTAAAGATCATTTTGGAAGGCATCCAAAAAGTGCAGCTGGCCTAGAATACAATGCCATAAGCAGAAAATGGCAGCAAGGAGAATGACACCCCGCACCCTGGTTTGTGAATTGCATTGATTGCCAGTTGGCTTTGGGGTGCTAGAATTCAAAGTGCTGGTTTTCATTGTTAAATCTCTTTATGCCATAGGGCTGGGGTATTGAATGAACTGGTTATCTCTGCCCATCTGGTTTAGTGCAGCAGAGAGGGTGCATTCCGAGCTCTACCTTTTGGGCCCAGAAAAATTTTCCTATTCTGTTGCAATCCCTGCCATCAGGAACGATTAAGACCCGGAGAACTACGTGGCTCCCACCCTTCTGTCATTCAGGAAATTGTTAAAGATTTAGGTGTCATCCCAGACCTTGGGAAAAGAGTGAGGTCTTGTTCTGTTTTATTTTATTTTAGTTTGGTATTTACTTTCTGTTCTGTTGTACTTTTTTAATACAGTGGTTTTGTTATAAGCAACCCAGAACTGTTTAGGAATTAGATGTTTTACAAATTGTTATTATAATATTATTAGTATTATTAAGCTGAAAGAGAGACACTATAATATTAACAGCACATTTTAGTATTCAGGCTTGCCAACTTATAATTATTTTCCTGTCAAAATGTGTACAGTTAGTTTTAAAACTGATTGTTCTTTCCCATGTAAAATTCAAAAATAGTTGACTGTCTACTTAGTTTCATTGAATTTTAATTGCTTTCAATTGGTATGGAATCTGTATATTTCCACTTAGAAGAAACAAAATACAAATCACTACTAAGAAATAATTAAAAAAACATATTAAAAAATTGTATTTATTTCTTTATTGGCACAATGTTCCTCAGCATATCGCTACATGACTAAAGAGGAAAATGACTGGCAAGTTTCTACATACTTAGATTTTAAGGGTACTCATTTTTAAGGATTTATTTTTAGCATACCATGTACAAGTAAAGCCTATTCCTACTATATGTATTTGAAAGTATAAAGAGACACTTGTGGAAGAAATGAAGTAAAAGCAACAATAGTAGTTTAAATTAGCCCAAAGAGAAGAGAATGACTGCATAATTATAAAGTATGAATACTGTCTGTCAGTATTTAAGTCTAAGTGCTATTGCTATCATATTGGTTGCTCTTCTCTGTAATCGTTTTAACTCTAGAAGAAAATTTTATGGAACTCCATAGAGAAGTTATTTTCTTTCTCCATCTCAGTTCCACCTAGCATAGTTGGAAGCTATTCCTATTACCTTTCAGGGTGATTTTAATTGGAATGGTCTATTTTACTCATTTAAAATGTGTGTCTTTTAAGTTTGAAATTATATACCTACAAAGTATTTCAAAACCAAACGTTCTTATTTATTATCTTGGGACTGTAATATTCATGGCTACAGAAAACTATTGAATTTATATATCTACCAACTGCAATGCTGGGAAAACTTGGGTGCCTACGACAACTGTTTTAGGTTAAATACTGAGCGGATGGTGGCAATGGAAGGAACTGTGTTAAATGAAGAATATTAGCCATATAATTTATGCAGATCCATTACACAGCTGTTGATCCACAATTGTTGTCATGAGAAATTACCGTACACTAAATTAAAATTAAATGTACATTGCTGAAAAGTTCAATTTAAAGTGCTGAGAGCTTAGGAACTTTGCCAAAATTGTCATGTCCCATAATAACAGCATAAATACAAAGCATTTAGACCTGGGTTATGCTTTACAATCATTTTATGCTCAGTGCAACCAGATAAAACAGGCTATCCAGAGAATTATAAACTGCAAAATTACCCAATGAGTCTCCAGTGTGGAAAACCTCTGACTCCACACAGATGGAGCTGATGTTAGGAGTAGCGGAAACCTCACATTGATCCTGTCAAATGCCTCCTTGAAAGTTTCTGATCATCTAACACAGATAGGACTCATCTGTGTGTTTTTCCTGTTCAAGAAATAGACATCCATAATAATACTCTGCCACAATGATATCATCTGAATCTGTTTTTATTCCTGCCAAATATTCTGAACAGGATTTCTAAGTTCTGATTCACAAATTTCTCTTCAGACATATGCTTCCTTTATGTAGAATGCAGTACTTCCTCCTTTTCTTGTGAAAAATGTGTACTTTTCCAGGGATAAGTTCCAATCATGTGTGTCAACCCACCAAATGTCGGTATTGTCTATCAGTTCATCCTTGCCCTCTTACGTTACAATTTCAGCTTCTTGATAGTTGTTTTCTTCTGTATTGAAGGTGTAACATTTGAAATTGTGAAAGGGGAATTTGCTATTTATTTTTTGGTTGTTCCTGCCAATTTCTGAGTCAATTTCTGAATCTAGTTTATTTGTGCATTTGCTTATTAATTTTTAATATTTATAATTTGCTAACCCCAACAGGCTCATGGTGGTTTACAAGCACCTAATTCTATAAAACAGGATAAAATATTTCCCCAAAACATCAACCCTGGAATCAGAGTAATAATACCACAGCTCAAACATCAAAGGCACTGTTGAAGAGTTCAATTTTGACTATCTTCTGATCTCCAGAGGTAATGTGCGAAGGGAATGTTACATGAGGAAAAAAGGTGTTTTTACTCTTTTTGCCTTAATATCATTTGGGAAATTTTCAGATGTCCTATGGGCTGAATGTACTGGACAAGTCAGTATTCTCCTGGATAGGTGTTGTCTGTCATGTAGATGGTAAGCAATCATAAATTTTATAAACTGGAATCAGTCCTTTGAACTATACTTGGAAGTTCACTGGCAACCAATGCAATACCCATTACCATGGTATTCGGTGTCACTAGTGGCTTTTACCTGGCAGTATGCAAATTATTGTGTCAAGGGCCAAAGAAGTCTGGAAATCCAGGCAATTCAAATGAATATAAAGGTTTATTGCAAGCTTAAGCTTTCTACAAGAATCTAAACTACTAATAGTCAAAGCAAATTGGAGATAGATAAAAGTCAAAGGAATTTAAGGTGGGCTGGACTTAGACGTCTTGGGATCAAAGGGATTCAAGACTGATGGTACATTTGACTCCTCCCTCAGGCTCATTCTGATCATCTCCAACATCTTGTCTTCTAAAGATAACTAGTTTTCAGATCATCTTCAAAGGCAAACTCTCATAAAATAAGTGGCAAAAGTTGGTCCATGAAGTGATGAGGATCAGGTCATTGTTGCCAGGGTATTATGTTCCAGAAAGAGCCACCAATGACAGTTGGGCAGAGGAAATTCTAATCTTCACTTATTTATTGTACCTATCAATAAACACGAATCTTATCTCAATCTTCTTCCTTTCTCTCCTGCACTCTTACAGTCCTTAGCAATATATTTCATCCAGGGCTTTTATCACCTCTTTCTTTTGCTTTAGTTTAACACCCTCTGATGAGATTGGTGAGGCACATGCCAAACAAATCCTTCCCAGTGTTTCTGAGAGGCAACTCATCTCTTGCCAGGAATCCTTCATGTAGGTAATGCACTCCAGACTTAAAGACCTCATTCCACTCTTGGCAGCACCATCTGTAGCTTCTTGTTCACTTCCAGAATCCTGTTCTCTTTTCTTACACTGTGACCTCAGCTGGAAGGATTGATATAAGCATTAATTGAGGTCTGAGTTCCTTTCCTGGACATCCATTCATGTTCTCTTTTGGCAATGTCATTCATCCACTCATAAATAATTGGGAAGAATTCATTACTGGTGGATTTCAAGAGTCTCGGTAGCTTGTTTATCACATCCAGGTTACAGACATCTTACATATCACATCTTATATGACATTATGTAAGATCTACATGCCCTGTGGCATTGGCTCCTCTCAATAGGATTTTTAGATGCCAAATAAATAATAATTTATTGTTGGCTTGAGGCATTTTAAAATTACTCTTTCACTGACCAGACTCTATAAATACAAGTGAATTGGCATTCATCCTACACATACAAGTGTACTGTGGGTTCTCTTTAAGCAGAAGCATAAAGGCTACACAACTCTGGCAGATCATCAGAAGCTTCCTTTGCTATTCATGTTGCTTAGAGTCTCTTCACATACTGCCATACAAAACTCTCCTATTGCCCCGATTGTTCATTACTAAGCATTACTTCTAACTTTTATGAATAGTTGAAATAACCTTCATTGTATTTTATTTGCAAATGTAATTCTGAAATAGTGAAATGGTTAAAACTGGGATTCAACCTCAGATGTACATACATACCACCTTATGTTGAATTAGTGCATAAAAATGACAATGTTACAAACATTTTTAGGAAAACATCTGTGGACAAAATTGCCTAGAATAACAAATACATTTCCAATTTTCCTTGCCACTATAGAATAAGAATTGATAAGGTATGCTTGGTTAATATGCATGTCTTTCATATATTCTTTGTGTATGGATGTAGTCCACAAATGAGGACTACATCAATGGCTGAAATGATGGCTGAAAGTTGCTACATATGGGGCATCTCTCGTGGGAGGCTTTTGCTTAAAGAAATTTTTTTAGAGATTTTTTGAAGTTAAATCTGGATACAATTCATAAATATTTTTCATACTTCACTGACAATAGCAATAGTATTTAGATTTATATACTACTTCATAGTGCTTTATAGCGCTCTCTAAGCAGTTTACAGAGTCAGCATATTGTCCCCAACAATCTGGGTCCTCATTTTACCCATCTTGGAAGAATGGAAGGCTGAGTCAACTTGTACCATTCAGAATCAAACTCCTGGAATGAGCAGTGAGTTAGCCTGCAGTATTGCATTCCAACCACTGCATCACCACTACCTAATTACAGGTAGTCCTCAACTTACAACCATTTGTTTAACAACCATTCAAAGTTACAAAAACACTGAAAAGAGTGACTTAACAACTGGTCTGCATGCTTAGCGACCAATGCAACATCTCCATGGTCACATGATCAAAAGTTAGGCACTTGGAAACTGGCATGTTTCAGAATCCAAGGTTCATATGATTGCCATTTGCAACCTTCCCAGTTGGCCTCCAACAAATAAAGTCACTTAACAACCACATGATTTGCATAACAACTGCAGTCACCTTCTTAACAACCATGGCAAAAAAGATCACACAGTTGGACATGACTCACTTAGCAACATGCCTTGCTTAGTTACAGAAATTCTTAGCTAATTGGGATCATAAGTTAAGAACAACAGCCAAACCATTTATTTTGAGAAATGAAATCTCTCCATCTTTGTTAAATTGTGATATTTCTTAAATTCTTATTAGTTGTTAGAAATAGGTCATTTAATCCAATGAAGAAGTGTAGCTGAAAACACAAATTGTGGTCATTGGCCTAAAACAGAAGAAGGTGAAAACAAATTCTTCATCAACCAAAGGGCAAGGCACAGAATAATACTTAAAGTTATGGGAAGGCAGATTCCAACTGAATATTAGGAAAAAAAACATTTTCTAAAAATGGGAGAAGTTTGACATAGGTCCTCAAGGTGGTAGTTTCTCTTTCTCTGGATATGCTTAGATGGACATCATACAATCATTAATGAAAGATGTTGAGTGGGAGTTTAGGCCTGATGGTCTAAAAAACCAGGTGTTATACATGCCATGTCACATGGCCATCATGTGATATTTTGTGACATTTTCCCCATTTTCCCTATCTCAGCTGGCCTAAAAGGTCCCCCTTGTAATTTGATGATTTTAAGGCTTCATAGACCAAGACTATATCATCATAGGAGCCCCTAGAAGAGAAAAGTGTATATATGAATTAGTAGCATTTATTTATTTTTAATGAAAGTATTTATTGCATCAAAACAGTTCTATATAACTTTGCCAAGCAATATGGATATGTATGAGACCTATAAATATTAAGTATATATTCAAATAATATGTCTCTATAGCAGGTCATTGTGGGGAAAATAGCCACTGAATGTGCAGGAAATATTGCTCTGCAGGAGGAATGGAAAATTGAATTTTCCAAGTATCTCAGTCTTCATCATTCTGACTGCTTCTGAATTACTGAATTCTGAATTACTATAAAGAAGAAAAACCAGGCACATTACATCAAAGTCTAGATGCTGTGGATTACCAGTGTTAAAAAAATGAGTCTAGATTAATTTGTTTCCATGGTTTACAAGTCTTTTGTTTTGTTTTTTTACCACTCCATAATGCAAAACAATATGTAAGAAACTATAATATATATTCAAATGCCTTTATGGAAGACATATATAAAAGGAAAGTAGTACAGTGCAATAAAACAGGCCTGGGAGCCATCTGTAGATTTACTATACATGTGTGTGCATTTTTCAGAATTCTGAAAGATAGCATTGCTTTCTGTATTTCTTTGCCTTCTTATCTTTCAGGAAAAAAAATCAATATATGTTGCATATTCCATTCCAGGAAGATCTACCAAAGACAGAATTATGATATTAGGTCATTTATACCAAGAAGCAGGCTGGGACAAGTCCCTTTTTCATATATATATAAAGCACCTTTTCCAGGTTCTCCAGGCAGCTTCTGATCATCTTCAGCCCCAAAGAATAACCTGAATAGTGGTGAAACAATGCTCTCTCTAGCTGGCCAGTGTGTGTGTGTGTGTGTGTGTTTGAGTGTCAGCGCGCGTGTACCTTTGAACCAATCTTGCACTCCCTGCAGTTTTATTGGCAAGATCTTAGAAGTGGTTTGCCATTGTCTTCCTTCTAAGGCTGAGGGAGAATGGCTAACCCAAAGTCACCAAGCCAGTTTTTCTGCATAGGGTAGGATGAGAACTCATGATCTCCCAGTTTTTATTCTGGTGCCTTAACCATCACACCAAATTGGCTCTCAGCTGGCCAATCCTGAGCAACAAAAAACTCCTCTGCATTTCCCCCTTCCCCCAGCCCCCACTTCAACCCAGAAAAGAAAGGAAATCAATTGCAACCTCCTCCCATTTCTCCAACATGTTGTATGAAATCTGATTTTTGCAAAATAACAGCAAGCAGTTGCTAAGAAAAAGGAACATGGACCTGCCAAGCAACCCTTCCTCTGTGGCATTTGAAAGGTGGTTGCTAACTGTGATGGAAACCAGGCTGTTCCCCCATTTTTTTCAGTCAGGTATTTTCCCCCCAAGCTGTAATTGTGAGTGCAGGGAGCTGCAAAATGACTGGAGTGGAAGAAGCAAGAAAATATATATGTAAACAGAGAGGAACTATAGACAAGATGCTGCAGATTGATTGTGTAGGGTTGATAGGGTGAGGGAGAGATGGCACTGGCAGAACAAAATTTCTGTCAAGTCCTCACCCTATGAAAAGAGAGGAAAAAATGAATTGCTAGTGGGTTTCCTCCTCTCCTTAATCCTCCCCTCCAATCAACAACACAAAAGAAAAAAAAAACAGCATCCTTGGCTCCTCAGAAAATAAAGTAAGGAGAATGATCTTAATGATGCTCATTTCACTTTAGCTGCCAACTCCTCAGTTACTGTACACACAGGAATAGTTGCAAGGATTTGCAGGATAAATATACCCTTGGTCAATCCCAGCTGTTTTAAAGGAAAATCAGCACTTGGCTTGCAGTTAATTTGGTGCTGTGTGGGAGAAAAAAATCTGAATGATTGCTCTGAGGGGAATCTTTGGAGTTGCCAAGCCACCTTTCTCTTTGAAGAATCCATGAAACACTGCTACAGTATGTCAGCCCAAGAGGCAGGAGGAGGGTAAGGCAAGAATTCATGCCAATGCAAAAATTTACCTTTGCAGGTAAAAAAAATATCACTGTGTGATTTGGTTATAGCACAGCAGAACTAGATAATAATCTGGTAAGCTGTCAAACACACACAATAACATGGACTTGACACAGGCTATTCTAGAATAGGACAACATTGCTACGTGGAATGTTCAAAGTTTAAAATTATCATGTTCTAAATTTTTAATGTAGGAATTAGATTAATATTTATCTTTACTCATACCAATATAACTTATTTTTTGTTGTTGTCCATCTCCCCTATAAAATGATTCTGGGCAGATTGCACGTTATAAAAAGACAAATAGAACAGTAATATATTAAAACCATGCAAATTAAAAATTTAGAACTAAACAAAAAAACAGGACTAACGGGATTGAAGTTTTCTATTCCATCATCACCTTCTAGTGGGTACCACCCCACCCTCAGAGCCCTAGGTATTACCTTTTCAGGAGATCAAATCAGAAAAATTAAATGTAGCAAAGAGTTATACAGCCTTTTGAAAAAGAAGTCTTGCTTAAGCACCTTCCTATGCTCCATACCCAAAAATCTCAGCAACCTTGTGATACACTGGCCTTAGTCCCAACCAGCTGGAGAGGAAAAAGATGTGAAGTAGACCAGTTTGATGTTGTAGTTAAGGCACTAAACTAGAAATGCAGAAGTTTGAATTCTATTCCCACCTTAGGCATGAAGTCAGCTGTGTGACCTTGGGCCAATCAATCTGTCCCAGCCCTAGGAATGAGCCAATAGCAAACAACTTCTCAAAAACTTAGCAATAGCAATTAGACATATGTAACACTCCATAGTGCTCTATGGCACTCTCTGAGTGGTTTACAAAGGAAGCATATTGCCCCCAACAATCTGGCTCCTCATTTTACTGACCTTGGAAGGATGGAAGGCTGAACGAACCTTGAGCTGGTAGGATCAAACTCCTGGCTGTGGGCAGAGTTATCCTGAACTGCTGCATTCTAATCACTGCGCCAACATGGTTCCTAAACATAGCTTAGAAAACTGCAGGGACTAGGCCAGGCAGTCTCCAAGAGAAAAGGCTGACTTGGGGGCACATTTATACAATGCCTGTTTAGGTTTGTTCATAGTAAAATATTTGAAGAAGATTATTATTATTATTATTATTATTATTATTATTATTATTATTATTATTATTATTATTATTATTATATAGGGCAACCATTGTACAGTAACAAAATGTCCCATTCACACAAAACATCACTAGTCCTCATAGCTAAATCTCTATGGAGATTCTCAGTCATCCAGATCATCCCAAAGGTGCTTCTCAAGAATGGAATTTCTGTTTTTTTCTTTGAAGATGTTTCACTTCACAGCCAAGAAGCTTCTTGGATGAGAAGCAAAACGTCTTCAAAGAAAAAACAGAAAGTCCAGTTGCCTCTTGAAAAAGCACCTTTGGGATCACTAGTCATCATTTACCAACTGCCTTCTTTAGTAACTGGTTCAAGTTATGATGATGTAAGCTTTGTGGCTAATTAGCTTTGTGACTAATCCTCACATTTATGATTGTCCTGCAGTCACATAATCACCAAGCAGTGTGTATTTACAATCACTGCAGTGTCCTGCAGTCTTGTGATCACTATTTGCTTGCTCAACTGGCTTATGACAAGGAGAGTTAATGGGGAATGAAGAAGTAAAGTCACAAGTCACTATCATGTATGTTTTATTTAACAACTGCAGTAGCTGAACAACCAAAGGGGAAGTGACATTGGAAGTCAATTATTGTCATATAATTTTCTGTTTCATGATTCCATTGCTTAGTGATGGAGTTGCCAATCCCAATTGTAGTTGGTAAGTGAGGATTACCTATTGATTTATTTTCTTGATAAGACTAACATTAAAACCAATATTTGGGCATATTTGTGTTCTAAAGAAATATTTTTTTCCTTTTAGAAATTTTCCTAATTTAACTAGGGAAAAAATTCTTCGAAGACCTTAATAAAAGAATTGCCAAATTCATTTGGCAAAAGAAAAAAGCTAGAACAAGATACAAATTAATGCAGGATAGTAGAAGTAAGGGAGGACTGGCCCTCCTAGACTTTGAGTTATACTACAGGCTGCAGTCAGTATTTGGATTAAAGATTGGGTTAACCTGGCAGACAAAACAATACTGATGATAGAAGGCTTTGATTTACAGCTTGGCTGGCATGCATTCCTTTGGGATGGAAAAAACAGGTGTCATAATTATTTTCAAAGACATTGGATAAGAAATGCCTTGCTACATTTATGGGAAAAAATAAAAAGAAACCACTATGTGAAAATACCTCTCTGGCTATATCCAATGGAGGCACTAATATATCCCAATGCCATGGATTTGAATAAAACAATAAAATACAAAGAACTTATAACTGATGAAGGTGAGATAAAAACACAGATTCAATTAAAACTACAAAGAATTGAAATAGGATGGTGGCCTTACATTCAAATTCAAACAAGATACAAAAAAGATAAGGAACATTCTGGATTTTACAATACAGTTCAGGAATTAGATAAAATATTACAAGGAGGTGAAAAAAAGATGATTACTAAAATGTATAATTACTTATTGGAATTTAAAATGAAAGAGGAGACAGTCAAAGAGAATATGATAACATGGGCCAAAAATTTTGGCCATAGTATAGATCTAGACCAATGGGAACAAATATGGCAAATTAATTATAAACTAATGTTGTCAGTCTCCTACAAATATTTTAAAAATGTTCTATCGGTGGCATCTCCCTCTATCGAGACTAGGTAGAATGTTCCCTAATTTGTCAGCCAAATGTTGGAAGTATAACCATAGTCAGGGAACTTATTTTCACATGTGGTGGACATGTCCCCAAGCACAAAAGTATTGGCTCAAAATTCAAACATGGCTTGAAGGGCTAACAAAACAAAATATCAAGTTTAAACCAGAGATCTTTCTGCTAGGAATGTTAGAACCGACATGTGATAAGAAACAGCAACATCTAATACTACATATTATAACAACTGCAAGAATTTCTCTTTCTCAAAACTGGAAATCGACCACAATACCCACAGATCTGACAGTAATTAATAAAATACATCAATGTGCAGAAACGATTAGATTAACTATGTTATTAAAAAACAGGGAAGAATAAGATTTTTTAATGATATGGAATGTATGGTATAAATCAGGTGTCGCCAACCTTTTGGACCTCAAGGACCACCAAACTCATAATTTTAAATCCCGGGGACCACTAATATGAATTTTGACTGATGGTAGCTTGCTGGCTGACATTGATGGAGAGAGAGAGAGAGAGAGAGAGAGAGAGAGAGAGAGAGATCTGATCTAACCTGCCTCCCTCCCTCCCTCCCTCCCTCTCGCTCTCTCACATACCACACACAAACACACAGAGTGGGATTCAAATTTTTTAACAACTGGTTCTGTGGGCATGGCCTAATTTGTGGGTGTGGCTTGGTGGTCATGTGACTGGTTGGACATGGCTTGTATGTAAATATTATAAATATTGAATTGTTTATAAAAAAGAGCAACTTTTATCCAAAATCAGGCGAAGCAGGCAGGCAGATCGAGTTGCTCACAGAATCACAGATTCATTCAGAGATCTGTGAGATCGGCTGTCACATAAAATTTGCTTGCAAGCAAATCCATAAAATTTGCTAGCAAGAAAAATCACAAAATTAACTCACAACATACCATGTATGTAAATATTGAATTATTTATAAAAAAGAGCAACTTTTCCCCAAAATCAGGCAAAGCAGGCAGGCAGATTGAGTTGCTCACAGACTCACAGATTCACTTAGAGAGATCTGTGTTTCTGCCATCAGCTATCTGAGTCTGCAACTGAATAATAGAACCTTCAGTCCTAAGGGAGGTTTGACTCTGCTTAAAAGCAGAGCTGAAGATCTAAAGATTAGCTAGAAAGCAAGAAATCCAACATTTTCCTGCTTTTTAGCTAGT
The DNA here is from genome assembly GCF_049901715.1 of Pseudonaja textilis. NCBI lineage: Eukaryota > Metazoa > Chordata > Lepidosauria > Squamata > Elapidae > Pseudonaja > Pseudonaja textilis. Next base: position 70,857,487 of record NC_141991.1, read on the forward strand.
CTAAATTTCCCAGCACAGCAGAACAGCTGATGGTCAGGAAAAATGAAAAAATAGCAACTTAGCAGGCAAGTTTTCAAGGTAAGGAATGAGTGGGCGGGGTTCCCACAGGCCATGCGGGCAGTGCAGCCTTGTGTTCCTGCTCAGCCTGGATTAATTGCTTTGGGAGGTGCTCTGGGGGTGACATTTCTCTGCAGAGCACCAAAATTTTCTCACGGACCACCAGTGGCCCGCAGCCCACCAGTTGTCGACCGCTGATATAAATGGTTAAAAAAAAAGGAAATAAAGATGTTTTGTGAAAATGATCAAAGAAACTCCAAAGAAGAACAGGATATATGACACATGTGTATATATGTAAAGTAATGTAGACAAATAAATATTGTAATTTAATAATAATATAAGTTAGGATTTAGGAAACTAGCTACAGATATATTTGTGGTAAATGAATTTGATTTTTATTAAAGGACATGTACACTGCTATGATAATGCTGCAAAATGTGAGAACATGTTTTTCTTTTTAAAATTCTTGAAACTTTGAATAAAAAAAATTATTAAAAAAAACGAAATTTTCCTAATTTGTCCCCTTTCCCTGATCATTCAGATGTCCAGAAATATTTCATGTTGCTCCGTTCCTACAGAAAAGTGTTTGTTCCAAATTTCTCCAGAGGCCACACAGCCTTGCTATATGATTTCTACTCCAATTGAACTGGAATTTACAATTCAATTCAGTTCAATTCATTCTGTTAGTCATTCATTCATAATCCCTAACTGAATTGTGCTGCATTCTTCTACCCCACATGTTCCTATTCATAGATCAGATTTAAAATATCTAGCTGAGTTCTGAATGCTTTTGTTTATAGTTCAGGTTTCCAGATGCTCATTTAGTCATATTTCATCTCCTCACCATTGGCATTTGCCAAAGAGCTTCCGTTTTTAGTTCATGAACTCCAATCCTCTGGCAATCATTCATCTAGGTTCTTCTTGTATGAGAACAGGAGCTGGGAGGAAAGAAAATATCATCCCTGATTCATTAGCTTGGTCAGTGAACATTCTAGCATTCCTCACTTTGGTTCTGTAATATAAATGGAAGATAACATGCTAGCATACTGCCTGTGGAGATTCTCAATCATCCAGGCCATAGGTATTTGAAAAGTGCTTTTTTTCTTCAAAAGGCAACTGGACTGTTTTTTCCTTGAGGAAGAAGAAAATGTTTCACTTCTCATCCAAGAAGTCTCATCAGTTCTTATGGCAGGAGCAGTGGTGGGATTCATTTTTTTTTTAACTACTGGTTCTGTGGGCGTGGCTTAGTGGGCATGGCAGGGGAAGGATACTGTAAAAAAAACATTTTCTCCTTCCTTCCCCCCAATCCCGTTTCTTATCCTCCCCCTTCCTATCATCGTTCTCTCAGTTTCCTTTTAACTTTTAAACAAGTTTGATTACTTCACAAAAAGAAGCCACGGATAACATTTTACATCTTAATTTTCTAGACAACCTTTAGGTATCTCCAGATCGGGCCACTTAGATGTCTGAAGAAATGTACAGTATCAGAACTTTTTTTTTAAAGTCAAAGAAAAATCAGAAGAGAAAATGCTGGTAGCATTGCCTAACAGGAAATGGGAACAAAGAATGAAGGGAAAAAGGATAAAATATAAGAGAAGGATACAAAGAAATGGCACAATTGTGTGAACCTAAACAGAATAGATCATTCAAGTTATCAAGGAATTGTTCAACAGGTGGAAATGAAATCAGAGACACTGACACAAACTTGTCTTTTACATATAAATATATCTATTATTCAGAAAGAAAGAACACAAGATAGTTAGGGACATATGAACATTATGAGGTAAATTAGAACAGCATACAGAACACATAGAAGGAAAAGGGAAAACTCCCCCTCCACACACAGCAACCAATCATAATGTAGATTGCTTCATGCATGAGCTATATAGCAGCGGTCGCCAACAGATGGGCCAGGGCCCACTGGTGGGCCTGGAGAAAATTTTGGTGAGCTGCAGAGAAATCTCATCCCCATAGCACCCCCCAAAAAAAACAATTAATCCAGGCTGTGCAGAAACACAAGGCTGCACAGCCCACATGGCCTGCGGGAATCCTCCCCGCCCACTAACTCCTTACCAGGCAAACTTGCCTGCTAAAGCGCTATTTTTCCTTTTTCCAACCATCAATCTGTTCTGCTGTGGCAGGAGATTTAGATTAGTTAGGAAGCAGGAAATGGTTGGTGTTAAGTTCGGAAAGAAGGGAGGCCACACCAGAGCTTCAGTCATAACACACACTTTATTCATGTGAATAAAGGGGGCTGTCGCATCTGCAGCTAACAGCAGACCTACTAGCGAACAGCGGCTGGCTCAACCTAGCAGCCGGCTTTTATAGCCGACTGTCGAAGGGAGCCAGCCAATGGGGACTAAAACGCCCCCAATAATTGCGGACCTGATGGGGAACTGGTGTCAGCCCCAAGGACATAACACCCCTTCCCCCAGATACGAACATGAGTAGTCTTTAAGGTATGAAGGCGGTTTGTGTTGCCGCTCTGATCGCGTCTTAGTTCGGGTGTAGGAGCGGGTGGCACAGAGTTCGGGACAGCGGGATTTGGTCCCTTGGTAGCTGTCCAGCCTCCCGACCTTGCTCGCCGGTCGCCAGCCGGGTTGTCGAGTCGCTGCGGTCTCCGGTGCGGTAGGGGAGCTGCTGGGGATGGATGTTGATTCTGCAGGATGGTCGCGGTCAGCCGTCTGCTCCCTCGGTTCGGTTGGTGGAGGCAGGTTACTCTGAGTGTCCCAGCTTGGTACCGGATGCGGTGCCTGGAATGTTGCTGTGGTCTCTGGGTCGGTGGTGGCGTGCTCGTTCTGCGGCTCCTCAACTGATCCAGGTGCCTCCGCCAAATGCGCCCGTCTTCTAACTGGACGTGGTACGACCTGGGCCCCGTGATGGCCACGATCCTGCCAGGTACCCACAACGGGTCTCCGCGTAATTTCTGGTGAAGACTTGATCCTGTAAGACAAAACTCCTGACCCTACTGTTAGACCCAATGGGTGTGTCTGGGCAATAGTGAGGGTGCAGCCTGTCTAGTATTGTCCTTAAGCGTCTGCCCATCAGTAGCTCTGCTGGTGACTTGTTTGTGACCGTGCACGGGGTCGAGTGTTGGCTTATAAGGAATCTAGAGAGCCTGGAATGCCAGTCATCTTGGGAGAATCTGGGCGAGGCCTCTTTGGTTGTTCTGACTGCTCGTTCGCCAACCCATTGCTCGAAGGGTGAAAGGGAGCCGTTAGGATGTGCCGGATGCCTAGGTTGGTGACATACCGGCTGAAGTCTGTGGACGTAAATTGAGGACCGTTATCCGACACAATGGTGTCTGGGAGACCGTGTGTGACGAACAAACGAGTCAGTGCTTGGGCGATTGCTCGTGTGGTGGTTGAGAGTAGGAGTGCCACATCGATCCACTTAGAAAATGAGTCTACTACTATTAGGAATGTTTTGCCATGGAATGGGCCGGCCAGGTCAACATGTAGACGGGACCATGGTGCGTTGGCGCTCTCCCATTTGGTGGGAGGAGTTACTGGGGGCACTGGCCGGGATTCTTGACAGGGACGGCAGGAGCTTACCCATTTTGCAATTTCATCGTCCATGTCCGGCCACCATACATAGCTCCGTGCCAACGCCTTCATTCGTACAATGCCGGGGTGCCCTTCGTGTAATGCCTTCAGGAAGGGTCTGCGTAGTAATTCTGGAATGACAACTCTGGTCCCCCACAGCAGACAACCCTGTAAACTGGAAAGTTCCTGTTGGCGGACTTTAAAGGGTGAAAATTCGTTAGAAGGGTTACTGCCCGGCCACCCCCTCCGTACCCAGTCCAGGACCTGGGCGATCAGTTTGTCCTTCCTTGATTGGAAGGCAATGTCTCTCGCAGTGATTGGAATCCTGAACTCACTGGTGTCAAAGATGGTGTGGACTGGGGCTGGATCCTCCACAGGCGTTGGTAGCGGGCACCGGCTGAGGGCATCTGCATGGCTGAGATTTTTTCCTGGACGGTGCACTAACTTGTATGAATATGCTGCCAGGAATAAAGTCCATCTTGTCATTCGGGGCGACAAGACTTGTGGTGTTTGCTTTTCTCCGGAGAGAAGCCCCAACAACGGTTTGTGGTCTGTAACCAGTTCGAAGTTGTGCCCAAATAGAAATTCATGAAATTTTTAACAGCTGCCACGGCAGCTAGGGCCTCTTTGTCGATTTGGCTATAGTTGCGTTCTGTCGTTGAAAATGTTCTAGAGAAGAACGCAATGGGGCTTCAGACCCGTTGGGTAGTCTATGACTTAATACGGCCCCAATTCCGAAGGCGAGGCATCTGCTGCCAAAACTAGCGGTAGGTCCTGGTTGAATTGGATCAGTACAGCGTCTGAAGTGAGGAGTGACTTGACTGCCCTGAAAGCGTATTCCTCTTTGGGTCCCCAGTGCCATGGAACATTTTTATCTAATAGTCTATGCAGTGGTTCTGCCACTGATGCCTTGTGCGGCAGAAATGACGCATAGAAGTTCAGCAGGCCTAGGAAGGCTTGTAGTTCTGGTTTGGACGCCCGGTGTGGGTGCTTCGTGAATGGCTTTAACCTTTGATTCTACGGGTGGATGCCAGAGGCGTCTATTCGGTACCGAAAGTCCACCTGATTAGTGGCTATGGTGCATTTTTCTTTTTTTTAGTTTGAGGCCATGCTGTCTGAATCTGTCCAACACCCCTCTAACTCTGAGGAAAAGCTGTGTTCTGTCCCGGCGGAAACCAAGATGTCATCAAAGTACGGAACCACGCCAGGAGGCCCTGTAGGATCCGTTCCATTAACAACTGGAATATGCCCGGGCGACACTCACACCAAATTGAGGCGCTTGCATGGAAAGCCCCTCTGTGGGTAACAATGGTTTGCAATTCGGCCGTTTGGTTGTCTACAGGAAACTGTTGGTAAGCCTGAGACATATCCAATTTGGCGAATACCTTTCCGGGTTCGAATGTGTGCAGTAAATGCTGGATTACTGGCACTGGGTATGCGCTAGTCTGTAAATAGTGATTTATTGTGGTCTTGTAATCTGAACACATCCTTATACTCCCATCTTTTTTTAGGGGTGTGACAATAGGTGTCTCCCACTTAGCAAAATCCGTGGGTTCGATGACCCCTTGTTTTAACAATTTGTCTAGTTCCGCATCCAGCTTAGAACGCAGAGCGAATGGTACTCTCCGCGGTTTCAAACGGATGGGAACTGCCTGGGGTCCACTGAGAAAGAAATAGGTGTGCCCTTGTAGCACCCCAATTCATCGCTGAAAACGTCAGCATAATCAGAGAATAGTGAGTCGGTGTCAGAGGACGAGACAGCATGAACCCCGTTAAGTTAAGGCCAGAGAGGGGAACCAATCCAACCCCAAAAGACTAGGAAGGGCACCATCAACTACCACTAATGGCAGGTGTCCTTTAAAGGTTCTGAATTTGACTAGGAACTTGCCTGTTCCGATTACTGAATGTTCTTCCCCTGGTAGTCTCGTAAGGATAGGCGACTCTTCTGCAGCTGTTTCCTGGACAGGCTGGGACGTATCTTCTTGAGCGTGCTCCATGAAATAATCGAGAGGGCTGACCCGGTGCATCGACCTCCATTAGGCAGGGTTTACCTTCTAAATGAATGGAGAGTTTAATTTTATTGGGTGTTAAGAAGGTATGGTTAGCTTGATAGCATGTAAAACAGTTTTCTACTTGCCTGGATGGCCCCGAGGGGGCGTAAGATGGTGGCTTTTGTGGAGCCACGTGTGCTGCCTGGCACACCCTAGCGATGTGTCCTCTTCTGCGGCAGTTGTTGCAGGTGGCACTTTTGAACCTGCACGTTGCTCTGGCATGGGGACCCCACAGGAGAGGCACAGCGGGGTGTGCCTGGGCACGATGCTGCCTTCTCTCGGTCTAGTTCCTATCTGTGGCTGCTTGACTGGTTTGAGACGGTGCACTTCAGATTGCTCGATGGGCTCTTCTTCGTTCACTGCCTCCTCAGAATGTACAGTGACTGGATTACCTTTGGGGGTGCTTCCCTGTATTTCAGCCGCTGACTGTATTGCCAATTCTGCAGCCAGGGCTTCCTCGATGGCTTGTGCTAGGTTGAGGTCCTTCCTTGCCAACAACCGCCTCTGTAGTCTTGCATCCTTGACCCCGCAGACAAGTTGGTCCAGGAGCATGTCATCAAGGTAGCCTTTAAATTCACAGTGCAGGGCTGCGGTTCTGAGGGCTGCCATATATTGGTTTATGGTTTCTCCCTCCGCTTGCTTCCTCATGCGAAAGGCGAAGCATCTCGCGATCTGTGACGGTTTTGGCGAATAATGATTGGAGTGGGTCTCCAGTAGCTCAGACCATGGGACATTCTTGAGTTCTCTCGGGGCGAACAGTGCTGTTGCCGTATCGAATATGGTGGCCCCGCAGTAGCTCAGGAAGAAAGACTTCTTTTTGTTGTCTGTAGCGTCAGCCAGACCCACAGCATCAATATAATGGTTAAAACGGTTTTTATAAGAGTCCCATTTATCTTCGTCTGGTTTGAATGGCTGGAATGCCGGATTCGCATTCATGACTGGTTCAGCTTTCGGCAGGTAAAATAAGTCTCACTGGGAATACAGGCCCTGGAAGTGGCAGCAGCTACAGTTTGTAGTGCTGTTAACGAGTGTTCAGCTTCTGAGTTCTCTCTGGGTTGTACAGGTAGCAGCTGCGCTCGCAGTGCAATTTGGTCTGGTGATTCAGCTCGTGGAATCTCTCTGGGTTTTTCTCGCTCTCTGCAGCCCTTGGTGGCTGGAACAGACGCTATAACTGACGTCTGTTTGAATTTCGCGCCCTTACAAGGGCGAGGCGGCGATGCTGCAGCTGCGTGCTGACAGCGATTTAAATCTCGCACCTGGATTTAGCGGTCGTGAGCGTCGCGCTAGAGCTTCGCTACACGCGATTCCGGCAAGTTTGCTGTTGGGCGGCTGAGGCTCTCAGTGCCCACTCTCTTGTAGCTAGTTTGTGATCTTGAGCGGCTACACGCTCCGCTTCGATTTCCTCTCAAATGGCTGACCGAGCTCTCAACGTCGCGGCTACGGTTCAGCACTTCAGGTTCGTGATTTTCAGCTCTCGTATAGCTGCTGGCTGGCCAGATCCCATCCTCATCGCCAATGTTAAGTTCGGAAAGAAGGGAGGCCACACCAGAGCTTCAGTCATAACACACACTTTATTCATGTGAATAAAGGGGGCTGTCGCGTCTGCAGCTAACAGCAGACCTACCAGCGAACAGCGGCTGGCTCAACCTAGCAGCCGGCTTTTATAGCCGACTGTTGAAGGGAGCCAGCCAATGGGGACTAAGAACGCCCCCGCAATAATTGCGGACCTGATGGGGAACTGGTGTCAGCCCCAAGGACATAACAGTTGGATTTCTTGCTTTCTAGCTAGTCTTTAGATCTTCGGCTCTGCTTTTAAGCACATATGAACCTCCCTTAGGACTAACAGTTCTATTATTCAGTGCAGACTCACGGCAAGCAAATTTTATGTGATAGACTGAGCTAACTGATGGCAGTTAGATCACTGAATGATTCTGTGAGCAACTTAATCTGCCTGCCTACTTTGCCTGATTTTGGGTAAAAGTTGCTCTTTTTTTAAATAAACAATTCAATATTTATATAAATATTTATAATATTTACATACAAGCCATGCCCAGCCAATCACATGACCACCAAGCCACACGTACAAATTAGGCCATGCCCACAGAACCAGCTAGTGGTCCCTGGGATTTAAAATTATGAGTTCAATCGTCCCCAAGGTCCAAAGGTTGGTGATCCCTGCTATGTAGCATTCTCCAACCAATCAACTATAGTTGTGTGTTCTGGCCCATTGTACACTTCACTATTCCATTTCCTAAATTTAATATCCTAACACAAGCGCTTTAAAGAGAAGAATGATGTTTAGGTCCTCAACATCCCCTACAGCAACATGGAGCTTGTTAACCAGTTGTTCCTGTCTTCTATTATGGACTCCTCCAGCAAGTTGTTATTTCCCTGACCATCCTTGCTTTCAGATTTCAAAATGAGCCCCATAGGACAAATTCTCTTGCAATGCTTTGGTTGGGATTTAATAGAAGGCAAGGAAGCTGCATATTGTATAATAAAATATAAGCCCTCCCAGTAGTATCTAAATGTAAAATCATGCAGCTCCTTATGAGAATTTTCCCCAACAGCATTCTCCAACCAATCAACTATAGTTGTGTGTTCTGGCCCATTGTACACTTTACTATTCCATCTACTAAATTTAATATTGTAACACAAGTGCTTTAAGGAGAAGAATTATGTTTAGGTCCCCAACATCCCCTACAGCCACACTGAGCTTGATAACCAGTTGTTGCTGTCTTCTATTATGGACTCCTCCAGCAATTTGTTATTTCTCTGACCATTCTTGCTTTCAGATTTCAAAATGAGCCCCATAGGACAAATTCTCTTGCAATGCTTCAGTTGGGATTTAATAGAAGGCAAGGAAGCTGCATATTGTATAATAAAATACAGGCCCTCCTAGTAGTATCTAAATGTAAAATCATGCAGCTCCTTATGAGAATTTCCCCAACATAGTTTAGAACAGCGGTCACCAACCAGTGGGCCGCAGGTCACTGGTGGTCCGTGAGGAAATTTTGGTGGGCCACAGAAAAATCTCACCCCCATACCCCCACCCCCCACAAAGCAATTAATCCAGGCTGTGCAGAAACACAAGGCTGCGCAGCCCACATGGCCCGCGGGAACCCTCCCCACCCACTCACTCCTTACCTGGCAAACTTGCCTGCTAAGTTGCTATTTTTCCTTTTTCCGACCATCATCTGTTCTGCTGTGCTGGGAGATTTAGATTAGTTAGGAAGCAGGAAATGGTTCGATTTCTTGCTTTCTAGCTAGTCTTTAGATCTTCGGCTCTGCCCCTGGGATTTAAAATTATGAGTTTGATGGTCCTCGAGGTCCAAAAGGTTGGTGACCCCTGGTTTAGAAGGAGGAGGAAGAGGAGAAGAAGATCATTTGGCATTCATGAAAGGAGAATGTTTTTAAAAATGCTGAAGAGAATATTTAGCAAAGCACACATCCAGAGCAACCTAAATGACAATCAGAATCAGAAAAATCATATTAGCTATAATCATGCAATTAAAGGCACTGCTACAAAAGTCAGGATGGCAGCTGCAAAAGTATGAAATCCCAAACCTTTATCCCATACCCATTAATAGCAATAGCACTTAGACTTATATACCACTTCACAATACATTTCAGTTCTCTCTAAGCAGTTTACAGAGTCAGCATATTGCGGACAATCTGGCTCCTCATTTTACCCACCTCAGAAGGATGGAAGGTTGAGTCAACTTTGAGCCAGTCAGGATTGAATGGCCCAACTGCTAGCAGCTGGCAGTCAGCAGAAGTAGCCTGCAATATTGCATTCTAATCCCTGTGCTACCATGGCTCTTAAGTGGTTGGTAGCTTGTTGCAGCTAGTATCTTGAAAGCTTGTCCATTCCATGAATCCCCATGGCCCATAATCACAACCTAATGGCTGTGTTAGTGCTTTAGCATTTCTTATAAATCCACCCTTTAAGGAAAGACAAGATCATAAGATATAAGATAAAAATCTTTATTGTCACTTTTTCCTGTGAATACATTGGCACACATTTAAAAAATGAAATTCTGATGCCTGCTTTCAAAAGAATATATATACCCATGCCCATATATGGACATACATGGACAAATGCTACACACACAAACACACAAACATACACATAGATCAACAAGAGTTCCTCAATTTTAGTGGTATGATCTGAAATTTTTTTTAGAGAAATGCAAATGATTTTCATATTCCCTACCCCTGAGAATCACACATGGGCAATTTTCCATTTTCAGCCTGGCTTTTCTGTATTTTTTTATTTTATTTTAGCCACCTGCTTCTCTGACTTTTTCCCTCAGAAATTCAGGCACATATCCAGTTCCTTGAGGGGAGATGTATTTTTAGAATGTAGAAAAGCCTGGAAACTTCCCACCCCCACATAAAACTGGCAGCCAAGCTTTGGGGATGAGTGAAACCAGTGGAATGAATGTCCTTAAGATACAGGCATGTCAGATAAAAAAACAGGTATCCTGGCTTGAGATGCATTTCCCCTCAGTTTATCTCAGTTCAACCATTAGTTTAATGGACTGGTGTATGAATTTGCCTGTCTATAATTGATTTCTGCATTAGGATAAGAACAAAATGTTATCTTCCTCATAGACTTAATTTAATTCCAAGCATGAATTAAAAGATCCCTAAGCAAGCTATGCAAAGTTTCAAAAGCAAGCTCACATTATTACAATAATATGATCACATTTATGTGGTGATTTTTTTTTTTGTCCTACACACTTACTGCTTGGATTTGGGAACCAAATTTTGGTAGCCCTGCAGCCTGGTGATATCCAACTTTGAAATATTGGGGTCTAATTTCTGTGAAATTGTAGGAAGCCTTAGGATAGGGGACTGCTGACCAAGCCACTTGACATTTTTATATGCCCAGCACAAGCACTTTAGCAATTTAAAGAGAGGGAGTACTACACAATTGTCAGAAACATCTTAGGAAAGGAGAAAGTGGAAGGACCAAGATGACACTGGTTGATTCAACCAGGGCACTTGAAGACATTCTTAAAGAAAATACATTCAGTGCATGGATGTAAGAGACAGATCCTAGCATGAGTTTCACTAACTGATTAGAATCTGTGCATACATTTATTTTCTATTCAGTTTGCTTTTGTAAAAAAAATCAAATATGTAGGACTCTCTATATAATGCATTTGTGTTTAAGGCTTTCTATTTGTATGAGGTCTGTGCTTAATGTCCATTTAATATGCCAGGAAAAACTGCACACATAGTCCTGACAAAGGGATCCCTTATATTTCAATTGTTGAAACAGCTGATTGCCCATTGGTGCTTATGGTTACATACTAACGGGATTGGTCCAGGGGACAGCTGTTCTCTTTTTTCATAATGGGCTACGATTGACTTATGAAAACAATTAAGGACATTGTTGGGAAGCAAGGTTTTGTGGAGAGATCTTTGGGGATGTGGTTATATTGCATGCTGTGATGGTTTGGGAAAGTCAGTCGAGAGACATATTTTTCCTTGTTTGGTGGAGCACCCCCCCCCCGTTCCACAGAGAGTGGGATTTACAAGTCTTAAATAGTTTATCCTTTATACTCTGAGTGATGAATGGGAAAAAATTAAAGTAGCAAGAATGGGAGGTGCTAGTGAGAAGCTAGAGACAGCATCAAGAGGAGGGAAAAGAGGAGAAATCAGGCAGAAAACTCAAAAAATCCTACTGGGCAATTAGCTCTTGAAAGGCAGCTGCAGTTAGAAATTGAGGAGGGAGTCATGGAAACCTGGCACATGCTTAGGGCTGCTTTTGTGTTTTTCTCAAGCACTCCAAACCGATTTGCCAGTAAGAGCTGAGTAAATTATAGATGGGGGTGGTTTTCACCTTTGTGTGATCACAGTGCAGAAACCAAATGCAATGAACTCTTTTCCGTTCCCCCAAAGGGTTATTAGGGCCCAGGATTCCAGGCAAGCAGGCTGACCCATTAGGCAAATGCTTCCTTTCTCAAGTACCAACATATACAATGGATAGTTTATATCTTCCCAATTCTTTCTTTTTCAGAGATAAGATCAGTGGTATTGAATTCTGTATGTCAAAAAGACATGAGGAGTAGGTGGAAGATGGTACCTCTACTGCTAATTCACTGTGAAAATTGATGGTTAAAAAATAATAATTTGATTTTTCCAACAATGGGACAGAAGTTGTCCTAATTTCAGCTAGTTTTTGCCTATGAGTCAATGTTGATTCCTGGCAAGTCTCTGAACCAGTCCCTGCAGTTTCCTTGGAACAGTTTTGGATGTGGTTTGCCATTCCGAGGGCTGAGAAACAGTGACTGGCCCAAGATCACCCAACTGCATTTGTGCCTAAGGCAAGATTATAACTCACAATACACCAAACTGGTCTCAATATAGGTATTACAATCATATAATAGGGCAATTTCTCAAACAGGATTCTCAGAGTTCCTAATTCTCTCCTCTGTGCTATGGGGCCCACTACAACTAGGCAAGTGAGTGTAGCGCTAACTATCCAAATAAACTGAATAAATGTAATTAGTAAAAGGTAAATGTCTTTCCTTTTGTTTCTTGCATATTGTAGTAGAATCAGGATGAATTATTCTACTTCCTCTGCTCCACTAAATAGGATCTTGAAATTGGGAGTGAATACCGACTGGCACAGATCCCTGTTAGAAATTCAACCAAATAAGAAGCTATACAGTATAGAAGAGTACAATTCAAAGAAAACAAAACTAACCATCTAAGTTAACTTTAAATCTTGGTTATTGCATAAATATTTCATGTAGTTTTGTTAACAGCTGTATAGATCTAGTGTCTGGTTGTCCTCTACAAGGTTTTAAATCCAGTTTATTATGCTAACCATTGAGTTGTGATGGTACAGTGGTTAGAAGACAATATTGCAGGCTAATTCTGCTGAGAATTGAACCAAGAGTTCAATTCCCACTGGCTCAAGATTGACTCAGCCTTCCATCCTTCTGAGGTCAGTATAATGAGGACCCAGGTTGTTGGGGCAATATGCTAAGTAAATCACTTAGACAAGACTGTAAAACACTGTGAAGTGGTATGTAAGTCTATTGCTATTATAATATTTCTGTTTTTCTACATTTCTGTATGTGTGTATTTAAGAACCAATAGCCAGTATTAAACGAGAAAAAGGCTTCTAATATGTGCAAAGTTTTAAAATGTATGTATGTATGTATGTATGTATGTATGTATGTATGTATGTATGTATGTATACAGTATTTCCTAAAGGTTAATGGCTACAAAACAAATGAAAATATTATGCCAGCCAAAGTAATGTTACTAATTAGTAATCAATAGTGCTTTTTAAACATCTGACATAATTTACAGATATCATCAAAAACCCAAAAGGAAAAATGATAGACATATAGAAAGTAATATAATACATATACCTATTGTGGCTCCGATTCCCGAGCCTGTGCTGTTAGAGGAAGAGGACTCGGAAGATGAGGAGGAGGAACAGGGAATGCCTTCCTCCTCAGGACCTTCCTCTCTGGCAATGCCTTCCTCCCTGATAATACCTCAGGTTTCATCAGACAACTGAGAGGAACAGCCTGAGATTAATCAGGAGGAGGAGGGTGTATCAGAGCAGCCCCTGACAGGGAGTCAAGTGGATGAATGTGGCTTGATCCTAGGCAGCGTCGTAGGAAGAAATGTGAGCTGCAACGTAGGAGGCGTGGGAGGGTCAGAGAGTGAGCTGAGTCATTGAGACACACCCCACAGGGGATAAAAGTGGGTGTGTTTTCTCCGGAAACTTTGTACGGGACAAAGTTTACTTCTCTTCCAGGTTTCGTTGTGACTGTTTTTTGTGGTCTGCTTTGGAATCTTCAATGAGTAGTTTTTTCTTGTTATCATTTTGGACTTGGCAGGCAGAGTGTGTTGGAATGCCAAGGACATTATCAGTATAAAGGATTAACTCTGTAAAGACTGAGTCATCTTGCCTGCCTGTGTTTGTGTGAGTTTGGACTCTTTCATCTTTTTTGGAAAGAAGAAAGGTGAGACATGACATGTACCTATTTACATACAAGCGTAGACATATGTGTTTCCAATATACAGGCTGTGAGAACTACCAAATGTAGATATGCATTAGCCTCCAAACAGAAGAAAAAATCCTAGAGGAAGCCTCAACAGCCTCAGGGGAACCTGAACATTTATATAAATAGGCTGTTTAGGACAGGAAACTAATTGGAGGAACACAATAACCCAAAGAGTAATGAGCTTACTTTTAAACTATGGACTGTTGGTGAGAAAAGGAATAAAACAAGGTATCACAGTGGAGGACATGGCTGAGTAATTGAAAAATAATAATGGAACCTTCCAGATTATATACTGCAACTATCTGCTGTGGATTAAATTTGTTATTTTTTTTTTTTCTAACAAAAGCCTGTGGTTGGGAGATAAACTTTGTCCACCTAATAGAATGTATGAATACAGCAGGGGTGTCAAATTCGATTTTATTGTGGGCCGCATCAGGATTGTGTTTGACTTCGGGGGGCTGGGTGGGCGTGACTGGGGTGGACATGGCCAGGTCAATGTCACTTGTGTCGGGGGTGCCTGTGGTGGCCCGAGTGCTCTGCCAGAGAAAAAGGGCTCCTGAGCTCCATTTTTGGCTGCAATGGCCTCCTGCAACTCTCTGCCAGTGAAAACAGAGCTCGGGAGGGTTGCATGTGACCCTCCCAAGCTCTTTTCACTGGCAAAGTCACCATGGGCTAGTCCTTCACTGTTTCCAGGGTAGCCACACAGGTCAGATCTAAGCATTCCTGGGCCTTGAGTTTGACACTCCTGGAATACAGTAATGCTGTCTTTGATGATACTTTTGTCAATATTCATGTTTAATAGGTGCTCCAGATGTTTTGGGATTACATCCAAGATGATAAAAGAGAACAATTGGGGGAAGGGTGGACTTGAAGTGTTGTGGATAGGGTTCAATATGGAAAACCATAATACTTCTGTTATTCAAGGTGACTAGGCTGTTAGTTTGAGCTCTGAGCTTGGCAATTTGGTTGCAAACATTTCGTCACCATCTGAGAAGACATCATTAGTATGTTGTGACAATTCAAAATGCACTGACTATGTCTCCTCAAATGGTGATGAAATATTTGCAATTAAATTGCCAGGCTCGGAGCTCAAACTAATAGCCTAACTACCAACCTGTGCTACTAATATTCAAACACATTTCAAGTTAGGTGACTTGCTGTCATCCTACTTTTCTTTAACTCAGTCAGAGTTTGAATATTTTTTAATTCCACTAAAACAACAACAACAACATTCAGAGCATTTGCCTAACTATATAATCAATATAGTAAAATAATGCAAGCTTGCCCAGGAAATGTTCATTACGTTTTGGCCTATGCTTGGTACACATGTATTCCCCTTTCTCTTTCATACAGTATGTATCATAACCAGTGCTTTTCAAACACAGTTCAAATATTTTACCAAATATATGAATACTATTACTACTACTACTACTACTACTACTACTACATAAATAAATAAATAAAAATAATATCAACAATAATAAAAACTTGGAACAACTTCCATCCTGCGACGATATCCGTAACACTGTAAACATCCAGATTTGTTATCCCAGGTCCTTGGTAAGGACTCGATAGTTTGACAAAAATGCCAAACCCAGTCTGAACATCTTGCTGACTGTGTGATGATCAATGATAATAATATAAAATAAAAAATCTTGTTCATTGATATTGCAATATTAGGTGATGTATGAATTGAAGAGAAACAACTGGAAAAAATAACGGAATACTGCCATTTTGAAATTAAAGCTGAGTGATTGTGGAGAAATAAATAAATGGATGTACCAATAGTAACAGGAGCCCTAAGAGCAATACTCAAAGGGTTGCCTAGATACATGAGAATTTTGAATTTATTAGATCTGAATATCCTATCCCAGACTGTGAATCATATTGAAGATTAAATCTTAAATAAGCAATAAAGCTCAAGTAAATAATGGAAATTATATTTTTAACATTGAAAGGAAAGCAAAGATGACAGGATATCAAAGTATTCTAAGCTATTTTTACTGAAGTCCACTGCTCCTCACACTCATATTAATTGTGGGTTAGGACTTGAAAGAATAGGTTTAAAGGGAAAACAAACAGGAATGTTGGGTGGGTGAGGGAAACTGAAAGGTTCTTCTGCAAAGCAGCAGATTGTAGAGAAAAGAAAAATGTTTTACAACAATGGCCTGATATCCCTTGCTGATAGTTTTGAAATGAAGCCAAAGCTTGAATGGAAAGGATTACAAATTGCGCCCTTGCCAGTATGAACAGAAACAATCATATTCACATCTTCTATGTGAATCCAGACACTTCATCTTTATGGGCTGCATTGCCTCTACTATCACAGCTTAACATCGTAGAATGAACAGTTTGAATGGAAGCCAATGTGAATGAAAGTTGAGGACTACAGATTGCCCCTTGCCAGTATATGCAGAGACAATCACATTCAAATCTTATCAGAATCCAAGCACTTCATTTTTATGAGCTGTATTGCCTATACTATATCGTATCACATGCTTAACATCATGGAATGAATAGTTTAAAAGGAACATGGAAGATAATCTATTACAGTCCACTGCCTATTGAAGGAAAACACTAGTATAGCATTCCTGGTAGGATGAGCATCCACTTCTGCTTAAAGTCAATCTACTGCAAGAGACAACTCACTGTCTCCTGGGGCAGTTTGTTCAAACAGTAAGCAATTCTTTATATCAGAAAATTCTTCCCGAAGTTTAATCAAAATCTGCTGTTTTGTAATTTAATCCCGTTGTATCTTGTCATCTGAAGTGACATTGAACAAGTCTGCCCACCTTACATGACAGTCATTCAGATACTTGAAGACGACTATCATAACTCCCTGAAATTTTTTATTCTCCTGGCTAAAATTTGTTCTTGAGCTTTTCTTTTTATGACCTTATTATCTTGGTTGTGCTCCTCTGGATATATTTCATACCACAACAATATAATGCACTGTACACCAGAACAACTAGACACAAGAACAGTTTTTCCCAGAAAGCCATCACCTGCTAAACAAATAATTTCCTCAACACTGTTCAACTATTACAAAGTCTGCACTACTATTACTGTTAATCTTCTCATCACTCCAGTTTGTGACTGTATGACTGAAACTTTGTTGCTTGTATCCTTATAATTTATATTGACTGTTTCCTAGTATGATTTGATTGCTTATTGTACTCTATGACTATCATTAAGTGTTGTACCTATGATTCTTGACTCTTGACGAATGTATCTTTTCTTTTATGTATACTCAAAGTATTTGCACTAAGACAAATTCCTTGTGTGTCCAACCACACTTGGCCAATAAAGAATTCTATTCTATTCTATTCTATTCTATTCTATTCTATTCTATTCTATTCTATTCTATTCTATTCTATTCTATTCTATCCTATTCTATTCTTAGAAGATAGTACAATACTCAAGTTATAGTCTACACATCACAGAATCAAGAAGAATAATGGCTTATTTTGAATGCAACTTGGCACCTCTGTTGATACAGCCACAATTGTTCAGATCACACTTTAAAACTACTACCATAACAGTTTGAAAAAACATCCTAAAGGATTTCTTTCAGACATGGCAATACTTCCAACTATCAAGCTAGAAGAAGAAGAAAGTGGTATACCAAAGCTCCCTGTGCTGTTCAAAATATTTACAAATGATGAAGGTTAAGAAAACATGATTATCATATGTATGGACAGCATATAAGTGGCAAGATAGAACAATTTAGGGAACAAATAGCTGTATATTTGGAAAATTAACTCTTTAACTGGAAAAATCAAAAGCAAGGCTGGGGATAGAGAAACATGGTATGCAAAAACCATCTGGATATCTTGATGGATCATAAGCATAATATGAGCCAACTAAACAAAGTGTCTGTAAAAAGAGCAAAGGCCACCCTAGGATACGTTTTTTAAGAGTATTATATATCCAGACATATTCAGAAATTGCATATCCTTTCAATTTTGTACTAGAAGTATCCTGGAGCACGCACCTTCCTTCCTTCCTTCCTTCCTTCCTTCCTTCCTTCCTCCCTCCCTCCCTCCCTCCCTTCCTTCCAAGATTATTTTTAAAGACAACTGATATCTTCATAGCAGCATAACATTAATTGGGGTTTAAATTATAATTTGGTGTTTTCTAGCATGTATAGTGATTTACAAGACTTTAGAATGTGAGGGAAAAGAGGAAAACAAGCTATTCCAGCCACCATTTTGAAAGTTAATATGGCTTGCAGCATAACTAGCTGGAAAATAAACAATCCAGGAAAAGTTGCCAAACTCTCTTCTGCAGCCTAGCCGACTGGTCTCATTAGGTTCCCAAATACCCGTAACAAAACATGCCAAAGACTATATTTTACAGCATCATTGCTCCTAACCCATTAAAAAAAACTTTGGGGGGTGGAGGGAAATACAACACAAAAATTTAAGCCAATAATGAAAAACAAATTAATCTGTGAGTAAACTCTTGAACTGTGATCGGAGGTCATAATATATTTTTTAGCAAAAAACAAATTTCCTTTTTTTAGCAAAAAGGAAATAAAAAATCAGAACTGAAGGCTTTTTACAACATTGTAAAATGAAGAGAAGCAATTGAAGTATTATTATTATTTTAGATTTCTGTTTTTTTTTTATTGTATTTTATTGGTTTTAATAAGAGGTGGTATTCAACAGGTTCTCACCAGTTCTGGAGAACTGTTAGCGGAAATTTTGAGTAGTTTGGAGAACTGGCAAATACCACCTTGACTGAAGATTTTACAGTAACCTTTCCCTGCCACGCCCACCAAGCCACACTCACAGAACTGGTAGTAAAAATTTTTTGAATCCCACCACTGGTTTTAATCCTCTGTATCCCATGAAAAACCACTGTAATGAGATGACAGCTATATAAATAATATATCTATCACAAAATAGGAATTTTTTTAAATAGACATTGGAAGCATGTGTTACAGTGGGGAAATTTTCTGTCTTTTCTTTCAGTGTGAATCCTTTTAAAACTCTCTCCTAGTTTTCTTATTTTGAATCTTTATAGTAGCAAAATTAATCATGTAAAGCTACATAAAATCTACTGCTCAGCCAGATGAAGGTTTTGTTTAGTTTAGATCTCCGTATCCTATAGTAGCCTGTGATTTAATAGTATAATTTAATTATGTGGTGTAAATTAAGGCCTATTTTTGTCTGGAAACTTCTACAGTTCCACTTCATTGAATTTAACTTGATTTTAGTACTTTGTGAAGGAAAGAAAAAGTTAATTCCTTCTATCATGCCCAGTTGAATTTTATGTATTATTTATTTCACAGAGCTATTCAAAGCATTTAAGAGGTGCTTTGTTTTAACCTAAAGTTTGGCCAAATATCTTTGGGAAACGTCCTGGCTCCCCATGTCTAATTATTGGAATGTGTTACCTCAGTTCCCTAGGGTTTTTTGTTGCCCAGTACATATTCAGAACCTCAAGTCTGGCTAGAGGTAGCAGAGAAAGAAGCACTTTGAAGGCCTCAGACCAATTTAACTAAGAGAATGATGTTTGCCATATGATTGCCATGAAAACCTCAATAACTCATACAATATCCTTTATCAAATTAAGAAGAGGTGGAAGATAAGCATCCTGATAAACAGTTTTTCTACACTGGGAGGAAGATCTGAGCTTTCTTCCACCAATTTGTTAGGCAGTATCTGATAGTGGAGATTTGATTTCTATGAGTAAGTATCTACACAATTTCATATGTTTGTTTTAGTGAAATAAGGATGTTGTAGAAAATGTTTGTAACTATAGGGATGGAGAAGGTGTTGTTAAAAAGCCTCAGCATGTAATGGCTGAAGCCAGCAGCATAGGACAAAAATTTTGAATCCCACCCCTGGCTGAGATCTATATATGCAAGCCATTGAGAATGGTCTAAACTATCTATTGATGTTTGGAATTGAAAACAAAACAATGAATGTGGGGTCTCCTTCCTTCCTTTCTTTCTCTTCATTTAGTTATATTTTCATAGCATCTCAGTGCTGCTCTTTTATGTAATAAGCATTCTTAATTGCATTTCATTTATGTAAACTGCAACTTCTCTTCCTGATTAATGTTTAAACATTTGTGTATCTTCAAAGATAGAGTCCATCCAAGTGATTATAACTTTCATCAGTACAACAGAAAAGAAGCGGTGTTTTCCTTATGGTTCAGCTCTCAAGAGGCCTCAAAACCTATCCTGGAACAACAATTAAAAAAACCTTGAGAACATAATTTGCGATAGAGGAAAAAGATGTTCCAGTATGTAATGGAATTTTTGCATTTTATATTTTATTGTTTTTCCATTATGACTTATTTTTTATTATAATTATATAATTTATTCCCAATAAATTTACATACTTATTTACTAATAGAGCTCAAAGATATTCTGAAATTCTGATATTCTGAAATCTCTCAGAATATGCTTTTTGACCAAATTTATGAGATTTGTATTTATGTGGTTGCCACCACTACACCCTCCAAAATTTAGGAGCATTAATAAAAATGAGCAATAAAATTTCCGAGTAAAGGAATGGCAGGCTAAGAGGAGGAAGACCAGAGGAACAGTGACAATGCTGTGGACAAGACCAATGGACCAGTCAAGTAAAATAGAACTTGTCTAGATAAGGAGAAGACAAAGATTCTTGATGTGCATGCCAGGCAGCTGCTCCACTTGAGGACACTGCAGGAGCGCAGTTAACTCGTGGATTTGAGTGCCAGGAAACAATTGAATAAGCCATCTTGCTCGCAATTGCAAACTTCATGTTCGAAACTTTTTTGGGACATTTTAAAAGATCTTTTGAACAACAAGTTTGGACAACTACCAGGTGAGTGTACCTTCATTACAGAATAAAGGAAAAAATAAATTAACAATTTAAAGAATTTAAAAAGTACAAAGTAAATGTCAAAAAGCTAGATAAGAATTTAATTCAAAGAAGTCTGAACCAAAATAAGAGATGAAACAGTTTGAAATATTTGATTTAATGCTTGAATTACTATGACTTTTGCTTTAAGACTTGAAATAATTAAAAAGAAAACAGCATTTTTGTGGAACATGAATTGTTTAGTTTTTCAGAAAAGAAATGATTGATTATTAAAAAAAAAACAAGAAAAAGAAAGTTTAGACAGTTTATGCTACTATAGAAAGAAGACTAAAGATTCCAGGTAGAGGGAACAAAGAAAGACCAATAGTAAACTGATTTACAAGCTTAAATGGAACTGGGGAAAATCCAATTTTTTACAGAAGCCAACATTTTTCACCCTCTCTACTAAACATTTTTGATACCTCACCTACTTATTTTGATGTTTAAACTTACAATAGGAGGTTCATAATAAGAGAAAGTGATCCATTCTGCCTTCTATCAGTTAAAAAAACCTGTATCATTTTTTCCCCAATTATTAACTGATTTGGGTTTAGCACTTAAAGCACAGTTCTAGTTAAAATGTAATTTCAAATGATAACTGCTTACTTATCACTTATGCTTTTTCTACCTTAAGTACCTTGGCTGGTAATCATTCAGGTTGCAGTGACATTAGCAATTAGTCACATGAAGCAACACAATGATTTGAGTTTTAAATACCCTCTTGGATAATTTGAAAATTTATATGTAGCAAATAATGTTCCAGATAAATTATTTTCTCATGTATATGAATTACCCAATGCCAGGCTTTGCATTTCCCCTCAGTAATTTTCTTATTTAGAATTACTTAACAAATATTATTATCTGCAAATATTTTTGAGCCATGAGTTTTTATCAGTCATTTGTTTTAAATATATCTTTAAAAACTTTCCAGTAGGGCAAAACCTATTTTCTTCATGTTACTTTTCTCTTTCTATAGCTGGATTTTTATGTTTAATATTTTGAAGAGTAATTTGAAAAAGTTAAGGAGATTTTGCTTCTTTTTAGTTAGAAAAAAACAAGAGTGCCACTCAAAAAATTTAAGAGTATACCAGGAGTTGACAGACTTCATTAGAACTGACTTTATTCTTGTTATCATCATGAAGTCCATCAGTAAGAGATGGGTTCAAAGAATGTTTCAAGAACAGGTTGCAGGTGTTTCTAAATGTTAGTAATGACACTAAGCCTTTTCACACAGTTATCAATTTTGTGGCTTTTAGCAGTGTTCTTTTTCAGCACGCCTACTTAAAAGAGAAAAGATTGTTAATTTTTTGCTGTTACTAGAGAATGCAAAGCCAGAATTGTTGATCTGCTGCAAATCAGCCAGAGATATGTTCCTGCTCTTACACAAGCTGTTCAGCTATTAACTCCATATAAATTTCTGCACTATATCATTCCTGTCATCACTGTCAGCATGCTTGGCTTTGGATCTTATTTTCCTCTATTTGTCTATCCTCTCTGTGTTGCCCAAGGACACCAATGTGGTATAGCAATTAAAGTGTTGGTTCCAATCTACTTTCCGCTACAGAAGCTCACTGGGTAACTTTCAGCCAATTGTTCTCTCTCACCCAAAGCTATTTCACATTTGTGTGGAAACATTAGGAAGAGACATGCTATGTAGCTATTCTGAGCTTTTAAAAGAATGGGAGGAGACACCTCTAACCATTAAATAGAAATAAATTTGATATGATCATTCTGTTTGATATATATCACATAAACACACTTATCAATAGAACCAAAATGAGCAGTATATACAAAGAAGTAAGAGATATATACCATGAAAGAGGAGGAGGAGGAGGAGGAGGAGGAGGAGGAGGAGGAGGAGGAGGAGGAGGAGGAGGAGGAGGAGGACGAGGAGGAGGAGGAGGAGGAGATAAAATGAATGATTTGGAGGAGAGCAGAACTGATGAACCAGAGAGGACTAAGTAAAAAGGAAACTAAAAACTTTATTGTGTTTATAAAAGATTGCAATCATGCAAGTTGTGAAAACAAAGAGGAAGGGAGAAATGAAGGATAAAGGAATTAGATGTTGGAAGGAAAATAAATGAAACTAATCACACAGAACCATTTGGGAAAAGAGTCCAAAGAATGTACCTGAGAACATCAATTGTGATCTGATTGCAGTGGCCTCTTTGACTTTAGAGCAGACCTATCAATCACTGAATTTAATAAGACTTAATACAGCCTGAGCATGATGGTAAAATGGAGGACTGAAGAAATGTTGAAAAGTTTCTTCATCTTCTTATCTGGCTTTGATAAGTTCTATTACTATCATGTATAGACTCCCCAATTTCAGTGTAACAGAAGGCTCTTGCTTGTATATCTTAAAATAAGATGTACAAGCAAGGGTTTCTGTTAGAGCAGAAGTCCCCAACCTTTGGTTTGTGGACTGGCATCGGTCCACAGCATGCCAGAAATTGGTCCACACAAATAAATGAAGCTCTATCTGTGGGATGCAGGTAGCACACAAAACCATGCCCCCTCTGGTCCACAGAAAAACTTCTCTCCACAGAACCAGTCCCTGGGTGCTCAAAAGATTGGGGGCCACTGTGTTAGATGAAAGTCAAGCCTGAATAGATGGAAGAAGCAGAATTTCCATCTGTAGAGCTTTTTTACTGGTCTCTCCACATGTCATTCTTAATGAAGCGTGCAAACCAGCATCTGCATTTCCTGTGTCAGATGAGAAGAGCAATCTTTCTCCTTATGTCCTGGCTGTTCCGGACTAGCAGGCTCGTAGCCTGCAAATCTGATTGGCCCGCTGAAAGCCGATCGTGATTGGTCACCATAGACTGATGCGATTGGCCAGTAAACGGGCTGCCGTGATTGGCCCTGCCAAGAGCGGCAAACTCAAATCGCCTTCATTGGCTGCCTAGCCGCAGCCAGTCCTATATAAGGGGCTGCTGCGGCTGGGGTTAGTTGCTCAGATCTGAAGTCACAAATAAAGAGCTTTAGTTACTATCTGAGTCTTGCCTCCGCTTTTGAACCATCCTCCCAGATATAACACTGGCCCCTTTTTACAGAGGCACAATTGAGAGCCATTTTAACAAACTTCATCACTGTTTGGTTTGGTGGCAGCAGTGCCCCAGATAGAAAGTCCATTCAGAGAGTGGTAAGGACAGCCCAGAAGATTCTAGGAAGCTCGCTTCCTGTTATTCAGGATACTCCTTATAAGTGCTATGTGCTTAGAGTTCAAAGCATTGTTAGAGACCCTACACACCCATTTTCCAATCTGTTTCTGTCCCTCCCCTCTGGAGGAGGACTACCAGATTCTGTAACAGCTTTGTTCCCTTTGCCATCTGTCTGGGAAACTCACAAGATTCATTTTTCTCAACATGTACATGTATACATACGAACTAGACTGTGTTGTTTTTTGTGTCATATATTATATGTAGGTATATGCAAAATTTTGTATTTGTTTGTTTATTTTGTCATGTTTATATAGTGTATATTGGAGGTGGTGATGAAATTTCATTTTAATGTTTGCCGATTAGTTTACATTCATAGTGACAATAAAGTTATTTTAAGTCTAAGTCTTTATTTATTTAAATAATTCTAGATGGTGAATATATCAAATACTCCTTCTTGTGAGATGGGTTGGGCTGAGAGAGAGAGTACCTGACCTAAAGTTACCCAGCTGGTTTTCATATCTTAGGTAGGACTAGAATTCATAGCTCCCCCTTTCTAGCCTGGTGTCTTAACCACTAGACCAAACTCACTCACTGTGAGGGAGAGTTATGGAAGTGCCAGATGCCCAATGCTGGTATGCCTGATGGAAGCAGAAATAGGAGAATAGAAATGGAACTGTAGCTGGGGTGGAGCAGAAGGCAAATTCAGCCCTTATTCAGGCACTTATGTCTACACAAACACTATTCTCTGAGTAGTGAATGTCTGTTTCTTGGTTTGAAATGGGATTTGGGGTGAAAACTAACAGTTTTCCAACATTATAGAATGCTGACACATTTTTAGGCCTTTCACGCCTCCCTGTTTCCTGTATGTATTATTCTTCAGTACCCAACAAGTCTTTAACAATCTAGCTATGACCTACATCTTGGTAATGGGAATTTGTACTTTATTATGATAAGATAGAAGTTGTTAGAATTCATGTTTTTATCCCCCAAGATTGATTTAGGAAATTGTTAACCTACATTCTTGTTATCTTATGTAAAGATTTTAGTTAGTGTTTTTTTTTTCCTGTTTCAATGTCATCTTTGGTTTCTTGTCTACCATAAAAGGCAAATTGAGCAAGGAGTTTCTTATGTTTGTGTGCTGATGAAATTTTGGAAAGAGAATATCAGAAACTGTAAGCGGAAGAGACAGACTTGTTGTCTTAGCAATACACATCATACCAGCAAAGTGTGTAACTAAGAAGAAAAATTTATTGCTCTAAATTTGGAAATGTCCCAGAGATATGCTGTTCTTAATGTGAAGGCCTGCCATTGTCAGTGTTGTTTTGAGACAGGGTTTATGGAAGAATAAAAGTAACTATCCTAAACTAGGCATAGTTACATAGAAATAGACCTTAGTGCCTTTTGGAAAATTTATTCTTTGATTAAAAGATATTTGTGTTGGCTTGTACAAAATGCATTACAAGCCCACTACAATAAATAAACCATTAGTTTTTATTAGATCTCAACTCTTGTAGGTTGCTGGAGTGATCGGGTACTGAAAATAGTTCCAATGTCTAACATTTGAGACACTGTACAAATAGAAATAAAATTCTGAGTTTTCTCAAGAAGGCATACAGCTCTGCTTTCCTATAGGAAATACACTGTAGATAAGACCTTCCAGATCAATTCAGTGATTAACGATTGTGAACAATCTTTTGACTAATACTTTGAAATATTCAACAACAGTAAAGTACATGAATAGATTGTCCAGGAGAAATAGAGGAAGTCTCCTGTCTCCTCCCAATGTCCTCTGTACCAGCAGCTGTTTTCAAATAGGAGTATAGCTCTTATTATCATATAGTAATATAGCCAAACCATTTCATGATGCTGCCATTAGTCACATTGTTCTTGAAGAGCAAACATAATCAGGAGATGCAGATCTGCTCTAATTATATCCAGCAGCAAAATTAGCTAATGTAGATCTATTGTATTTATTCAGCATGGATGAAGCTTCAAATTAAAGTATATTTTATAGATAGGGAAGCATAGCTCTGACACAAATTTGAGAGGAGAGAGGAAGATTTAAATTGTTTAAGTTGTTACAATATCACTGAAAAAACTGATTTAGCAATAATAATAAAGTTAAATAAGAAAATCCAAAGGAATAAAGAGCAGGCATGGAAAAAACCCAGCTCCACACGTAAAGTTTCAATTTAACTGATTTATTTCTACAAGTCTATGCATAGGAATCTTTTCAACTAATAGTCAGCATCTGGTTAGAATTAGAGAAGGGTCAATAGGCAATCAAGGGGAACTGGACTTGTTTGTCTGTGGCTACCTAATGACTCTAAACTGATCCCTCTTTTTATTCCTCCATCTGGCTCTGCCATTCCTTCTCCTGTACAAATGTTTTCTTGCTCAAATGATATCTGAAGGAAATTAGAGTTGTGAATTTACAGTTTCAAGGATGCGCTTACTTTCTGAACTCCTGAGTATTTCCTAGTGTCTTTTTTACCATTTAAGGCAGAGGGTAAAAGCCTTTGTGATGACAATGTGTGTGTAACAAAGACCAAGAAACCACAATAATCTTTCTAGTTATGCTACTTCAAAGTTGACTTTAATCTGCAAAGCATTAATGTCCTAAGACTAAGATTCAACCATTTCTGTTGTCAGTGGGAAAATCTAAATTAGTATTGACGCTAATGAACAGGGTCAATCAATGTAATTGTCACAGAGGAGGAGTTACTCAGATTTTCCAATCTTTTAGGCATATTAAAACCTACTATGTCCATTAGGACTGATTGTATATTGGTCTGGCCTAAGTCCCATGAATGAATCTATTAACAATTTTCCTACAAAGTTATAATTCTAACAAGTTTGATGAGTTAAAGTAGATAAGTACTTGCAGTGATCTTGAGTTTACCCACATCTAATCTCTATTGTGATAAGTTGCCCAAATTACTAGTAAATTTAACCTACTTTTTGACTGTTTTATAACTTCATGTTAATAGTGATGCATCAAATGTCTAAAGAATAATATTCATTCTTCTAGTTAACAGTGGTTTATCTAAAATGGGCAGGGATACCACCCCTATCTCCCAAATGGGGCCAGCAAGAGACCAAAATGTGCAGTGCTAGGATCAAAAATGAGTTTATTTTATTTAATTAAAAATAAGATTAGAAGTGCACAGAGCCCTGAAAACCTATGTTATGGTAACAGTTAACCTATGTTAACTGTTTTGAAGACAGAATAGCACCATATCACTTCAAAGATATAGCAATAGTTTTTAACTTTTCCCAGTCAAGAATAATGTAATGTATAAAATGTGTTTGAATGGAGTTTAAGGGTGTTCTCAGGGTGTGTCAAAAAAGTCAAGACAGCAGGTGGGAAGCAATTGATAGGAAGGAAATTCTGTTAAGATGTTTGGAAAAGGGAGAGAGAAGCTTTACATTTTATTGGGTGAAGGAAATAAGAGACTGAATGATGGAAGACCAGCAAAGTTCAAAAATGAAGACAATGAAATTGCTACATGTGTTGATGAACTAAGATGATAGTTTAGAAAATCTGAGTCACATAATGAAATGGGCATTCATTTTTCTGTGTGTGCATGAAAGAAGGAGGTGATCAGCAAAAAAAAAAAAGATAAATTCCCACCTGAAGGAATTTTTAAAAATATCTTCCTAATTTTCTCTGTATGTGTTTTAAAATGGGAAAATATCAAAGAATACAAAGTCCAAAAGCTTGGCAAAATCCCCAGCTCCAAACTCTGTTTGGCCTGGGAGTAACTCATGCTATTGTCAAGTGCTTTGTCAATGGGAATTGTGATGAGTTTGCTATATAGAACGTCAGGGTCAACTGCTGTTTCCACCCAGTGAAGGACTGTGACAAACATGAGGCAAACAATCAGAAATACCAGGCAATCATGGAAGTCTACTTCTGTTTGTTAATTCTAGATCCTGTTTATATTCAGCTTTTTTTTAATCCATTGGTTGTGGTGCTGTTTGGGCACATGATTACAGTTAATTATTCCCATTCATTCTGGATTTCATTTCATGCTTTGCCAAAATTAGGCTTTTTATGCATACCCATTCAGTGTTGCTATGGCATTTTTGTTATTTCCCTTTTGTGTTGTAAATTTCAGTGCTCAAAGTGCTTTCTCAGCTAGATTTTGTCCAGGTTGTGAGGGGATTCAGATGTGTGAGAATTGTTGTGTATAAAATTCTGTTTCCTTAATCTCACAGCAGCAGCTTTGGCTAAAAATGCCACAATCCCTCAGAGGAGATATTAGTTCTTTCTGATGGGTGAAAGAAAAATGCATTCAAAGTGAAAATTTAAATCCTTGAAGACCATCAGGAAACAACAGCTGGTCCAAAATGCAGCAGCTTCACAAGCTTCACAAACAGTGTTGCTGTTGCCCAAGTAAACATTTCTAGAACTGGATTGCTTAGTAAATGTCTCAAGGCGCTGGTTGTCACCTTTAGAGTCCTTTATGGTTAAGGACCTGGTTATCTTCAGGAACCCCTATCTGCCCAATCAATACTACCAGAAAGGGTAAGTTCCCTTTGTATCCTGTCCTTTTAAAATAGAGGTCTCCAAACTTGGCAACTTTAAGACTTGTGGACTTCAACTCCCAGAATTCTCCAGCCAGCTATACATTCTGGGAGTTGAAGTCATGAAGTATTAAAGTTGCTAAGTTTGGAGACCCCTGTTTTAAAATGATCATCAACAGGAACCACAGGTTGAACTTTCTCAATCCTTACCTCACTTCTATGGAAGAATATTCCCTCTGAAATTGGACTGACCCTAATTGTGCTGGAATTTAAAAAATACCTTAAAATTTGGTTATTCCATCAGGCTTTGAGGATGGATAATGTTTGAATGATCTCTTCCTGTAGCAGATTGTCTATTTGGTTGTTATTGTTCCCAAGGGCATGTAATGGATGTTGCAGTTTATTCTTGTTTTATTGTTAATCTTTAATGCTTTAACAATGTTTATGTGCTGGCATTGATTGGCATGGCATAAAGCCTAGTAAATATTCACAAGGAGTAAATTCCAGTGTGCAGTTGGCGGGGTTGGAAAGCCTTCTAGAGCTGAAAGATCTCCCACGGTATGATTAGGAAATGTGTACAAAATCAAAGGAAGATAAAGGAAGGAGGATGGCTTAAGGAAAACAAGTCCATAAGGTAGCTCAAACTGGTAATCCAGAATCTCTGATAAATTGCTCAGAAAACAAAGTGCCAGCCTGAAACATTTTGTACAGAGATTCCCCTCTTGAATTTGTATGACTCAAACCCAAAACAATCTGAAGATTGGAGAAAACAATTCTTTAATTTCACAAGAATTTCATAATTCTTTAATTTCACAAGAATTTAATTAAGTGTGGGCGGGGGGGGGTGGAGTAAAGAAAAAAAGGACTTGTAAGATACTGTTACAATAGTCTATTTTAGTAAAAAATAGTTTAATTACCTTTGAGTGAATTTAAGTCTTCCTTCTCCAAGTAGAATCTGTCTAATCAGTAAGGACTAAGAGAGGTTGTCCTTCACAGATATGTCAGTGACAGGGGACCTGTAGATGAGCCTCTCATTCATGGCTTTCTGAGGCAGCCGAAGCACTCCTGGAGACAAAAAAATGGCTCATCCTCCTGAAAGTGGTCAAGACCTGGTTATTCAGCTTCTTTGGGGCCACAAAGGAATTGCTTTTATGCTATTGTTTTTTATCTAATTTCACAGTAAAAAAATAAAAATAGATTAACAAAAAATTTGTCTCACATATTTTAGACAGCTGTCTGCAGTATGCATATTTCTATATGCAATTAATTTATTCCCAATGTATATTTTTGTATGCAACCACCTATGTTAATTTATGCAAGTTTATGTGCTACTTCACAGTTGCAAAAGTATGCAACATGCATAAATATACATTTGTTTATACAAACTTTCCATGACAAAAATGATAGATGCTAGGAAGTGTTTATTGCTTGCTTGTATTGCTGTTGGGTGCATTTTGGCAAATCTCAGCATTTCAAAATAAAGAAAATAAAGCTGTGGTAGATTTATTTTACATCCTCAGCATATATGGTGTGAAAGAGAGAATATGTTAAAGTATCATTATAGTGTGGAGATGTTATTTGCTCAAAATGTTATATCTAAAACCACAATCTAAGCCATAGGCAAAAGTCAGTCTGATTGACTTTCATTGACATATTCCTACTAAGTGTTGAAAGGACTGTAGTTTTAAGACAACCGAAGACAATTTATCAAAGACAGAAGTGAACTGTGGAGATTTTTATGCCACTATTATTGATAGATGTTGAAGTAACACATTCCTATGGATAAAGGGAAAGATTGAAGCTGATCTTGTTGCTTTTTATGTCCAATATTTTGATAGATATTTTAATAAAGAAACCCACAATGTACTCAGTGACAAATAAATATAAAAAGGAATCTTGGAGCAACATGAAACCTGCAATACGAAGGGATTTAGCACTACTTAAACTTGATCTGTGGAGATCTAAATGGAGAATGTACCTTGAAAAGCTAATCATTTTGATTTCTGAAAGGTCACTGGTAAACATGACTCATGGATAGAAGATATTTGTTTCCCAGCACTCTGCTCATTAATAACACTGATCATATCATTACTCATCTCCTTCTTTCTTTCCTGATGAAATATGTACATCTTTTAAAATATGGATGTGGAGAACACTGTACTTTCAGACTTAGTGGAATGCCAAAAACTCCCACAAACGCTAGTTGGAATAGTTATAGGGAGATATAGAGGAAAGACTATATGGAATGAAGATGGTATTTTCATGGTGGCATAACTTGATTCTAAGAAAGCTCTGTTAATGAACTCAGCTCTTAATAATGCTGCTTCTTAGCATTCCAAAAAAGAAAAAAAGAGGAAATGTAGGATTTGTTAAATAATTACTTGTATTAGTAAAATTAAGTTAAACGAAGTGAAGGATTCTGGATGAAAATGGCAAAATTAATGTTATACAAGAAAGAAAAAAGAGGCAATGTGATAAGTTCCAGCCTAAAAATGTACTGGAATAATTGATCATCATCAATCAAGACTACACTGGTTTTCAGTGACAAGAACTAATAGGGACACTGAATTGAAAGAAATAAAATGTACCCAATATAAAAAAAAATGTATTTTAAACTAGAGAGTCCTTTGGGGAAAAATGAGGAGTTTTAGTTTGAACATACTGTAGTTTCTAATGATGTTATAAAACCATCTTATATTTTAAGCTAGCTTGACTCTGGCTTTCATTGTGTTAGAGATTATAGGAGGTGTAATTAAGAGGGGCTTGCTCACGTACATCATAGCACAATCTAGGAGTACTGATTTCAAAAATACCATATAACATTAACTGTGCAAAGAGCCATTTAAAATATTAAAAGAAGTTGAGATAATTAGATAAATTACAGCCAGCTACTTATTGAAAGTTGTGTAAAGTAGTGTTTTGTTTTATATTTTATTTTATCCCATCTCACCAATAAAGTAAATTAGTGTTATTTATCATGCAACAGCAAATCTAAATTTTCCTTCAATTTCCTTTTTTTAAAAAGCCATGTGATATTGACCAAATTGCAGACAAACTATTTCCTTCCATTTTATAAATGAAAGGTTGAATACAGTCAGGGTCAGCTACCAATAGGCAGGGATAGATTTGGGTGTGATGAAACAGAAGTTATTTAGTACTGCTGTAAACCAATGTTTGAAAAGCATGCTTTCCATGGTGGATGACTGTTCTTATTTGGGAAAACTACTCAGAAAAGCTGTGGCCACATCTCTACTGAACCTGTATCAATCTTTGAGGAGAAATTGGCTCATCCAGTTGTTCAGAAGAACCTGTAATATGTTTGGAGTATTTTCTGCCTCAGGTGGAAAGAAAGGGAAGGAAGGAAGGAAGGAAGGAAGGAAGGAAGGAAGGAAGGAAGGAAGGCACTATTTGCAGATTTTTTTCCAGAAAGTATAAATATTGGTTCAATCTTTAGCTGAGAAGGAGGGATGCATCTTCAAATGATGGATAGAGTTAAGCTAATGGAATGGGGCTTTCTTTATTACAGCCTTATGACACTTTCTGAAGTCCAAGGATTCTGCTAATGATAATCACTTCAGAAGTCAAGAATGTCATCATGACCTTGTGCATGATAATGAAGGTGGAACAAATAAATATCATTTGAAATAGCCATAATCTTGTGGGATTGTCCAAGCATTTGTGATACTTTTGTTCTCAGTAATCTGGCAAAAAAAAAAAAATGTTAGCACTCTCTTATAGGTATGTAGGTTAGCAATAATGTGTTGCAAAAGAATTAATGTTAGCAATAATGTGTTGCAAAAGAATTAATGTTCTGCTGTCATGATAAATGAAGCTTATGTGTCAAAAATTGTTTGAACTGCTGTTAAATGTCATTATTCTAACTGTAGGCACATGTACACTGAAGATGATATGTCAGACTGAAAGTAGCTTCTGACCAGCCCAGATTTGATCTATGATACATTTAGTATTGCTGAATAGTAGCCTAGATTGCTGATTAGAAGTTTATTATGGCATGTAGTGGACATTCTCCTTCTGATCCAAAGCCCTTGCTGCATATCTAATAGTACAATTACATAATAACACATTACAGTTCTAGAAAAAGTTACAGAATATTGTGGGATTTTTTTAAAGTAAAGATGGATGAAGATTTTTCATAAAAAAAATACCAACATTAATCAACATTTGCAAATTATTTTATAAATGAAATGGAAAGAGCTTGTTTTTTAAAAAAAATTGAAAGAAGGAAAAGAAAAAAACTGGATATTCAGGTATCCCTAGTTTGGGAAGAATGCATGTGTTCCTTATTTTAAATTTTCTTCTGTAGCTCTGCAGGTTGAAATTCCTAGTGTGCTGTTTGCTCCCAGCTTGCTGACAGCTCCTATTGTTTTACAACAGTCTTTGCTTTAGCTAGCACTTGTTGTTTGGATTCATTGTTAGAGAATATAATTAGGATTATACACAAATAATTGGAGAACACATGCAACCTTTCTCTCTCTTACACACACTTAACACATACAGAGATACAATGCTTTCCTCAACTAAACTTCTGCAATTGTCTCCTTTAAAGGCAGTATCTTGAGCTCTTTTTTATTTGTGAGCATGCTTATATGTATACTGCGTAGAAAGAACTATAAAAATAGAGATATTCGGAACAATGCTGCCATGAATTACAGAGAGAAGAGCATAGCATGTAGAACAATGCTAACTGGGAAGACATGTGGTTTCACCACGTTGTTATCATTCAGAAAAGCAGTTCAGTTTCAGTTTGCAAAAGACCTCAGAGCATTTGTCTCTAGTGAGTTTGATCTCTTCATTTTTTTTTTCATTTTGAAAAAAATATTATTTTGTTCAGTCTCTGAATCCATTGTATCAGATCTTGCAGATCACATTGAAATGATGTGATTCCATGTGCTGCAGAACAAAATAGATCTTCAAGATACATTAATACTGGATGAGAAAGTCCAACTGTACTTGATTTGGATTTTTTAAATTCTTCTTTAAATGTTCATTTCATTTGTCATTTTACATTAAATGTTATTCAAAATTATAAGTCTTCTGCAATGGCTCAATCGAATCAAACTTGGCTAATGCTGAAAATGTTAAAAAGGGTAGGATCTGATTTTTACTTGGATGAGAGTCCTCGAGAGCACTGGCCCTCAACCTTTTGGGCATCAGGGACTGGTTCTGGGGACAGAGAATTTTCAGCAGACTGGAGTAGCTGTGGTTTTGCATCCTATAGATGCGGCTTCACTTGTTTGCACAGCCCAGTTTCTGGGATGGCGCAAACCGATTCCAATCCATAGACTGGGGTTTGGGGATCTCTGCTCTAGAATATATGTGGGCTATAAACTAGATCAGAAAATTTGTTCCTTTTTTTTAAAAAAAAGAAATCTTAGGAAAACACAATGGCAAAATATTTGTAACCATGAAGTCACCAAGAATCAAGATCTTTTAAAAATATGAGATTGTCAGGCATGAAAGATCAGGTTCATGTGTTTTTTAAAACTGATTGTGTATTCACAAGAATATCCTACTGGTTAGACTTTCTAGGAGTTAATAACGGTCAGTGGAACTCAAGGGGGTGGGGTTGAACTTAGTCCATTTGTGGCTATGTAAAAATTCTAGGTTGAGATCTCTTTTAACTCTGCCCCAGGTTCTGCCACTCCTTCCCCTACAACAATAGAGGCATGAATTTGTCCCCTACATTTAACTGGGTTTGTTCTTTAAAATTCCCAGAGAAATGCAGAGGGCTGACAAAAACTAGTTCCTCCTTTATGGCTTAATAGATGTAGATGTGTTAGTTTGGTGTAGTGGTTAAGGTACAAGGCTAGAAACCTGGAAACTGTAAGTTCTAGTTCTGCTTTAGGTACAAAGCCTGCTGGTCACATATTCTTAGCCCTAGGAAGGAGGCAAGAACAAACCACTTATGAAATCTTGCCAAGAAAACTGCTGGATTAGTCCAGGCAACAATCAGGAGCCAAGAATGTTGAAGACACAATAAAATATCTACAAAAAGACAACAAAAGTGTAACCCATCCTAATTGGTTGACAGATTTGAGTGCATTATTTTTGGACTGCTTTTGTTCTATAAAAACGGCTTTTACAGCTCAGTACATATGTATTGGTTCTTGCTGTGCACAGTTGCACCAGCATTAATGGAATCAACTTGCTGTTTTCAGTTAATATATCTAATTATCTAGGCAAATATGGTGTGGTACGGAATGGCTATTTAAGGTGCCATGTTGGTTTTGTCAACTACAGTACAAAGCAGTATAAAAATATCCCTTCTGGAAGTATGCATGTGTGCGTGCGCATACACACACACACACACACACACACACACGTATATATGTATACTTGTATATAGTATGTATAGTATATAAAAAGAGAGCAAATCCAACTCCTTATTAGCATTGATGATATTATCTAGTTTGCTAATGAAACATCTGCAAGAAAACAGTTAAGCTCACAGAACACCAAGGACCCCACAGTCCATCGCCAATGGTTTGATCTTCATCTTTCCGAGCATATGAAAATCAAAATATATATTTAAAAATAAGCTGTTAAGCATAGTTTCTGACCTCCTTGCATGATACAATTCTGAAAGACACTTTTCCCCCAAACCAACAAGATTGCATCAGATCTATTAGCCTGTGTGTAATGCATAGCTTAATAGCACAAGGGAAAACTATTACAGAAAAAATTGCTGTCAGTTTTGTGCAGATCAGGCTGGCAACTGCTGGTGAGGTGCAGGTATATAACCTTTGGGCAGAAAAAGAACACAATAGCAAAATTCTATCCTATAGGCTATTTATACCCATTCATTTAAAAGCAGTGACAGGTATAATTACAAAGTAGAGGTTTTTTTACAAGTCTCATTTCAGGGGGCATTTTTCCTCTCCTATTCCAGAGAAGATAAACGGCTGAAAGTGTTCCTGACATACCTCCAAACTGAAAACATTTTAGCATGCTATTTATTTTATTAGAAACAGCCTCCTCTGAAGTTTGCTGGGTGGATATGGAGAACATTGCAAGAAACAGAAATCTTTTTACTGGTAAAGTGCAGTTATTTTCAGCTCCTATTTGAAGTGATATACAATTTTTTTTTTTAAAAAAAAAGAGTAATTGTGCAAATTCTTCATTCTGGTGTTTCAGAAATAATATATTCAAATGAAATGAGGGATTCCTCAGTAAAAAGTGTTGTGGAAAACAAAAGAGATCTTTCATGTGGCACTTGTGTGTAACATATGATTTCACTACAACCTATAATTAAATTTATTGACTAAAATACGGTTAAAACATAGTATGATGGCATATTATAAACTAATTTACAATAAAAAATATCTCCAACAAAGAAAGAAAAAAAGATGAATAAACAATAGTTTAAATTAGTGAATTAAAGATCTTTTTTTAAGGCATGAGGAGTGAAGTTAGTTTCATGGCAGTGTAGTAATATAAAGAAGATACTAAAGGATTATCTCCAAGAAGGCATCCACGACTGCAATGCAATCACTATCTCTGATACTATCATACTTCATTCAATGGAGACATCCAGAGTAAAACATTTCTAGCAGATCTCAGGAGGTCATATCTCAGGGATCTTAGTACTATTTTGCTTCCATTAACTACTGGAATTGCACTAGTTGTATATATAACATTGCTTAGGGTAACTGAAGAAAGCGAGGAATTTTGATCACTTAAATACCCTATAGAAATTAAGGCATCCTTGAGCTGAGTTTGACTGTGGCTATGGGAGAAGAGGTGAGGACTAAGGAAGCAGGGAGTAAAAGATTCATCTTTTTCTCAAGGTTCATGTGCCTGCCGTGCTAGATAGCAATAATTGAAAGACAACCCTTAAAAGATAATGGGAACTCAACAAAAATGGTCTCTTTCACTTATGACACCAGATGTACATCCCAATCTTCTAAGTGATTAAATCAAACATTTGGGTTTTAGCAGCAGAGTTAGATCCTAATCAAGGGCTTCCATCATTTTTGCATCCCTCTCCCGATTTGCACAAAAGCCTTTCTGACTTTCTGGGTGTAGAAAGGAAGCAGTTGAGAATTTGTTTTAAAAAACAAGTTTTATTGATTTTACAAACAAACAAACAAAACAAAACATCATTAAACATTAAAAACATAAAACCTCTTTCCATTGTAAATCTTTACAAGGCAGGTAACACATTGTTTTATATCACATACTTATAATTTATCCCATTTCCATATAAACACGTAAATTCCCTTTACCAAATTCCACATTGTTTCTCTTTAATCATTGTTCAATCATATTTCCTTTCTAATTTATCTGCTATTCAATCATCACATTTATATTTTCCTCTGGCTTGTTTATAATTGTCCTCATCTAGTCTTCCTCCGAGATTTTATTATTTAATTCTTAATTGGACACACACACATAAGACATAAACATAAAAACATAAAACTTTCTTTTAGAAAGTAACTTGGCCCCAGATTACCTCTTTTTCTTTGGACTTCAATTGAATTCATGCTCTTCTTATATACCATTACCTATCTTGTTTACTATTCTATATCTATTATATAACTCCTCTCCACTTTTGCCTCATCTTAATTCTGTTTTATATATTTAATCTTGCTTTAAAAAAAATATTTTTATATCTTTTGTCCATTTCTCCATTTACATCTGTCTCATTTCCAATATAAAAAAGAATAGTTTCCCCTGGAATCACTAATCAGAGTATGATGCCTTTCTATCATTCCCCTAAATTAAAATTTAAAATAACACTTAAATCCCAATCAGATTCTGCTTAGTACATTCTACTATTTCAGAAACCAATACTACAATAATAAATCCATAACAGTCAACACATTAATCCATTAAACTCTATATTTAAACTAATATTTTAAACATTCCCTTTAGTATTTTATTAAAACTTAAAATCATTCATTATTAAACATTTTAAAGTTATACCTTAATATTTTAGTCTTTTATTAGATCTTAAAAAGTTCTGATTATCTACTTATAATACAAAGACCACTATTACAATACGCATGTGTACTTTGCAGAATCCCCCTTTTTTTAAAGATAATAAAACCCATACATTACCCATTATCCCTAAAAAAAAATTTCTTTTCTCCATCTTGTTTTATACCTTTGTAACTTTTCCCCCCTTATCCCTTTCCTTCTTAGCCCGCCTAAACTTTTTACCCCCTCCTCTCCAAACCTCTGCCTTCTTGGTTTCCCCTTTCTGTTGCATTCCTCTTTCCTTTTGCTTTCTAGCATTCTGTTGTTTTTACATCTTCTTTTTCTCTTTCATAAATATTTTTTTATTTCTTAAGTTCTTCCTTTTCGCTCCTCTCTTTCTCCTTTCTTTCTTAGTCACACCATTTAGTTCATTAAAAATGGCTTCTTCTTCCTCGGCTTCTTCCAGCTGTTGTTTAATTTGCTGACACATGACAAGCACCATATCTAGGAAACGAAGGGCTTCTCCCATAACATCTTTGCCTTCTTTCCTTATTTTTAAATATTGTTTTTTTAGTTCATCAAGAGATAGAGCCATTTTAAACTGTTTCTTCTTCTTTTTCTGTATCCTCTTCTTATTATTAAGCCAATCAGTTATTTCCAAACTTAAAACAGTTCCCAAAAGTCCCAAAATCCCGTAATCATCAAACAGTCCAGGCAGAGTACAAACTTCTTCTTTTTACAATTTTTCTTCTAGGGGTGAAGTCAAATTAGGGAAAGAAAAAACGTCCAGTCTGTGCTTTAAATCTTTTTTAGAATTAATTTCTATTCTCTTTATCTTCAAGGCATCTCCTCCAGCAAAGTCTTAGAGTAAAAAAATTTTTTTCCAAGCCTCTCCCTTCCCACTTATAACAAAGGAGTTTAGGTTTTACCTTCTATCAAAAGGCAGGTTTCCCTTGTCCATTTGTTAATTCCATAAGGGAGGGAGAGTAACTTTCCCTTTTCATCACTTTTCTTCGCCGCTGAAAACATCAATTGGGAACATTGTAGCATCCAGAAAAAAGCCAATACTTTCCCAGGTGTTGAATATGTCCTTAAGGTCCCAGTTCGACCAAGAAAAAACTTTCATTTTAAAACTCCTTCTTCTTCCTCCTGCACATTCTTTATCCAGCTGCTGGCTTCTTTATGGCGGCCATTAAGACCGCCGCTCCACCGTCTTGAGAGAAGGGGGTTATTGCCGGCTGGGGAGGGGGTTTGCGATACTCCTCAACCCCTATCCGGATCCCTCCTTTCTTCAGCTGCCCCAACAGGGCAGCCTTAGCCTCCAAATCCATCAGGATCGGAGGCACCAAGGCGGCTAGCACAGCAGGGATCGCAGAGAAAAGCGAATCCCTGCTGTCACCGAAGCCGACAAACCAGAAATTTTTCGAAGCAGTTGAGAATTTGTCTGGCAATTATTCTGACCCCTCTTACCCATGAAAGAGCATACTAAAACTATATATTACTTGTGACCCTATGACACAATTCATTTCCAACAATCTAGATTCTCAGTCCTCTTCCCTTCTCTAATCTTTAGGAGGATTCATTTGAAGCAAAGTACCTGGTAGCAAAAAAGAGTTTACATTGAATGGGACCTATATTTGATATTAAGAAAGTGGCATGTACATCTAAGTTCCACTTTTTTGTTGTTCATGACACACTCAACAAACACCAAATTAGGTGATACCACTTATCCTTGATACAATATTATCATAGCCTTGCTTGGCCCATCTGAGAAGATATATGTAAAAAATACAAGCTAACAAGTTGTTTTGTATGCATTATTTCTTCATACTTCCAGACTTCATGCTTTTTTTTAAAGCTGACAGATAAAGATTTCAATTATTATAGTATGAATTGATATGCAATTAAACATGAAAGGGGGTTCCCTAGTCACTTATGTCCTTACCCTTTTTGTAGGTCACTAAAATAGTATTTGGCTAATAAGAAACTATGATATTAGAACAAATTAATCATGTATAGATTTATTAAAGCCCACAGCTATATTCTGTTCAAGCACCAGGACATCTATGATTCAAATACAGTGATTATCTGTCCCTCTAATGCTTTGGTGACACTGAGTCTAATCATAGGATCTTCTTGCGTTTCTCATATGTTTAAAAGCATTTAACAGAAGGAATGTATATATTTTATTATCACCAAAGACTAAAGAATTAAGAAAGCTATGGCATGATGAATTAGATGTTTCACTTATCACTTATTAGCTGAACTGTTTGAAATAATGGTGGCTAGTTACTTAGCAACACAGAATACATTGCTGAGCTTGCTCCCTAAGTCTCATTTGTCATAATTTGTGTAATCAGAACTGATCATAAATAAAACCTGAATACAATCAACTGACGTATGTTTTCAATTAGATTCCATCTGAATCATAAGGAGGAAACTAACAGCTCAGTCACTGATTTTGGTATACTTATTGCTTTACCAATATTTTCATTTCTTCCCTTGCCATATAATTTCTAACTGAAGCTATTTGCATTACCCTCTGAGATTATTCAATAATGGGCCCATGCTATCTTTCTTTAGATTATATTTCTTTCACACACCTACATTAGCACAATAGCAATTTGTGAGACAGCCAGCATCAGCTCTGCATTCTGGTCCATTAGAAAGTATTATAACTTTCTAATAAATATCTGGCAAGTCACTAGCTTGATTTTATAAGCCATTGGGCCAGCAAAACAACAAAATGTTGGCTTGGAAATAGATATGCTGGTGGAATATCCTTGAATATGAAACAACCTTGAGCTGGTGAGACTCAAATGTCGAATTGCTGGCAGCCAGCAGTCAGTAGAAGTAGCCTGCAGTACTTCATTCTATCCACTGCACCACCATGACTCATTGGTATAGCCATTTCTGCAATTGTTCTTTGTATGTTATAGCTTCTAGTCCCCTAATCATCTAATAATAATCTAGAGGAACTAGAACTCACAGTCTCTTTTAGACTGATTCTTTAACTATTACACTAAAGTGGTTGTTCCTTATAAAACAATAAAGGAAAAATGGCACGGCACAACAGATCTAGAAAATAACTAGGGCTAGAAAATTATTTGGGAACTATCAAACACTTTGAGGTCAGCCATAGAAATGCAGCTCTGCATTATGGAGGGAAAGAAAGCTGCTATGCACACAGCGAGTAGCACTTAATGGCAATATAGGTATGACTTTGGGGAAATAATGTGTTTAATATTAAAAAGGATAAAGATATTTATGTTTTCTTCTTCCAATTTTCTATTCAGCCTTTCATTTCTAGAGTCCAGGGAAGATTTTATTTACTCCTTTGAGTTCATTTACATTCCAAATGTATGGTAGGAGTCCTTGAAGATTCATGTCATTGTTCAGTGAGTTTTCTACATTTTAATTTTATTTTATTTAACATTCCTATTACAACTGACTCTGAATGGTGGACAACAAAGAGGACATGAAATTATATAACATATTGGCATAAACAATAAAAGTAATCCATTCGGTTACAATTGGAGCTCTACCTGTTAAGCCCCACGGAGCTGGATATGATGAAGGATTCAAGAGCTACTCATATTTTAGTGTTTGAATGCTAGTCTAAGGTAAATATCAGATATTGGAAATCGTAAAAGGAATTTCTCACCCTCATTAACAGACTCCATTAAGTGGAGTAGAATGGTTTTGATACACTTCCCAGGGTTCTTGCCACCTGAAGTCAGTTGCATTAATAAGATGAGCAGCCCAATCATTGCTTCCATTTCTTCATTCTTGATGTCTTCTTTCTCTCCTATTCATTTCTCAGCCTCCACTCAATTTCTCACTATCCTATGAGCCTAAGGCTTGCTGAAATGGGTTAAGGGTTCCAGAATAGGCCAAGGGAGTCATGGTCTGAGGAGGCCACTAATAAAAAGACTTGTCTTCAGATTCACATATTTCTAGTCTCCTGTATTGATAGAGACTCTAGTCTCCTGTATTGATAGAGACTCTTAGAAGACTGTCTCATAATGTTCAAACCAGAATCATGACTGAGTAAGTGGTCCATACATATACTTACATTTACATTTGAAACCCCGGTGAGTACTCTGAATAGAGCCTTGGAAATGTAATGGGAAAAAGAGTTAATAAATATAAATAGGTTGCAGACAAATGTTTTCCTCTTTCTTGTGTGAGAACCTAATTTTTTCCTGGGTAGCAGTGAGGCACAATGATAGCTGAAGTACAGGTGTAGGAAAAAACCCAAACAAATTCTTATCTACATGAAAAACATATGTTATTCAGTCTTAAAAGCACTATGGTATGATCTTTCTTAAATCCTTCCATAATTTATTTGGTTTTTATTTTTGCAATGTATAAGTCCATAAGAATGAATGTATTGATAGAAAGCTTACACCACAAAATGGGGAGATAATATCCATTAGCTTAAATGGGGAGTAAATCAATTCATAGATGAGAAACCCTAGAAGTGATTATTAGAGTAGATGACTGTATGCTAACTCCAAGATTATAATCATTAAGTACTAAAGTTCACTTGCTGTGTTTATTACTTTAGGGATCTCCAGAGGCATTTGGCAAGCCACTCTGGGATATAATAATCCATTGGCTGAATCTTTTATGTCCTTTCTTTCTAGTGTACACAAATGTCTTTTCATTTGTTCCAATACTTTTCATTTCTTTCCTCCTCATCAGCTGAAATGCACCAGGGTGAAAGTTATGTTTTCTCCCAGCCCATCTGTTAGGGAAAGGACAATGGATGCT
The DNA here is from genome assembly GCF_049901715.1 of Pseudonaja textilis. Taxonomy (NCBI): domain Eukaryota; kingdom Metazoa; phylum Chordata; class Lepidosauria; order Squamata; family Elapidae; genus Pseudonaja; species Pseudonaja textilis. The sequence goes on from NC_141991.1 coordinate 70,899,449, forward strand.
GCTAGGGAATCCATGAATATGACATACTGCTGAAGTTAAATGAGTCAATCAGAGAGATGATCGGCTATTACTGTGGTTTTGAAACAGTGGCAATGAACATGACAAAAAAACCTTTCTGAACAAGTGATAAATGGAAGTCCAAAATGATGCATGATAAAGCCACATATCCTTAGTTCAGATGCACTTTATGTTGGTTTAAGAAATAGCTCTTTGCTGTATTGTCCACCCTTTCACTCTTCCCTGTGTGGAACAAAATAATGGATTTTGAGAGATTGTTATATAGACCAATGGTTGATTTATGGAATAATATATTCATGGTCTGTGCAAGATCTAAAACACTTGTCTTATATTCATTATGTGGAAATCAATTTTCTGACTACACATAAGAATATTTTTTTTAAATGTGCCAAGTTGTTTTTTAGAATTCTATTACTTGGTGCATTTCAGCAGATGGATCTGTGTTTCCAAGGTTACAGTCCCAGGAATACCTCCTTGGGAGTAAATTCTGTTGAACTCTGAGAAATATGGGTACAATTTCACTGCAAATATTCACCTGCCACTAGCCTTGTTTTTTTTCAGCATGTGTAGTGTGTTATTGGTAACATATTTCCATTAACCTGTCAGAAAGGTTGTCTGGGGGAATCTCAGGACTGAATAGACCAAATTTTACACAAAGGAACCTCTTTGTGAACTAGTTTAGATTTTTGTTTTCTTTACTCTTTAATGTTGCAAGATAGAAGAAATTTGATTTCTCAGACAATTGATTTGTGCAACTAGATATCTCCAAAAGAGAAATTTTTGGAGGTCAAGTTAAAAGCTTCTAACCTACAATTTCTTCTCATGAAAAAGAAGATGCTGGATCAGCTATATGGTACCCACTAGAAAAAATATATTTCCCAGGAAAACAGATGTGAAACATTTGAAAAGCAAATCATGCAGATAAGCTGAGGAAAGGTACTGGAAGATGAGCAGAGATCAGGGAAAGTAAAAATTCAGATCATGATATAACTGCTTCTTTGTTCTTTCAAAATCCTATTGTCTGCCCCATTACTTCATATTTACACCCAATTACTTCACTAGACACAAGGAAATACCTTGCTACTTTCCTATCTCATATTCATTTCATTTGGCATAAATCTTTAAGGAGGGCCTGTAACACATCTTTAGACCTCTCTCTGCCACCAGTTCTGAAAATAAACCAGTTTTTGCTTCAGTATCCTAGTCTCCAGTTTAAATGTCTGACTGATGCAGCTAAAGCACATTAAACAAACAGATTTTCTGACCAGTCTTTTCTTCTGTTTTAATTTCCCTAATCATTCAGTAAACACATTATGACTGATTATTTTGGCATTCAGTGATTAACCATTTCCCTGATTGAAATTCAGTGCTTCTTGTAAATTCATTGTGCCTAAATTATTGTGACACATGTAGCTATTCCCTTAGAGTTAATCAAAGCTTTCAGAGAAACTTAACTGGCAACCTGTCATAGCCAGAATATTTGTTTTGGATCCTTTTCTCCTGAGAATCTATCCTTAGGATAAAGCAATACCACAAAGCATGGTTCTCTTCTGTTTTTGTTGATTTCCCATTAACCTAGGAACACTTTTCAGAAGTATCACATTCCCCCTGGACCATGAGGTCCTTCACAGCCCCAAATGCCTAAATCCAACTTGAATTGCTATCTGTCTTCCCTTCTGTGTCCTGGAGACTGTGAATTCTAGTCCCACTTTAGGCATGAAAGCTGGCTTGGATATCTTTGGGTTCAACACGGTCTCCCAGCCCAACTCACCTTGCAGGGCTGTTCTTCTGGGTAAAATAGGATGGAGTAGGTATATTATACCTATATATTAGGTATATCTGCCATCTTTAGTTATTTATAGAAATAATAAAAAGGGATAAAAAATAAACTTTAACTTCCCATAAGAATGTAAGAGACTATATACAATACGTGTGAAAACTTTATTTGATTAACTCCCAGCTATTTTCCCAGACTGGATTTATCAAATCCAGAACAGACTAGGATATGACATGAATAGGTGGCAAACAGTATTTACTTTATCCTTTATGATTATGATCAGTGCTACTACTGTATGGTCATAGTTCCAACTATTCTTGTGATAAGTGTTTGCTTATCCACATCACTGCTTCCATCTATTTTACAGAACCTTTATGAATTGAAGGATAAATGTCCTCCAACTTGTAAATAAATGTACTCCAACTGTTAGCTTATTACAAATCATAGCCTGTATAACCAAGAAGAGAGTGAATCCACTTGGATTCAATAGTCATTATTCTGCATCATTGAAGAAATGTGCATACAAAAATGCATTTCCTGTAAATAAATTTCTTTTTATAATATATCAGCTTCATTAATTCTTGCTCAGATTAGATTCCTGCCCTCAGGAATATTTACCTGCAAATGGAAAATTTAAATAATATAAGGTTCTAAAATCAACTATCCTGAATCTAATACTCTCTCCAAAAATTGGAGTATAACTCTCAATTGTAAACCCATTGGACATTCTAAAAGGGGGATTATGGGATGGGTAGCTTCATACTTTATCAATCTAGATAAATAAGAACTAGGCTCAGTTGTCTTGATAATAGCAATGTTGCTATTCATACACCCAGGAGTAAACTCCAACTACTCGAGAGGCAATTGTGGTCTATACAATTATTCCTTGTTTTTAGATTTCATTTCTATATTGATTAGAGACATATATTTTATGGTATTTTTGAAAAAAAGATTGTACATCTACTGTACAGTATGCCCAACAATACCCATTGAAAATGAATTAGGAAAGGGTAAAATGATACCAGTATTATAAGCAAAGCCAATAATTCAAATGAAATAACAGAGAGACCAATTTTCTTTATTTTTTTGTGGAAAAAGAATCACACCAAACATCTGCAAGAATAACACATGCTGTGGTCATGTAACATATAATTACAAGGAAAGCTATTTCTGAACCTTTTCCTCTCCTCCTCTTTCCTCTTTTCTTCCAGATTCTCTTCCCCAGCTTGCTGGAAAGCCAGTAACAATTGTAGTTTGCTTTTGCAAATGTATGCATGTGCTGTCTCCTGCTGGGAAAATATGAGGTATTTGGGAAAGATCGCAAAAGACAGCATTCACTAAAACACATTTTTATGGAATGCTAAGTTATCTCCTGAGCCTAGTGCATAATGCTGGCAATGGCTACAGTATAAGATAACACACTCAACTAAAATATGCTCTTGCTTTAAAATATGCTACTTTACAAAAAATTGAATGAATATTCCTAAAGAAGCCCATAGGACTAATATACTTCTACTGGGGTTTTATCTCATGCATTGCTTTTTCTAGAGAAAAAGGTTCATTCTTTCAAAATTTGAAATCTCAAAGTAGTCAAAGTGTAACTAGGTCTCCATAAGATAAAGTATACTTTGCTTAAATCACTTGAGGAAAAACAGAATCTAGTGAATTAGGGCTTATCTAAAACTGCCATCTCCTGTATTATTTAATCTTCCTGCTATAATCTTTAAACTGGAGAGGTGATTATAATATATTCATGGGATGAATAGTGGAGCAAAAAGAAGGGTTCTTAATTTCTGGAGACCATACATGAGCAATTTCTGAAGATCCCTCCCTTGGCATCTGGCAGGTTTCGTGCTCCACTTAACTTCGTAATTTGTTAGACTGCATTTCAGTGTTTATACCAACTAAAAAGGGAGTTGGCTTGCCTTATCATCATTGCCAATAATGGCTTTAGAGTCCCAAAAGTCCCAAAGGATTCTTGGAACACAAACATGGTGAATGGCTGCAGCCTAGTTCTTCATCTGTAAATGCTGTTTAGAAAAAAAGGACAAAACAAGCTGGTGGTAAGGTAGGGGATTACAGTGACTAGCTTTGGGAACTAAAAGGAGTAGCAAAACGAAGTCTCACTATTTTGCCATCTGGTATACCAGCATGCATTGAGGTAGCTGTTTTGTGCATAGGCAGGCTCCTTATAGCCATATCTTTTTCAGTGCTCCTATTTTCAAAGTATCAAATGTGTTTGGGCCCTAAAATGTTAGGGTCTCTTAATTTATACCTAGTCTATTTAGATACTTGTTGCCAACTCTGGCTAACAGCAGATTAATTAATCAAATCATTACAATTGCAATTAATCAGTAGAATGGCTTGCTTCCAGAAGTTGTGGATGCTCGATTTAGGTCCACCCTTGAATGAGAAGGATTGATTTTTGCAAATTTCTTTCCCTTAAAAATCCAATAACTGTGGGTATGTTTTACTTGTCCATAGTCTGTAGCTCAGTGCTTGGCTTGTATTTAGACTGGAAATTCAGGTCTGTTAACTCAACTGGTAGGTCAGAGAGATTTAAAATGGTCTCTTCCAACTTGGCAATTGCAAAAATTGCCCTGAGGATATGAATGGGCAACCATCTCTAGAATATTCAACTAATGTTCATGATAACAATAATGATGACAATGACAATGATGATGAATCCTCTAAAGCACAGCTTCTCTTTTGCTGCAGGAAAACTACAGAAAGATGTCCATGAAGTCACAAGAAATGAGCCATTCATTTATTTAAACAATGGGTTGATATTATCTCCTCCTTATTATGTCCTTTCAAGCATAAATGAGTTTACATAGCAATAGGCCATGATAAAGATCCTCCTTTGCATCTTTCAGAGGCACTAGCTTTTACCTATTCTGTCTTTGTTTCTAGAAACATTATTCAAATTCACTTTGATTCAAACTGCATCCCTAATGCACAACCGAACCCATATGCACTCTATCCTTGGACTTTTGATAAGAAAGACAGTGAGTAAAGATGTTCCTGTGTTTCACACTTCAATGCTTGGGCCCTTAGGATATTTGACTTAAAAAACAGGTAGGAACTATATATTCCCCAGCATGGTTTTTAATTGTTTGTCTTTCCTGGCTCTTGTTCTGGCAACTATGTAAAAGATCTATCTCTTTCTTTCTCACTTCTCTCCTTCCCTCTTTCTCACAGTTTGAATTTTTGGAAATGCAGTTTTCCATAGCAACCCTGAAAAGACTGCATATCAAGGAAGGAGAAGAAGATAAAAGGAAAGGAAAGCTCTTCTCCTCACCCTCACTGCTACCATGCCCTTAAAAGGTGCTGAAAAAGAAAGGAAAGGAAAGAGCTGATGCTTCTGTCCCTTCCTTCACAGCCTCACAAAGTTCATCTTAGGGAAGCCAGCCCCCACCCCAAAGAGGCAACTGGAGCAAATGCAGATCTCTTGGGAATAAAATAACTTTCTGCAGAACATTTTCTTTTCTTTTTACCCTTGACTAACAGACCCACCTCTAAAGCTTGAGAGATGAAGCTCTTTGCTAGGAGCAGGGAATAGGTGTATCCCAAATAAAAAACTTCACAATTAATATTATGTAAACTTTGGTATTAAATCCTGTCACTTCAGTTGTCAAATCTGGGCTATGGAAATATGAATGGGCATAAATGGGAATAAAGTGATTTATAATCTTTTGACTATTTTGATGTTATCCAAGATCAGAGCAATCAGGATAATTAGGGGTCTGGAGGCTAAAACATACAATGAACAGTTGCAGAAAATGGGCATGGGTAGTCTAGTGAAGAGAAGGACAAGGGGTGACATGATAGCAGTGTTCCAATATTTGAGGGGCTGCCACAGAGAAGAAGGGTTCAAGCTATTTTCCAAAGCACCTGAAAGCCAGACAAGGAATAATGGATGGAAACTGAACAAAGAGAGATTCAACCTGGAAATGAAGAGAAATTTTCAGACAGTGAGAGCAATGAACCAGTGGAACAGCTTGCCCTCGGAAGTTGTGGGAGCTTCATCCCTGGAAGCTTTCAAGAAGAAACTGGACTGCCATCTGTCAAAAATGGTATAAGGTCTGCTTGGGCAGCGGGGGTTGGACTAGATGTCCCTTTCAACTTTGTTAATCTGTAATCTGGTAGCCATTCAGTCAACTCTTCCCATTGCCTCCTTTTCGATTACAAGTAGTCTTCCACTTACTGTATGTCCATAATGGAGGCTGCAGGTTATCACGCGATTGGACCTCTTTTTATTACTTTTTTGTTCTGCTTATTAAAGGACCACTGTGGTTGTAATGTGACCACCATGACCATTAAGCAAATGCTTCAGTCATTAAGCAAATCATTATTTGCTTTGGAGCGTTTTTGCTGAAAACCAGAAGTAAGCGCCAGTTTGGGGGAAAAACATCATAAATACAGTCAATGATCATGGGATACTGCAAACAGCTGGAAATGCAGTCACATGACCATAGGGGAGGAGCCTGGCCAGCATCATTTACAATTGTACAATTTCAACTGGCTCATAAGCACCTATGGATGGTCCATTGTAACTTTGACTGGTTGCTAAGCAACAAAATATCTGTACCTTTATTTATTTTATTATATTTTTATCCTGATTTTATTATTTTAATTTAATTTTAATAATTCTTCCTCTTCCAATTTGCACCACAACAGCAATCCTGTGAGGTGGGCTGGCCTGAGAAAGGATGAATGGCCCAAAGTCATCCATTTGGCTTTCATGTCTTATAATACAAATCCCTTTCCTTTCCCTTCCCCCATTTTGAATTTCAGTTCTCAAATATTTTATTCCATGTCTTTTTCTTTTCTTTTTTTAACTTCCTGTGCTTTGTTCTACATGCAGTCACCAAGGTAGCAGTACAATTTCAAGAGAACCCAATCAGATAAAAATTTAACATTGTATGTATTAACACACATGTATCAGTGTGTAGTTATAATGAGTATATGAACTTATTTAAATTGTTCATCTAAAATTCTTTTATTTATTTTTTCTTATTTAACATGGTAAAGAATTCCCACCATTAGTGAGCATGTATCACACGTTTGGTGAAAGAAAAACCTAAATTCATGCCAGCAATTAGCAACCATGAACATCTGTGACTTCATAGAATCATTTCAAAAGTGCTCTGTCCAGCAGCAGGAGCTGCATCTTTAGGCAGGAGAGAAGACAGATCTGAGCCCCACATAGTGTCCTGTGCTCTTCTATGAGATATCCTCCTTGAGATATCAATTAATATACAAGAAAGATTCACTTGCTAGTCTTTTTTTTATATTTTGTTGTACAGAATGTGAGAAGGATACATTGGTAATTCTTATCAAGCAACAAAGTGGAATGATCTTGGGACATATTCAAATGAACTCCTCTCCAATGCACAAAGTTGATTATTATTGGCTGAATACCCTTGGCAAGTGGCCCTTCAGTTCTATCTTAAACTATTTGAAAAATTGCTTTTTATTACCTCTTAATCATATTGGTTATCATATTACTTCTTAATCACCCCCCTCCATATGTAACAACACTTAACATTTTTTACCGAATTATAGAAATGCAACATACCATTAGGCCACTGATTTCAACCTCTTGCATATATGGGCATCCAAATTAAAGCATTTTCTGACAGACAGCTGGCTAGCCTCTGCCTGAATACATATATTTCACAATGATTAACACCATTACTCTTAATAATCTCTTTTTTAAGCCAAAATATATAATTCTAATTTTACCCGTATTTCTCACTGTTTTCATCCTCTTCCTCCATGTCAGAACTGGAGAGAGGGCTCCAGATTTAGTAGAATAGAGTACTAAACATAGAATAATACTTTTCAAATTGCTATTCCTTTTGCTGCAGTCTAACATGGCATTACCAAGTTTCAACTGCGATGTTGCAGGTAGTAGTGACTTTCTGCATTTACAGTTTTATTGGACATTGGATAATTAGCTAAGAGTTTAATTAACTTGTGTTGATGATACCTCTTGATGCATAATAACATACTGCATGAAGATTTATGAATCAAGTAATCATGAAAACAATGATGGAAATTCAAGTCTGATTTAATCACCTCTTTACTGATACATGTATAACAGGGTGTCACACTGTCATCATGTCATGTATTGTGACTTTTCCTCCCTTTGCTAAACTGGGGGTGGGTGTGACCAGCGCATGACATATCCAGCCCATGGGCTGCGAGTTTGACACCCCTGATGTAGAAGCACATGTGGAATAGCATGGGATAAGAGAACACAAAAATAAAAATATGACATTACATCCTAGTAAGACATTGACAGTTCACAAACAATCAACAGTCTCCCCAGTGCTTGATATGGTTTCATTTTTCTTAAAATGCACTGACTGAACAAGAGAGAAAGCAGGCAGCGAGACGATATTGTGGGGGGAGAGAAAGATGGCTGAAGTATTTAAAATATTTGAGATTTTTGGAGCAAACAACATGCGCTCCAAAAACCATGCAGTGGTGAAAAAAATATTATTTTGCCTTTTTTCCTCCCATTCTCTTTCCAGGTAATCAAACTGAATTTGGTCATTTTTCTTTAAAGGGAAGAGAACATGTCAATGAGAGACTTGTAGATAGAATGTGGGTTTCGTGCATTGAAACCCAGCATGATGAGTACCATTCCTTTGCATTTTGTGTCTTCTCTGCTTTTTCGCCCTTCAATTACAAATCAAGAAACAACATCTCACAGTTTTGTTTTGCTTTTAGATTAAGAAGCACAATGACCAGAGAGGCTGCTGAGTATGAGAAAGAGAGAGAGATGCACACAATCATGCACATATCCCTACACACAAACACACAAAGACACACACACACACACACACACACACACACACACAAAAGCTCCAGTAACACCATTCACCTAGTAGCAATAAAAATGCTCAAAGACATTTAAAAACTCTTGAGAACAAAGCCTCCCAGAAAGATGCAACATTTTGGGATTATTAAAAGGCACATTTGGCGAAGAATTAGTTTAAAACCATGTATACCTCCAATCTGAGAATCAAATCTATTATTGATGAACTCTTTGCAGAGGAAATAGGAAAACGGATGCAGCCACTACATCATCTCATTAACAGATGATTCATATCACTTTTTGCTTTTCTGGCTGGTTGCACACTGTTTTATCATGCTGGATCATGCTAGGAATTTCAGATACTGTCTGTATTTACACCTGTGAATCTTCCCGTTTTATTGAATATTCCTCTGACATTGTTTTTCATTATCATATTGTTTTCTTCTGTTTTTTAAAAAATCAATACATACATATTGCTAAAGAAGCCAGCTTAATTTTCCTGCAAGTAAGAGCAGTGTACTTTTGTTTCCTGCAGCTATGTTTGGGAGTATGAAGTAAGACAGTTCAAAATGGCCAACATTATTTTAGAAATAAGTTAGCAGACTCAGTTTGATGACACAGATCAATTAACAACTCAAGAAGCATAGCAAAATAGCCAGGAAGTCATATTTATGTATTTATGATAATCTAACACAGTTAAGTCTCTTGAGTTCAGTTTGCCTCTGGTGACTGTGACAGACAACTGCGTAGTATTTGTGGCAACAGTATGAAGTGGTTTGCCGCTTGAGTTCCTCCAAGTTGTTTTCCAAATTTTGAACATTTTCAAGATCAGCCAAACTCATCAGGTTTTGCCCCCTGCTATGACATAATAATTTTCTCCCCTTCACATTAACATAACACCGGTTATTAAAAGCTTGAATTTTATCAGGCCTCATAAAAAGCACTTATGGGCAGGGTGTGCAGTTTTGCATCAAATCCCTGCTTTCCAAAACAGAAACAACAGAAACAACAATGGAAGATGCAGTAAGAGACCAAAGAAGAATACTAACCTTTTGAAAGATTCATAATGAGCTAAAAGGCCAAGCCAAAGTCAATTTATTATTCACGAAAGTCTCAAGTTTCCCTGTTTTTGTTCTCCTGAATAAAACATACCCAGAAGACCACTCCGAGTCAATCTGAAACACTGGAGAGACAGAGAGTTTAACCAAGTCATGCAGATTTGCATTTGTATTTAAAGAAGCCAAGAAGATGCTCTCACTTAACCTTAGAGTTTTGGAATTAAAGTGACATAACAATTTGAATAAGTTAGCATCTAAATAAATATTTCATTGTGATCTTTTGTACTTATATATGTAGCCAAAATTATGTATTGTCAGAAACAAAAGAACAACAATGGCAGAGGATGGTGAATGGGCCAGATCAGGCTGGGAACTGCAGAGAAAGGAGTCCAGAAATGACACTCTCCCATCCGCACATTCCTCTGGGAGACACAATTGGGCAGTGACTTGGAACATTGGTGACTGCTCCATTCTAAGCATTTTCCCTTCTTACTTCTGCCAACCTACATTCAAGAATTCCATGATTCACCTATAAAAATAATTTGCTATCCTCTTCTTTTTTGAAACAGCTCCTAAAAGTATCTTCTCTGTCATCAAATTTAATGAAAAGTGGCAGAAATTTTTTTTCAAGAATTTCTTTGCTCCTTCTCTCATTCACAGTACTCATTTTTCATGAGCATAAGCTAGTGTGTTGTCTTTTCTGCTGTCGTGCTCATAAAATCTTTTTATTATTGTTGTTTGTTACATGCAGCTTGGGGAAATATATTTTTGTGAGCATGATGTAAAAAATGTGCTATTGACACTCAGGGCAATTCTGCAATGCAGCCTAAGCTGCTTGTGTCTCATGCTGGTTGTTTCTCAGTTTCAGAAATTCCACTCCAGATTCCACTCCAGATTCCATTGGGTTGGACTGGACCGGTTCTCAGTTCAGATTTTGACCACTGCAAGACCTGATTGGTAGTTCTTCTGATTCTTGTTCTTCCAATTCATCGCAGGCAAAGCAAGTATTTCTGGCTGCCTTTATTGTGGATTGGTCTACCAATCCTGCCTTTTCCTTTTAGGGATTGATCCTATTTCACTAGCATCATTTCCTTTCTTTTGCTTTTCCAGATATTTGCACACAGGGATGCTGTCAACTCCTTTCCTACATCATCTCCTTTAATGCTAAAGCAGGTCCTTTGCTTTTCTTTTCCTTCTGATTGTAATGTTGTTCAATGTTACAGTAATCAAGGCAACAGGAGGGCAGGTAATTCTTTGGCTTCTACCTTCTTCTATCTTTTGTAATGAAAAAGAAGAGATAGTTCAATTTCATAGAAACAAAATAGTGTTTTGGCCCTATGCTGCAAGGCAGGAGATGGGAAAATGAGGACAGCAGCAATGGAAGGGGATGCCCATTGGGAGAGATAAGGACTGAATGTGACATAGGTTTTTAGGGTTGAGGACATTTCATTGACAACCCAAGCTTATAAAAAGTGGCAACTGCAGCTCTGGTTGAAATGGCTATGAAATCTGCTACTGCAGGGGAGAGGGCACTGCAGACACTGCAGTCAAGCTTAGCCAGTGCAGCTACTAGAATGGAACAAAGTTTTCCACTGAAGATATCACTTAATCTGATAACGAAAGGTCTACAAGCAAACACAAGAGTATGGGTAACGTTTTCCCCTGTCCAATCATGTCCAACTCTAGGAGGCAGTGCTCATCTCCATTTCTTAGCAGAGGGAGCCAGCATTGTCTGAAGACACTTCTGTGGTCATGTGACCATTGTGACTATATGCTGAGGCACATAGAATGCTGTTACCTTCCCACCAAAGTGGTATCTATTTATCTACTTGCATTTGCATGTTTTTAACTGCTAACATTCCCTAGGCAATGTTGGGTATAACAATGATACACCAACTAAGTTTGGGTGAATAAATATATAAACCAAGGTTTGGGTGTTTTGTAACTTGTAGCTTTAAGCACCAAACTGCTTGTAATTAACTAATTAAGGGTGCGGTTACAAACGGCAATAAAAGGCAGTAAGAGAAACGTAATCTCTCTGCTTGATCTCTGCTTGTTATCTGCTTGCTACTGTTTTGTTTGCTACTGTTTGCTACAACTGTTTGAATACCTGAACGAAAGGATTATTTCATTGATGTGCTGATATCCTGTGAATACTCAGCGTTGTCTTCAAAAGGAAAGGTATCAGAGGAGAAGATATCTTTACCAGAAGATAAGGATCTAGAACTGACTAGTAAATGGACTAAGTTACTGAATGGATATATTTGTGAATGACATATGGACTGATTGACAATGTTTAAACTCTAATTGGATTAAACAACTATTTAAACTACAAACAGTGTTTTGTCATCAGTGTGTGTAAACTCTAGGGCCCTTCCTCTCTCATTTGGCTGCCTGGCTTGACTGCTGCTGCACATTCTGTTTGGGGGTTTGCCCCCAATCACTAACATTGGTTATGGGCCCAGTGAGCACAGTCTAACTAACCAGGATATAGCAGTGAGAGTTGGTGTGAGTTGCACATTACTGTAAAAACAAACTGTTTTTCATTAGTTTTTTAAATAGTTACATATCTGAAGAGCAATGGCACAAGTAAATTTGCCAAATCTGTCCATGATATCCAGACTAGATGGAACAAACTATGTTTCATGGTCAATGAAATGTAGTTTACTTCTACGAAGAGAAGGTTTGTGGGACATAATAACAAACCCACCAGATGTGACTAACTTAGATCCTAATGTTGAAGAGGATGACAAAAAGATACAAGACTATAAACGAAAGAATGAGCAGGCTTTATGCATCATAGGACTGACTCTCTCTGACCAGCAACTTATCCATATCCGTGGAGAGGAAAATGCTGCAAACTGCTGGGAGAACCTCAGGAAGATATACATTCGGGACAGTGTAGGAGCTCATATATACCTTACACGCAAACTATTTCGAACACATCTTCAGAAGAATGGAGACATGTTAACTCATTTAAATTGTATGAAGAGCATTTTTCAGGAATTACAAGAAAAAGAGCTTATATTTAATGAGTTGCAACAAGTATACATCATACTGTCTTCATTAGATCAAAGCTATGATGATTATGTGACTGCTTTAGAAGTATTGCCAAAAGATAGTTTATCATTAACCGAGATTACCGGTAGGCTATTAGAAGAAGCCAGAAGAAGGTGTGAACGTGACCAGCTGAGAGAAGATAAACCTAATAAAGAAGAGAAATTATCTTCAAAGCTTGAAAGAAACCAACTAAGTAAATTAAAGCACCCGGAAGAAGAGAATTTATCTTCGACGCATACACAATTAAAAAGTGTTTTTAATTGTGGAGGCAGAGGACATTTGGCAAGATTCTGCAGAAAAGAAAAAAACCAGAATGTAAAAAAGCCAAAGAAATCTTTTGAACTAGCCATGTTTAGCAACTGTGATGTGAAGAATGATTTATGGGTGGTGGACAGTGGTGCATCCCACTGCATCACGAGAGATAAGACAAAATTTATAAAAATGTCTACAAGCTCTCAACATATATCACTTGCTAATGGCTGGAACCTCAAGGCCAAGGGAGAAGGTATTGCATACTGTCCATGCTTAAACCAGGATATAAAAATGTTGTATGTACCACAGTTAAAGGTGAACTTGCTTTCTGTAAGGGTATTAGACAAACTAGGTTATGTAATTACATTTAAGGATAATAATTGCATAATTGAAAAAGATAACAAAAGGGTAACTGCAGCTTTAAATGGAACATTGTATGTATTACATGATAGTAAGAAAGGGGAGGCTCAGACTGTATTTGACAATATAAAGCCTCATAATGAATGTATCCATTTATTGCATAGGCGTTTGGGGCATATAAATTTTAAAATGCTAAAACGTACAGTAGAGTTATCTGATGGAATAAGGTTAAAACCGTGTGATAAATATTTGCGTTGTAATGTCTGCTGTGAAGATAAGAGTAAAATATTGCCTGCAAATAGGCTAAATGGTTTCAAAACTAAAGAACCTTTAGAAGTAGTATTTGCAGACATTATAGGTCCAAAGAAACCCAGTATGGGAGGTGCTCAATATATACTGAGCATTATGGACCATTATTCTAGATATGGGTTTTGCTACCTAATGAAAAGCAAAACTGAAACATATCAACATTTCTTCAACTGGTTAAAATTTGCAGAAAGAAAGACTAAACGGCAACTGATAACCCTGGTGACAGATAATGGTATGCGAATTTGTTAACAGCAAATTCCAGAATAGATTAAAGGTAGCTGGAATAGAGCACAAGAAATCTGCACCATACAGACCACAACACAACACATTTATTGAGAGAAGAGGCCAAACACTACAGGCAATGGTTAGAACAATGTTAACTGATTCTGGATTACCTGATTCTTTGTGGGGGAGGCCACAATGTGTGCTAATAACATATTGAACAACGTTGTTAACACAACTACTGGTGAAATACCATTCACCATATGGCATGGCAGGAAGCCTGATCTGAGTTACCTGCACACATTTGGTGCACCAGCATGGGTGCATATCCCTACACAACTCAGGCGTAAAGGGCAACACAGAGCTAAACAATTATTCTTCGTTGGTTACCAAGCAAACCATAGGGCATATAGATTTTGGGAGAAAGGCACATCTAAGGTGTTATGTAGTGCCAATGCCCAATTTCTAGAGCACGTAGGATGGGATAAGTTAGAACAGGATAACAATAAAGAAGTAGTTATTGAATCCTATAGAAATCCCATTAATTATCCCTGTAACTTTAAGAATAAAGTAAAGAGAAATACAGGCAGAGATAGAGCCCATAAAGGAAGAAATAATACCAATAGCTGAGCAAGCTGAGGAACAGGAACAGGTAGTAATTCAAAAAAGTCCTCATACAAGCCCTGTAATTCCCAGAAGAACTACACGAATATCTAGACCGCCTGATAGATACCAGGCTAACACAGTGTGCCAGATTAATAAAGTTCCATATACTGTAGATGAAATAAAAATGTATCCTACTAAAGATAAGGAAAGTTGGTATGCAGCAATGAATAAGGAATTGAAATCCTTAAAGGATATGAAAGTATATGAAAATGCGAGATTACCTGTTGATATAAAACCCATTGGCTGCAAATGGATTTTTAAGATAAAAACTGACAAAGATGGTAATATAATCTATAAGGCACGATTAGTAGCCCAAGGCTTTAGACAAAATGCCAATGATTATGACGAGGTATTTGCACCTAGCCTTAAAGCAGCAACATTAAGGGCAGCTTTAGTGTGGGCAGCAAGTAAGAAATATATAGTCAACCATCTCGATGTAGAAACTGCTTACTTGCACGCTCCACTAAGACATACTGTATACATGAAAAACCTATTGGATTTAAAGGTGAAAATAATAATGATTATTGGTTGTTAAAAAAGAGCCTCTATGGTCTTAAACAATCAGGCTATGAATGGAACCAGTATATTGTAAAGGAACTAAACAATATAGGGTTTAAAGCTGGTTTAGCCGATCCATGTCTATTTAAAAGGGAGACAAATGGAAAAATATCATTATTACTATTATTTACAGATGATATTACTTTGATTACAGAAACTAATGATGAAGCTAATAAAATAATAGCATCATTAGCTAAGAAAATAAAAATCAAGCAATTAGGGGAGATAAAGAAATATCTAGGTTTGAATATACTGAAAACACAGAAAGGTTTTAAGATATCTCAGGAGGATAAGATATCTAAATTGCTAATAGATTATAAGATGGAACTTTGTAAGACTGCAAAGACTCCAATGAGTCAGGATATTTGCAAAATGGATGCTCAAAGTCCAAAATTTGATAAAGTAATATATCAATCTTTGATTGGTAGCTTATCATACATTAGCAATTGGTCAAGGCCAGATATAGCTTATAGTATTAATCAACTGGCACGACATAATAATGATCCACTTCAATGTCATTGGAAAGCATTAAAGAGAATTTTGAGATATCTTAAAGGAACATTACACCATGCACTGTATCTAGAACCAAAAGGTGATCTAATACTGAGTGCTTATGCAGATGCTAGTTTTGCATCAGAAAGAGACACAAGAAAGTCGACTTCGGGAACAGCCATAATGCTGGGTAAAACATTAATAGGTTGGAAGTCAATAAGACAACAGCATATAAGTTTGTCCACTATGGAAGCAGAATTCTCCTGTTTGTCGTTATTATGTACTGAATTAATCATGTATAAGCAGATGATGAGTGACATGGGATTAACTGTAAACTATCCTATAATTGTACATGAAGATAATCAGGCAGCAATTCAAATGGCCACAAATATTGCAGTAAAAACTAGGAGCAAGCATACAGATTTAAGGTACTTAAACGTTAGACAATCTGTAAAAAGTAATATGATACAGCTGGAGTACTGTATGTCGGAGGACAATATAGCTGATAACTTTACTAAAGCCCAAGGTGCCATTAAGCACCAAGAGAGTTGTGTAAAGTATGGTTTTAGATTGTAAGGGTATTATATATTTATATCACCCAAAAGGGGAGAATGTTGGGTATAACAATGATACACCAACTAAGTTTGGGTGAATAAATATATAAACCAAGGTTTGGGTGTTTTGTAACTTGTAGCTTTAAGCACCAAACTGCTTGTAATTAACTAATTAAGGGTGCGGTTACAAACGGCAATAAAAGGCAGTAAAAGAAATGTAATCTCTCTGCTTGATCTCTGCTTGTTATCTGCTTGCTACTGTTTTGTTTGCTACTGTTTGCTACAACTGTTTGAATACCTGAACGAAAGGACTATTTCATTGATGTGCTGATATCCTGTGAATACTCAGCATTGTCTTCAAAAGGAAAGGTATCAGAGGAGAAGATATCTTTACCAGAAGATAAGGATCTAGAACTGACTAGTAAATGGACTAAGTTACTGAATGGATATATTTGTGAATGACATATGGACTGATTGACAATGTTTAAACTCTAATTGGATTAAACAACTATTTAAACTACAAACAGTGTTTTGTCATCAGTGTGTGTAAACTCTAGGGCCCTTCCTCTCTCATTTGGCTGCCTGGCTTGACTGCTGCTGCACATTCTGTTTGGGGGTTTGCCCCCAATCACTAACATTAAAGTAAGTAATGGGAATTTATCACGTGGCAATTGGGCTTTTACCCTACATAGTGATTGGGCCTTGAACCTGGGCAGTCAACTTTCCAGCTGACAAGCTCAGTGTTTTTAACCACTGAGCCATCACACCCTTTAGAGAGGAGGCCAAGCCTCCAACATTCTGCCAACACTTAGAGAGTGCTCCACAATTCAATCATGAGCTGCATATACTCTCTTCTATTTGTACCATATTGGCCTCGACAAGAAAAAACAGCAATTTAGAATTGAAACTGGAAAAGGCAGAGGCGGGGCTCTGGGCTGGGAGTGGGAGGAAGTTGACACCATCCATTTCTGCACCCAGGAAGAGGTGAGTAGTCCAAACAAATAACAAGCAAACAGGAAAGGCACATCTACTCTTAGCTCCAGTTGACTTTTTCAATCAAAAATACAAGTGGGATCTTTGGACCTTATTATAAGATGATATAGACAACTATTTAAAAAGTTGGTGGGAGTTTATTCACAGAGATTTTTCTGTCCTTAGAAATAAACTTTACTTGATTCTTGAGTTCTCTGGCCTAAGAAATTAGGTTCACAGCACTGGAGTATTTTTAGACCTGATCTTAAAAGCTAGATATTCAATTAGCAGCATGGCATGGCACATTTTGTATTCACTGTAGCTGATAAGGTGTTTTTGTCTCGGATTTAGCCACACATTTTCATGCTTTGGACACTGGATTAGTGCTCTCTGTGTGTGTTTTGTTCTGAAGTCTGACTTCTGAAAGTTGCAATTGCCACAGAATATTCTGTTCATGGGATGACGATGTTGGCAGCATATTATCTTAATGTTAATTAGTATACTTCCTCACAATCTGTTTTTAAGACCAATTTAAAGTGCAGATTATTCCCTTTAAAGCAATCTTGGTTCTTTAGATTTAAAGAAGGGAGATACACATTTCAAACCATGCCAACTTTATTTTACATTTTTGGCAAGCTCTTCAAATCCCACTAACCTTTGGAGATCACTCTGTTTATCTGTATAACCTGTGTACATCTGTGGTGTACAAGGGAATGTATTCGAGGTTGGAGCTTTCAGCTAATTAATGAACTAGAAGACCTCCAAGGTCACTTCCAACTATGTTGTTCTGTTATTCTGTTAAATTAAATCAAATTTATCCTAGGCTCAGCATTTTATTTGCCAAGTGGAATAATTAATGATTTGCTAAATTTATGAAATATTGACTAAGCATTATTATTTATTATTATTATTATTATTATTATTATTATTATTATTATTATTGTTGTTGTTGTTGTTGTTGTTGTTGTTGTTGTTGTTGTTCTCTAACTGGGAGTCCATCAGAAGCGGGCAACTATGAATTTGAAGAAATAAATAAATAAGATTAGGAAATAAAATAATGAATTAGGTGTTAGTAGCAGTACTGCTCAATAGTATGTGCTTGAAAAAAATAGAGTAAAACTAGAGAAAGGAGATCTTGATTATTTTCTGAAAAATGTTTCATTTAAGATATAAGTTTAAGAAATGCATAAGGGAGAGTGTTAAATTATGTACAACTTTGACAGTTGTATTGCTTAGAGGAAAACAAATCCTCTCTAAGCTTGCCTATATTTCTGAAAACATAAAGTTCCCCTCTTGTAGATATTCCTGCCATGACTGGCAAACAATGAGGTACAGAAATGAATTTTATAAAACCAATGAAATCCTCACACCTTAGTGTTTGGCTGTTTTGTCACCGAAACTGATGATGTTTCATTTCCTTAAGCTAGGCACTTTATTCATAAAAGACACATTTTAATCAAATCAATGTACATCAAGTAGAACTACATATAAATGTCACTATCCATATGTAGAAAAATAGTTTTTTATTTATTAAATTTAAGGTTTTTTCTTTTCTTTTTTCTTTGAAGCTCATGCACATTTGATGGCAGTATTTTTTTCTATTGAGTTTCAGAGAACTGAGTGAAGGAGACAGTATCTGAAGCTTAAATGAAATAAGCACAGCACTGCACAGCTTACTCATTTCTTGTAACAACATGCTGATATTTTGTTTAGTGGTGAATTCTTGCCTGGAGCAAGAATTAATTTGTTTTGTCCCTTGATTTCCACACACTCTTCCTCCTTTATAGATCTAGCAATTTACCTGATTCATATTTTCATTAGGGCTGAGTGAAGTAGCTTTGATTTGCCTCAGCAAGATGTTTGCTGCAAAGAGTCAACAACTTTGACAAGCCACATTGGATAGGCATCTCCATTGGAGGAGAGGTGTCAATAAGAACAAATGTGATCACTGTTCCTTTTGTACGTATGATGCCAATGCATGTACAAAATAGGTGGAACCAGTGATAGAATTCAGCCGGTTCACACCAGTTCAGGTGAACCGGTTGTTAAATTACCCACCCTGCACTATCAAAGTGGATCCTAGGTGCTGTGCTGCAATGGAGAAATAGGCAACAAAGCGGCTGGCATGAGGGAAGAAGAAGGCCACTTTCCCTCCCCCGTCCCTCATGCCAACTGCTCCATTGCCTGTTTCTCCATTGCAGCAGACCGCCCAGGATCCATTTTGACTGGGAGTGTGTGTGCAATTTAACAACTGGTTCACTCTGGGTCAGGTTGGCCATTGCGGGAGGATTGTCCCGCATGTGTGGCAGAGGATGGGGATTGGCCATGCCTCCCACGACAGCCAACCTGATCCTGGATGAACCGGTTGTAAAATTATTTGAGTCCCACCACTGAGTGGGACTTTAACTGCACCACCCTGGTGATCCCCCTCTTCCAACAACTTTATATCATCCCAAAGACACAAAAGCTATTTCAGGTATTGCATAAACTATGGAATCTACAGAAATGAAGCAGAATGAATAAAGCCAGTTAAGAAAACTTGATTGGAAAGCATACGCATGCTACTCAGAATCATGTATGTGAGATGGGCAGCTGTATAAATTTACCAATACATACTTACACCTGATTGGACATTTCTATGTTCTGATATTAGTTTTTTATATTTAACTTTTATGAAATTTATAATGATTTTAAAATCCTACCTCACAATAAATATATCTGTCATGCTCCTGTTGAAATCTGAATCCGAGGAGGAAGACAAACAGCTGACAGGGAGTGGGAGTGTGGCTCTATTAGCCATGGAGGAAACTGGGGGTTGGAAAAAATGATAAAACAACATATAGACTTTAAACCAGAGATCTTTTTATTGGGAATTATACCGGAAATATACAACAAAGAGTTGAAATATTTGATTGTAAATGTATTAACAGCAGCTAGGATTGTATTTGCTAAGAATTGGAAAAACGGTAGAACACCTGTGCAGGAGTAAGTTATTAAAAAAATTATGGACTGTGCTGAAATGAGTAAATTGACATTTGAAATTAGAGAACAAGAAGATAAACCATTTTATATGATATGGGATTTGTTTTATCAATGGTTGGACAAAAAGACATGGTAATGGAATAGACTAGATAATTCTGTGATAGAAATTTAATAGTTTGATATAAAACATAATATAGTCATATATAACCATTGGTTGAAAGTATAACATAAATGTTAAGATAAAATCTGGAATATCTCATATAAAATGATGGAAAAGTTATAAAGAAGTTTAGTCATAGTTGATTAACAACTGATAAATATACAGTATAAGCATATGTTAGTTTAACAATGTGAAAATTGATACAAACTGAGTAAATGACTATAAAAGGATAGCACAAAAGATTTGTAACCAACTGGCACACTATATGTATATAAAATGGAAGATGGTTTTATGTTTTTATGTTTTGTATGTGTATGTTTGTTTTTATAAAATTAAAAACTCAAACAGCTATGGAGGAAACTGGAGAAGGGCAAAGTCAGGCTGGGCAGAACAGGGGAGAGGTAGAGGGCAAGGGATACGGAGCTCAGAGGAAGACCCAGGCCTATCTCTTCTAGGGCATGCAGGGAAGAATGGAGAAGAGAGCAATGTGGGTTGTGTTGCTTATGGGGGAGGAAAGGGCCCTGATTCCCTTCACTAGGCACACCTGGGAAGAGAGTTTAAAGGAAAGGCAGCTGAGAACTGCGTTTTCCAGGAACAAATGGGAATTTATCTTGTGTTGACTGTGGTTATCTGCATTCCTGGAATCCTCCCAACCGGGTTGATTTACTGCTGTTCCTTCACATCTGGAATTCCTTCTCTTGCCCTGCTGGATTAATTACCTCATCTTGCCTTGACTGGGCTTATAGTTAAAGTTTTCTGTTGACAACATTTTGGACTTGAATCACTGCAGCCAAAGACTGTTCCTGGGTGAGTTTTCTCCAGGACCTTGAGGGCAAAGTTTGGAGCTAATAAAGGGATTCCTACTTATTATCTGGCTGTGTTGCCTTTGTGCCACACCCCAGGTCATCATAATATAATCAAAATTTACTTGAATTAAAAAAGAGGGGGGAAAGCTAGTTAAAGGAGAACAGGAAAAGCCAGGTAATTCAAATTATCTTTGTCTTTTGCAGAAAGAAAGCTAATAAGATATTATTAAAGAAGCTGCAACGCTAATTCTCAGAGAGATCAGACAGGTCAACTGTGGTGGCAAGATAAGCCAAAACTACAGTATGAATTGTATCCAGAAAGCAATAGGTAGTCAATGTAAAGTATAATAGGTAGTCAACTGGAGTATAATATACTTTAGGTCAGGGGTCCCCAACCCCTGGTACAACCTCAACTGTTGTACTAGCTGAAATTAAACAAAGGCCACAACCTCACTTTCCCACTAAACTTTAATTCAGGAAGACATCTAAAACCTCTTTCATTAATAGTGTTTCCCTACCAAGAGACAACTCTGGGGAAAAACTTAGAATTATTATGAAATCTACCAGATTTGAAATGAACTGAAACCTCCTCCAATTCCTTTCCCATCCAGGGTGTTTCCCTTTTTTTTCAAAAAATGATTTTTTTGAAAAAAATTCAAATTTAAAGTAAAGAAAGGTTGCAAATGAATGAATGAATGAATGAATGAATGAATGAATGAATGAATGAAAGAAAGAAAAAAGTCAGGAAAGGAAAAAAGTTATAAAGAAGAGACTTCCAATCTTCTTTATAGCGTTTTCTATAAGTATTGACATTTTATTCTCCTTTTGTAAGGTTACATCATGGCTCCCTTCTTTATATGTTCTATCATGATATTTCCATAGAGACTGTACTGAGACTCTAATAAAACCAGAAGCCATACGCTCTTCCAACAGAGCAACTACTGTTGTTTCATTCCCATGTCCATACCTGGAACTAGACTGAAAATATCATATGGATAATCTGTTTCCTATGACTGGTTCCTTGCCACTGTTTCAATAACTTTTGTCCAAAAGGGACAATTAGAGACAGGTCAGTAGTTGATAGCATCAGCTATCAACACATAGAGGTGCTGAGAATCTTTCTTAGTCTGGGATTCACTCTTCTCCCATTCCCGTTCTTAAAAATCACCCCAAATTGATTTCTTCACTTTCAGGATTTATTTCCCATCACAATCATAAATAGACTCTTGGTAGATCACAAGTAAGAAAAACAATATAATCATAAATAAAAATAATAATAATGAAAACAAATCCTGACATTAGCACCCAAAATTACCCCAGAAAATCTCAGTTTTCAGCAGTTTCTGGGAGGAGGATAATATTGAAACCAATCAATACCAATCAACCAAGCAATTCAAAGAACTGGCTGCATGGGGTGCATTTTCTCTGGTTGCCAATCCCCATACCTCCCAGAAACAAGCTTCTCCTAGGAAGAACGAAGTGGCCAGTCAGACTCCAATGGAGAAATGTGACCCTGTAGGTAATCTAGCACTAAGATTTTTTTAAAAAGGTTTTATAGGTCATAACCATCACCTTAAATCACACTTGGAAGCTAATGGGCAGTCAATGCAAGGCCCACAAAATAAGTGTAACATGCTTGCATAAACCAACATAGGAAAAACTGGGCCATAACATTTTGTTCCAAATGAAGATTCTTGGCACCCTTTCAATGGCAATCCTATGTAGATCATGTTGCAGAACAATATATATGCCATCAAAGTCAGTTGCTCCTACCACAAGGAAGGTTGCAATCGAAAGCACTCGCAGGAACTGACTTGCTGATCTAGTAAGAACTGCAAATCCTAGCAGACTCCCAAATCATGGTTCTGGTTCTTCAGGGGCAGCGTAACTTTGACTAGTGACAACACAAGACCCCAGAAGAAGCTTGATGTATAAATAATAGTTAAGTCTCCATTTGAACTTTTTCGTTCCTATCTGATACTATCTGCCTCCCTTATGACAAGACTTTGAAAGTATTTCCAATCCAGCTCAAAATCCTATATAAAAGTTACATATAGATGATATAAACTATATATTATTTCCCCCCTCTGTGTGTACGTTTGTGTGTGTGTGTGTGTGTTTATGGGAAAGTGTATGCTATGTAACTAGGTCTTATCTACATACAGATGATACCAGACTTCAAACTTCTAACTGACCTACAAAGTCTTCATATACATGTTGGAATTAATAGCATTCCATTGATAAATACTCCATTGGCCATGTATAGACCTAGAAATGTGTTTCTCTGCCTAAAATATTTTTGCTGAAACAGTATGAATATTCTTTTTTCTATATAATATTTATATTACTTTCTGATATTCAAATTCACCCTTCTAGGGATTCATGATAGTCTTCTTTATATATTTTTCAAGATTCAAATATATTTGTAAAGCAATTCTTTAATGTCCCCAGAAGGGACATTCCTATCCATGGGCAACATTTCTTTTCATGGGAAAACAATTTAATTATAATATATGTGAACATTTCCTGAAAATTAATAATTTCTCTGTGTCGTATTGTTTGGTATATCCTCTAGGACAAAGATTAGTTCAGAGATAATTTGACTGAATTGCCCCTTCAAATCAAATCATTGAATTGTCAAATCCATTTTGAATATCAAACTTAATCGGGTGGCTTTGAATCAGTTTAAAGATTTGATGGAAAGGCATGTTCTTATCAAACTGAAATTCAGAATTGAATCAATTTAATGGTAGACATCACGATTCAATTTGAAACACTTGATTAAATCACACACTTGAATTAAATCAAATGGAACTGAATGACAAATTCTATTTAGAGCTTGGATAATTCATATTGCTCCCAGTATTGTTCCCCAAAACATATACTAAATGATGCCAAATTCATCTGGAAGAAATGATATCATAGAACTGGATGGTTTTCATGACAATCTATGATATTATTGAAAAAAGTTAAAGCTGAGTGAGACGATCAAGAGACAGTTCTATTTATTAATAGCTATATGTTTTGACTGAATATGCCTCTTGATGTAGCATTTATTTAACACAGATACTCCCTGAATTGGACTTAAATTCTACAAGAGTTTTAACTTATTGACAATTCTCTAACCAACTCTTTCAGCCAGAGAACAGGGAACTCTAAAAGGTAAATAGAGCTCCTTGTCACCCAAATAAATCAGTTCTTCTATTATACATTCTCAAATGCAGGTTGCAGGATCTCCAATTTGTATCTGCATATAGATCCATCCATTACATAGGCATGGAGATAACCACACTTGTTCTGTATCAAATAAGGCAGAAATTGTGGGATAGGAGAGTGGAGAGCAGTGGATGGAGTTTGCAGGAAGAAAGTAAAAAACTGAAGCAAAACAGATAACATCTGTTCCATGGCTAGTCTATTCTCTATAAGGAAAAATTAACTAATAAGTAAATTGTAGATAGTACACTTGTGGATTTGAAGGCACAGTTGAGACTGACTAATTATGGGCCATCGAGTCATTGTCATCTCTTAGTGAGCTCAACAACCACATAAATAGACTTTGACAATGGCAAAACATATCCACAGATAATAGAAAATTCAATAGACATTTGTGAATACTAAACTTTATTCATACCTTCTTTCATACCCCATATGTTACCTCTGGAAAGGACATGTCTCTGGCCAGATATGATTCTAAATATGATTCCAAGCTACCAACAGAAGAAACTTTATTTTCCCTTTAATATTCATTTAATTGTTCTCTCTGGAAGTTCTTATTGCTTCCTGGTTCCACTTCTTTCAGTTACAGATTTTTTTGCAACCAGAACCTTCAAATTCAACTTTCCTGGTCTTAGAAATTTTTCTGCCAGTTTGCAGCAAATTTCAACACAATTAATTAGGGCTGGTTTTTGCGAAGTGTTTTGGCTTTCAAGCATCCATTTCACATTTCATTTCTATCTTGCCATTTTGCTTGAATGAGCAGTCAAGACAGGTTACATTGCAAATAACAATTAAACAGTACAATTAAAATCAAAATTAAAAATCAATGAACAGTTTGAGGTTTGGAAAAATAGATATTTTTTTGCAGG
Source organism: Pseudonaja textilis (assembly GCF_049901715.1). Classification (NCBI taxonomy): domain Eukaryota; kingdom Metazoa; phylum Chordata; class Lepidosauria; order Squamata; family Elapidae; genus Pseudonaja; species Pseudonaja textilis. Next base: position 70,924,609 of record NC_141991.1, read on the forward strand.
GTTTTACTCTAAAATTGACTGAGGGTCAGTGGTGGTATTCTACCGGTTCGGCCCAGTTCTGCCAAGCCGGTAGTGCCGATGAGCAGCAGAGACCAAAACGGTTCTTTCCGTCCCTCTGCTGTTGGGCCCACCCGCCCTGGGCCAACCCACCCGCCCAGCCTCCCATACTCACCTTTATTCCCTCTTTTGAAGCACAGCTGCTTTGCGCGGCACAGCAGAGTGCCATGCGGCAGCTGCTGAAGCAACCAGGAGAGTGCAGGCTTGCAGGAGGTGCGTTGGAAGCCTCTGTGCCTGTGCAAAGTGCGTGCTTGGCATGTGCGTGCACACAAAGTGTGTGCACGCATGCAAAGCACACCCACCAATCCATGCACACTGAACCGGTGGTAGACAGTTTTGAAACACACCACTGCTGAGGATGGCAACAGAGTTACAGGATGTGCACTATACACTATACAGAGTTGCACTATACCCTGAGATCACTACTTTCAAACACAGATAATGTGCAATTAAAGATTGTGAGCTAGATATATTTCAGTTGAGGTTTTTGGTCAGAAAGGTAGGCAAATAAATGCTTAAAATAAATGTAAACATTTATAAATAAGTTTCCTTTCTCCATTAGTTTATAATATACTGTAATTTTAATTAAGAAATCAGTTAGGAGTGATAATTTAATATGAAATGTTAATATTTTATACACCTGAACAGAGCAGTTAAGGGATTGCAAAGAATAAAATAGTTGGCAATTTATTATACTGTCCCAGTTTTGTTTGTAGAAAGGATTAATTATTGGGTTATTGAAAATATTCCCTTTCAGCCACCCTAACTGTTAATTCCTTAATTTGGTTGTCAACATTGAATGTTTTCTGAATGAAATGCAAATAAGATGCACTGTAGAAACTAAGCTGATGGAAAAAATATAAACATTAGCAACGTGCCATAAAACCCCTCAAACAGGATCTTTCTTATGTAATAACTCTGATCTAGTTCAGGGTAAAAAAAAATCTATAATAGAATAAATATCCAATCCAGGTTATATATTATACCACAAGATGACTAAGCAAACATGAATAATTTGTGTAAATTTACAATGGCATTCTTGTCATCCTGAGAAGTACCCATTTAAACTTCTTAACCTACATAAAACAAACAACAACAACAAGCATTTGTCTCAGTAAAAAAAAAAGGTAAAGGAATCCCTGTGTATTTTACTTTGTTAGTCGATGCCACTCTAGAGGATGGTATTCATCTCCATTTCAAGGCTATAGGACCAGCACTCTCTAAAGATATTTCTGTGGTTATGTGGCCAGCATGACATCATGGAGCACTGCTACCTCCGCACTGAAGGCATACCTATTTATCTACTCACATTTGCATGCTTTCAAACTGCTAGGTTGGCAGGAGCTAGGGCAATGACAGGAGTTCAGCCCATTGAATGGTGCTCAGGTCTCAAACCTGGGCTGCTGGCTTTCCAGCCAAAAGCCCAGCACTTAACTGCATGATACAGACACTTTGGTCATAGATTACAAGATGCCAAAAATGAATGTTCTGTGCCATAATATCACAAGCACTACCCATTTGTACGTACCCTGTTATATGACACACAAATATATAAAAGAGTGCAGTTTACATTGTGATATGACAATATATATATTGTTACTTGCTAAAGGCCTCAGCCCTTCCATGAATTTAATCCGTTTGATAATATTGGATGAGACTTCTCCATTTATAACACTCCCATCAGAAACATTCTGTTTTTTTCTACTTAAAAGTTAAGAATAATTTGAAAGAAAAGAATTGTTTTAGATTTATGCATTTGATGCCATATATAATATGGAGAAGAGGGAGAAAACTCTTTCAATTCCTCTTCATAAAATCATATTTTCATTTTCCAGCTCCTGATACTGATAAATTGTTGCTTGGCAACTTCATAATGAAGAAAGTGGGGGGAAAGGAATACTAAAAGTAAAACATTTGGGGACTCTTGTCTTTAGTTCAGTATATTGCACCTCCCACAGTTCAGTTTAGGAGCAAGAGACAGAATGATTTTTTTTTTTTTAGTAAATGGCTAATATTTACCTTTAATTGGGACATTTCATATGGAAAGGACAATAATTGGAGCCTCAATTGGCTATTGGATTTTTGCACTGATATCTGGCTGGAAAAGAAAACCCTATCTAGAAGTAATCAGACAGTTTTGATCATTTCGGATAGAGAAAACCAAGCAGTGAATCATCAAAAAATGGTATGATGTCATGAATACGATTCATAAATCATAGGAATTCAGAGCAGACAATGAGACAGAAAACATTATAAACAGATGGTTCAAATGATAAAGACAAGCCTTAGGAAAGACCTAAGAGTTGTATCAGAGTTGATTAAAGTGAAATAGATTACCTTGAAAAGGACAGGACTAATATTTTTTGGGGGGAAGAGGGGCCATGTTAGCAGAAATTGCTTTGCCATATCTTGGGGATTTTATACAGAGCTGAAGAAGCTTCTTGGATGAGAAGTGAAACGTCTTCAAAGAAAAAAAAGAGAAAGTCCAGTTGACTCTTGAAAAAGCACCTTTGGGACAACCATGACCTGGATGACTCCATAGACATTTAGTGATGGGTTTTCTATGTTGGTAGTAGGTTAGGTTAAAGGATTGTTGAGTTCTTTCCAAACCCAGGATTTGGAAACATAACTCCTTTTGTACAGTTTAACACATTCTACTCTGGGAATTTGACATTAGATCCCGGAAGAGCAACCTGCATTCAAGAGCCAGGGAGACTTTTGGCTATAAAAAAAAATGCAGATTTCCCACTTTTGCTACTCTTGACATCACAATACTCAGGCAGGAGAAAAAACAACAAATTGCTGTTTCCCTATTGCTGTTAATGGGATGAAAGTATCCAATGTGATCCTGATACTATGTGCTTGATTTGGTAGGAAGTAATAGGAAAAGGAATTCAACAATCTGCAGTGGATTTCTTGAAGGGAGGCAAATAAAGAAAGCAGAGGGATGACGTTTGTGAAAAGATGTGTCATTAAGCTATTTATACAAAAGATCTCTCTCTCTCCCCCTCCCTCCCTCCCCCCTCCCCCCACAGTGTGTGTGTGTGTCTGCATTGAGAGAATTCTCGAGTCCTCTGCTGGCAACTTATGCAAGCCTCAAGATTGAAAAGATTGCCAACCATAATTTAGGCTTTAAAAGCATCAACATAATATAGGGGGGGAATTATCAGTAAGCAGTTTTCTATGGTTTTTGTTGGGTGATTTTTTTCTGAATAAGGCCTTGTCTACAGATGTTACATAGTGAGAATTCTGAATAACCCATTTAGCTTTAAGACTTCCATCTATGCCTAATTTTCACTTCCTTCAATTCAAAATCTTTAATAAAGGAGATGGGTTCAGGAAGATTGTATTTTATTCATTGATTTTTTTCCATATAAGAGTATTTAAAACGTGATTCTTCATTTCAGTTCTAAAAAGCTCAAATCAGAAAACAAAATTCCACCATCTCATTCTATGATTATTTATTTTGTAAAATGAAGAAGCACAACCTAAGAACAATAACAATAAACAGCTGAAACTGAAAAAACCAAACAAAAACCTCACATAAAAACAAATAATTAAAAAAAATTGGTTTAATAATTGGGATCTAGACATGAACATGTAATCTTAATGGGAGATTTTTAGCATCCATGTTCAATATCCCTATCCAAAACAATACACATGTTGTAAATCTATAAAAAATATTAATGCTGCTAATAAATGAAGATAACATTTGACTCAGTATTCTCTTCAATTATAGTTTTTTTTAAATGCAAAGTTAGTTCTCCTATTTTAATATCACTGAAATGATTCGGTGAAAAGTAGATTTATTATTTATTATTTAAAATTTTCCAATAACAAACCTAACAGCAAACAAGAAGACAGAATCCATTTATTTTCTTTAATTAGTTTATGTGCATTAGGAAATATATATAGTAAATCTGGTTCAGGACTCACTGGGGAAAGTGTCTATGGAGATTCTCAGCTAGTTGTCCCAATAGAGATTTTTTAAAGAGGCAACTGGACTTCGTTGTTTTTCTTTTGAAGATGTTTCGCTTCTCATCCAAGAAGCTTCTTCAGCTCTGACCTCTGAGCTGAAGAAGGTTCTTAGATGAGAAGTGAAACATCTTCAAAAGAAAAATAAAGTTCAGTTGCCTCCTGAAAAAGCACCTTTGGGACTTATATTTATATTCTGAATTTATATTCTGAAAAGTATTTATATTCTGAATTTCTTTAAAAAAAATAGCAACCTAAGCTACCAACTAATTAGACATTGGTGTATATTATCAACTTTTGTAGCAATCTGTTTACACTCCCACTAGCATAATCTAGAAAGGTGGCAATTTATATAGTATAAATTTAGCATGGTGTATAACCACTTATGGATTACTTTTGTGGCCAGTTCTTGATAAAGTGCTAAAATATAGTTAAAAACATATTGTGCAACTGAAAATTATAGTGAAATGAATTAAGTTCTGAATGTTCAGGGTTTTGACCTATTGAACTTAATTTGATAATAGCTAACATGATACATCACTGTTACGTCTTAATAGATGAATCATAAGATTAGATGTTTTTGAATTTAGAGTTTTCCCTCCTTTAGGTCCTCATGCTTTATATGGAGAAATAGTCTGTTCTCGATGGAACTTTAAGTAACATAAGGTTTCCTTATAAGTCCTTTTCTATAGAAAAAAAATGTAAACATCAATTTTTATTTAAAAAAAACTACCCCCAAATTCTCCTTTTGAATTCAGAGTTGGGAAAAATTTTTACTGCTAGATTTTGTAATATATACAACAACTAGAGTCCAGACATTAAAAAAAAGATAATCCTCTAGTGACAAAGAATGTTTAATATGTGGTTCCTGGAAGATCACCTGATCTATTGCAGGAAAATGCTTCAAGGAAATGTATCACAATGCCTGGCAAAGGCTGAGACAGTGCCAACTTCCTTGATGAAGCCCCTCTGCTTCCATTTCAGAATGGAGTCCATGAACTTGTTGTCCCTGATTATACAAATTATAATCCACCAACCTGCCAGATGCTTCGGTGGTCACTGCCAGCAGGAATCAGAGGCAAGATGTGCTTTCTCCTTACAATAGACATAAAAAACCCTCTATAGCAGGGAGGCCAAACTGGATTTCTTCCAGGGCATTGTAGTTCTCCTCTGTGGGGGCTGGCAGGGAGCGGGGTGAGAAGCAGGGGAGAGATGAGATGGACACTTCCTGCAGCAACCTGCCAGCCAAAATGGAGCATGGGGAGCATACATGGCCCCCCAATGCCCCATTTTCAGCCTGGATGGCCTCCATTTTGCTTGCCAAAATGTAGTGCGCGCGCGCACACACACACACACACACACACACACACACACGTCTTGATTTTGGTCTCTATGGCCTCTTGCAGCATTCTCCTGGCTGAAAATGGGCTGTGCAGAGGCCCTACGAGGACCCCTGCAGCCCATTTTGGCTGGCAGAGGTACCATTGGCTGGCCCTTTGATATTTCCAGGCTGGCACCACGGGCCAGATTTAAGCATCCCATGGGCTGGATTTGGCCTGCAGGCCTTGAGTTTGACACCCCTTCTCTATAGTAACTCCTCGAATCACAACTGTTTATTTAGTGATTGTTTGAAGTTACAACAGCACTGAAAAAAGTAACTTACAACCAGTTTTCATACTTCCAACCATCACAGCATCCCACAGTCATGTGAACAAAATTTGGGCACTTGGATTGCATTTATGACAGTTGCTGCATCCTAGGGTCATGTGATCACCATTTGCAACTTTCACAGATGGCTTCCAAAGTCATTGGGGAAGCCAGATTTGTTTAATGACTGCATGATGCACTTCACAACCGCATTGATTTGCTTAACAATGGGGGGGGAGTCAGTCAGGACTCATTGATTAACGCACCTTGATTAACAACAGAAATGCTGGTCCCAACTGTGGTTGCAAGTTGATGGCTACCTGTGCTCATCTGCTGAGATGGTGCTCAGTGTTGCTGGAATCCGGCCTCAGTGTTGAATCCGGCTTCCCCACTATCTCTCAGTGATCTGGCAGACAGTCACTGATTCCCCATGGCAACCAGCCTACAAAAAAGTGACTTTACTACAAGGAGAGTGTGAACTATGGTGACCTACATAATAAGCTTCTTAAAAAGAGTAGAGTGTCCTCCAGTATCCAGGAGACTTAATAAGTTTGCCTCTGGGTCTCCTTCGCTCTACCTCAGAGGTAGTGTAATTGCAGGTAAGATAGGGGGTATTTTCTATACTGCAATGCTGAGAGAGATCCATGCACGAGGGCTGCTATAAGTCTGCTGATACAATCCAGGTCCGTAACTTTTATAAACTTATATGAAGCTGTCCATCATTACTGTATGTGCCAGGCATGTTGTCCAGTAAAATGAGGTCCCCAGGGATAAGATGAGGCTGATGAGTTGAAAATACATAGAAATCGTTGTTAAGTTAAGCAAATAGAAACAGAAGGGAGGGATGTTTTTCAGCATTTAACAGAAATATTTGCATTACAGCTCAAATGTATTGGTGTTGTGGTATTTTACTGAAACATTAATCAGAATTTGTGTGTGATAATTGCATTATTTGCTTACAATTCTAACAATTAGATACATGCCTGAATTCTTTTCTTTTTGTGAAGCTTTTCCATTTTGCCACAGTTTGATTATCTATATTGCATTTTATTAAATGCCTTAGTCTGCTCATTTTTAAAAAAACAAAACCGGACCCTTTAATCAGTTTTTTATTACATATAATTGGAAGAACAATAAACAGACCCTGCTCACCCCCATAATGAAAAATAAGAAGAAAATTACAATCATCTTCCCCCTCTCCCACTGCTTACTTTTATTTTGGTTTGCTTATAATGAAACAAGCAAGCCAAAAATAATATCTTCTGAGGCAGTTAATACCAACAGATTAGCCCTGTTCAGGTATTCCTTTCTTCCTGTGTTTAACACAGCACTCAGATAGTCCCTCTGGACTATTGCACTCTGAAGGATTCTATTAAATGGGATAGTTTTCCTTTAACTGGTTGAGTCCACCCCACAAAAGGGAACACAAAGTGTGGCTGATTTGCACAGCCTGAAGTTTTTAGCTCACTTTCCAAAGAGCCAATTTCATGAAGTGGTTAGAGCATCAGGCTAGAAACCTGAAGACCATGAGTGCTAGACCTGCCTTAGGCAGAAAGCCAGATGGGTGGCTTTGGGCCAGTCACTCTCCCTCTCAGCTCTAGGAAGGCAAACCATTTCTGAAATCTTGCTCAGAAAACGTCAGGGACTAGTTGCCAGCAGCCAACCCTGATTCAACAGCACCCACACTCACACAGGCACACTTTCAAAACTATGTGATTGCTAGTTGCTTGGAATCAGATTAAAATTTACATTGGAATGATTAAGAGAGCTTTAACTAAGCCTTGTCATGCTCTTCCTTCTTTCTTTTGGCTAACATGAAAGATATTTTAATATACGGATGGAAGAATACTGATGCAGGGACAAAACTGATAGCTCATTTGGATCAGTGGTACATTTCAAAAAATTTTACCATGTGGCAAAAAAAAAAGAAAGAAAGAAAAGAAAAGAAAAGAAAAGCAGAAAGCAGCTCGCCTCAAAAGCAGGACATAAAGGTTACTATGAGAGCCTGGGCAGGCGGGTGGGCCAAACAACAGAGTGTCAGAGAGAACCGGTTCGGTCTCCACTGCTCATCGGCGCTACTGGCTCAGCCGAACTGGGTTGAACCAGTAGAATATCACCACTGGTTTGAAGCTGGTGGTCCCCATAGAAAAGCTTGGCTGAAGTGTGACAAGATGGTGAACAGCAGTTGTTTTCCAAATCTCAGCTGGTTTTATATATATATATATATACCTTTTATATATATATATACCTTTAGGTATATATATAAATATTACTGACAGTGGATAAAAAATGGGTGTGCCTTACCAGAGGCTCCCTTAGCTTACCTACATTGACTGAACAATTTGAAAAGATCTGTACATCGGCTGTCTTTTGGCAGTCCTGTAATCCCCATACATTTTCCTGGGGACCAGGGAATTGTTTTGCTTCCTTCCTTTAGTACCAGGAATACAAAAAGGGAAACTGAACATCAGTTCAGCTCTCCAACAAACTCCTCTCTATCCTCATTTTCTCTCTTGCTGGACTGCATTGGCATGCTTCCAAGTGAATGCTGCCAGATAAAAGCCCTTTCCCAGTCATAGAGAAATCCCACTGATTTAAGCATAAGCTCAACGTTTTCCCAGTCAATTCCATCTTCTAGAAGTGCTTCATATGATGTGGAAGTCATTTTTCTTTAGGAGGTATCCTGCCCCATTTCCTCAAAACAGGATGTTATGCCATTATTCTTTTCAAAAGAGAGAAATCAACCCTCTTTCTTTGCAGGGGAACACTACAGTATATTAACAAAGGCAGTCTCATATGTTTACATTTGAGCAATCCTAATCCTTGTTAGAGGTTTGATTTGCAGTCATGTGTCTATGCATCTGGGTAAAGATTTGTAAAAGCCAAATAATTAGAAAGAAAGAAAGAAAGAAAGAAAGAAAGAAAGAAAGAAAGAAAGAAAGAAAGAAAGAAAGAAAGAAAGAGGAGACAACTTCTCTTATTTTTGAAAAATTGGGGCTTGGGATATACCCCATCCCAAAGAGATCCCTGTAAGGCAGGAATAGGGAACTATGGCTCTTTTATGACTTGTGGACTTCAATTCCTGAGCCAGCCATACTGAATTCTGGGAGTTGAAGTCCACAAGTCATAGAGGGACCATAGCAGAGGTGGTATTCAGCAGGTTCTGACCAGTTCTGGAGAACTGGTAGCGGAAGTTTTGAGTAGTTCGGAGAATTGGCAAATACCACCTCTGACTGGTCCCACCCCCATCTATTCTCTGCCTCCCGAGTCCCAGCTGATCGGCTGGGTCTTCTTTTGTTGCTCCGCACAGGAGAACGGAGCTAGAAAGCAGGTTAGTGGGAGGGAATGGGATTTTGCAGTAACCTTCCCCTGCCATGCCCACCAAGCCACATCATGCCCACCAAGTCACGCCCACAGAAATGGTAGTAAAAAATATTTGAATCCCACCAATGGATCATAGTTCCCTACCTCTGCTGTAAGGGAACCGAGAATGACATCCATAATACAACATAATCCAGCTTACCTAGAGAGCAGAAAGTCCTATATCAGTGCTTCTCCCATAGGTAAATCTAATTTCTGCAGCTCCTCAGCTTTTCATTTGCAAGCATAATGGAGTAATGATGTGTTACAGTAATGGTAGTTTCACTGGAGACTAGTGAGGAGGAATTGAATATTGTTATGTTCTTGTTTCCTTTAGGTATTTGTTACATAGAACCTTATATTCCCATCTAATGGTTGAGAAGGTAACACTGAATTAAGCAAGGATTTATTTTAGTCCCTAACGACTCATATTTTGCTTAGTCCTGTCTTTGGTGTTGGACACAATTGCATATATTACAAAAATCAGGACTTAGATAGCACTTTTTCCAGCTAATGAATTTTATTAAAGCTTATACTTTTTAATGAAAATTGTCAGCCAGAAAAAGACGGTACAAGACCCTAACCCTAATCCTTGGGGTGTGTGTGTGTGTGTGTGTGTGTGTGTGTGTGTGTGTTGCTACTATAGGAATTTTGTCCTACACTGTAGGAATCTTGTCCTACATGGTGTGGAGTAAAATGGGTTTTCTCAATTTCAGCCAAAAACTTTAAGATGGTTTCATCACCACCTTCTATAAACAAATGCTGTTTAACCTTGGAATATTTTACCCCTTAGTATAGGCAAAACATTCCAAGAACAAGATAAGATAAATCTATCCTTCTTGCTTTTGTCAAAATCAAGAGTAACAAGGACATTAAAACATGAGTGATTCATTTTGATCTGAAGACTATATAAACTGGTCAAAACTCTCTATAAAATGGGACTTTGGTGTAGACCTAAGGATGCTGCATAGTTATAAGGAGTTTGCTTGGTGTCATTTCCTTGGAGTCTCCTCACTGGCAGAAAGAGTACAAGGTCATTATTTCTTTGCCTTAATGTTCTTCCTTATTCAGGGATTGCTGCCTTCTATGGTGATATTTTCTCACATTGTCATGGAATAAAGTCTTACATGGTGTGGTCATTGTTTCTACATCCAAAAATATCTGTGACCCAATATTTGTGGCTGGGATTGGACTAATATATCCATCCAACAAAGGTAATCATAGCTTTTTTTCTGCCTATTAGTAACTGACTACTTAAGCAACAACAACAACAACAATACCCAGTCACTGTGATTGTGGGATGTGGGATTGCAATACACAACAGCATTTTAGCCCTTGATGGGAGTTGGGTCATCCCAGGAGATAGGAAAAAAAGAAAACCAAGAATTCCTGTCAGTGAGGAACTAACAGTGAGAACAATTAACCAGTGGACCTGCTTGCTTTCAGAAGTTGTGGGTGCTCCATCACTGGAGGCTTTTAAGAAGAGACTGGGCAGCTACTTGTCTGGAATGATAAAGGGTCTCCCACTTGAGTAGGAAGACTTTCAAGAACTCTTCCAACTCTATTTTTCTATTATTCAGTTTCAAACCCTCCATACTGCAGTCCAAAAGAGGCATCAGTTAACTGATTCACTTTGTAAATCATTTAACATCATTGGGAAACAATAGGATCCCATACTGGGTGAATATCATTGGTGGTTTACTACCAGTTCAGACTGGTTTGACCAACTGGTAGTAAAAAAAAAAGCCTCTGATCAGCTGAGAGAGGAAAATAAGCCTCCAATGATTAGCTGAGAGGATAAAAGACTGAAAAGCGCATGGGAGGGTGGGAGGGTTGCTCCTAGCTTTTTGTTTCTTCATCATCTCAGCTAATTGGCTTATTAGGAACGTGTGCATTAGGGGTGCAAGTGCCGAACCAATAGCAACTAAGGTAGGATCCCACTACTGGTGAATATCCATACTGTATCCATGCATGGATTAGAGGTATAATCAATGGAAAAAGAACAGAGAATGAAAGAACAAATCTATAGTTTTGTTTTGGGGGATATAACAGTAAAACAAAGAATGCATTGGTGTAGGTATGATATAGAAGAATTATTTTAATACTTAGGTAGTTTGTATGTGATTCCCTGTCTTCATCCACCTTATCCAGGCATCATGTAGCAGTTGAAAATTCATCTATAGAGGAAGGTCTTCAATCAGGAAAGTAAATGCCTCAGTGCCATCAAGTTGATTAGTTCTTTCTATGTCATCTTTTGTCTAAAAGATATTTACTTGACAAGGAGTTTCCCAGAAAATTTGAACAGTTTGTATCAAAGCGACTCAGTTTCATACTGTGTCACTAAATAACCCAGGAAACAGTCAACTGCTTGTAATTATAGAGCTAATGATCAGACTACAATAACACAAGAACAGCCTGTTGACTAACAACTGATTGGTGCTTGAATACTAAGCATTGACAAAGGGTCTTGCTCTCACCATGCTATTTGCATCTATAGGTGCTGTGTTAATATCTATAAATATTCATAATGTTTGTATAGGAGGAAAACTAAAAGAATAGAATACCCACATTGTAATGTTTATCAGTGTCACCTCCTCCCATGGTGCCATTTCATAGTTTATTTGAAAATAAACATAACTGCAACATAGAGAAAGCTGCATAGAAAGCTGTATAACAATCTCCCATCAAATGGAAGACAAGACATTTAGTCCTTTATAGTCTTTTGTAAACTGGTGTACTCCAGATGTCCTGAGATTACAGTTGTCAGATTTTGTAGCCAATAGTGTGGGATTGTGAAAAGTTGCCTTAATATACTGTGAATGATCTAGGGTAGCATAGATTAACAAAGTTTAAGAGAATTCAGAGATGTGAGATATCTATCTGTCTGTCTCTCTCTCTGTGTGTATATATATATATATGTTCTGTCCAAATGTCCCAAAGAAATAGACGCGAACAAATAATACCAGAAACCACAGAGTTAACTTGTCTCTGTAATCGTCGTTGGCAGCTTTCCCAGAAACTGTCTTCAAGCCGAGATAATGCAAGATAAATCAGGAACAGAGGCTTCTTCAAAGCTGCGCAGTAATTAATGAAGTTTGATCCAGACAAGGATCATTAACTATCACGCCTCCTTATATTCCTTGAGGGGGCATGTCAGTCTCTCTAATTAGTCTCTGACTTGACGTTTCTTTTCAAATTGTGCTTGACGTCTCAACCTGCGTCTAGTACTTGCATCAACCCAGCATTTGTCATCACTCAAGGACTCTGGTATGTTCTGTGGATCAGCTACTGACACCTGAGGCATGATTGAAGTGGAAGGTTCTGGAGAGGAGGGTGTTTCCAACACTCCCTCATCCTCCTGGCTCACGTCTGCATCTCTCATTAGAGCAGGCTCCAATTCCAATGCCAAACCTTCCTCATCACTCAACCCTGTGTCTTCTGATACATCAGACTCAAAGCTCACAGCAGGCTCAAACCTTCCAGTCACAACATATATGTGTGTGTGTGTGTGTGTTCTTAAGTTTTCATGGGTATTTATATGTATGGCATTCAGCTTTGCTCGGGTATTTTCCCACGTCATTATAGTTGTGCTTTTAAAGTTGTAGCAACGTTTCAGCAGAATCTCATCTGCCATCATCAGGCTTCTGCATAGTGTTCGTCTGTGAGTCAGACTTTCACAGCCGTTTCTGTTTTAAATTTGGTGCTACTCACAGATGAACACAATACAGAAGCCTGATGATGGCAGATGAGATTCTGCTGAAACGTTGCTACAACTTTAAAAGCACAACTATAATGACGTGGGAAAATATCCGAGCAAAGCTGAATACCATACCTACATACACACATATATATGTGTGTGTCTGTCTGTCTATCTATCTATCTATCTATCTATCTATCTATCTATCTATCTATCTATCTTTGGTTATTCAGGTTTTCTTCCATGTAAACTTGGAAGTATCTTGGTGACGTTTTATGAAGTCTCATTTGTCATCTTCAGGCTTGTGTCTTCGGCTTTGTGCTTCTCGGAGTGATGACATCACTCCAAGAAGCACAAAGCTAAAGACACAAGCCTGAAGATGATGAATGAGACTTCGTCGAAACGTCACCAAGATACTCCCAATTTTACATGGGAGAAAACCCGAATAACCAAAGATCCACATACAAACACCCGTGAAAACCTCAGAATATATATATATATATATATATATATATATATATATATATATATATATATATATATATATATATATATATATATATATATAGAGAGAGAGAGAGAGAGAGAGAGTCAGAGACACAGAGAGTATTTTTACTACTTACTACTTTTTCTACTACTTACTATTTTTTTAAGAGTTAGGATTTCTCAATAGATTTATTCATAATTATCACTCTTTAAATGTTATCAATTCATTGTTGTTTTGAGGTTGATTAGAAAGCTTTCTTATGTGAGGTACACAGCTCTGCGGCTTCCTATAATTAAGAAGTCAGGACCATCTTCTCTGGTGAGTGCAAATCTCACATTAAGTTTCTTATTGTGTTTTTCACCAGCCTTCCCTAACAAGCTTCTGATGGTAATTGTCAGAATATTCTAATGTTACGCTGACATAATGATATTGAAGAAGAAAGAATAAAGAATATTGAAGAAAGAAGAGAGTGAACAGATCCTATAGAGATATGCCACCATTGCTATTGATGTTCTCCAGGATGCCTGCTTGCAAGTGGTTCTTTAATTTGCATCAGACGTTATTGCTGTTTGGTCCCAATTAGAATTGCACCACCGAAACAAGTAAAAGTGAAAAACATATATTTTGATTCTTTCCTGATGCATGAACAGCAGAACAGTTTTCATGGGCTATCTTAATGAATGCAGAAATCTAAGATAGCATCATTCTAAGGAATGGAATTCCACTTTATTCCTAATATTTCTAGTATACCTGAAATGGGATGGGTTTGAAAATCATGCATTTAATACTTCCTTTCTTATAGCATATTATTTACTGTTTGTAACTTATAGAGATGTCCCCAACCATTTTGTGAGGATCTTCTATATCCCTGGAACTTTAGGGTATGCAGATTTGATATAATGAGTTAACGAGTCAATGAGTTAACATGGTGAATTAAGGAAAGAAGCAGAAATTTTGGTTTTACTAAAAATAGTAATTCAGTACTTGAGAAGAACAAAGAATTTGCCAAGCAAGAATGATGAGGAACAATTCTGGAAACTTTGGGTCAGTCTTAAAGGCGAACAAATTCTTCAAGTACAACTATTCTTCACTTAATGACTTCCCTATCACTGACCATTCAAAATTATGATGACATTGAATGAAGGGTCTTACAATTGTCCCGTGTTTGTCACCACTTCCCTATGAGTATGAGATCATGATTTGGGCACTTGACAAATTATTATGGTTCCATAGACACACAATTAACATTTGCAACTTTTGCTGCTGGATTCTGACAAGCAAGTCAGTGGCGAAGCAAGCAAGAGGTACAAAGATATAATCTTGATGTAAACCTTCAAGTTCAGAAAGAACATCCTTTACCTTTTTTGGGGGGGAATGCCTGACAACAACAAAGGTCTCTGATGATATGAGCTATATATTTTGATGTACATTCATATATACATTTAACAGAATAGCAAAATAACACAGTTGGAAGGGATATTGAAGGTCTTCTAGTCCAACCCCTTATTCAAGAAGAAAACCTGTACTATTTCAGACAAATGGCTGTGCCATCTCCTCTTAAAAAGCTCTGGTGATGAAGCACCCACAATTTCTGAAGACAAACCATTCCACTGATTAACTAACTGATTAATTAACTGTCAAAACATTTCTCCTTGGTTCTAAGTTGCTTCTCTCCTTGATTAGTTTCCACCCATTGCTTCTTGTTCAGTTTTCAGGTAATTTGGAGAATAGGTTAACCTCCTGCTCTTCTACCCCCTCCGATCTTGGAATACATGTTTTAGCCTCCGATTTCCTAATCACCTTTGTTCTTCTTCTCTAAATTCTTTCTAGAGTCTCAAGTTCTTTTTTCATATGATGGCAACCAAAACTGGATGCAATATTCCAAGTGTGGTCATTTCATGCAATGTTCATTTCATATGACATTTGTGCAAAACCATATGCATTAACATCTAATTTACCCATGACTAGAACTAGCTTGGAAATACTGTATTTAAAACATGGCTAAATTTGAATTTAGGTGAAATAATTGCACATCATCAGGTATGCACAAAAATTCACCTATTGAAGTAGAGATGGGATTATAATTTCCAAATTCTTTTAATGTGCTTCTTTGGAAGTGCCTTTACTTAGGAAATGAAATTCTTTTCCAATTATTATAACCTCAATTTTTTCCCCCTTTTCCTACATGTAAATGTTCAAAATATTTTGAGAAGTGGGAGATAACTGTTTTGGAATTCCTGTCTTTAATATTTAGAAACAATCAAACAAAAAGAGGATCTTGACATTTTAGTTCAATATTATAATTACGGTTGTTTTAGTTGGGAAAAAAATTGAATATTGAAATTCATACAAATAATAACATCAGCCTACCCTAAGTTCTTGAGAAGGATTTGATAGGTGGATAAAAATGCCAAATCCAGTCTAAACATCTTTCTGACAATGTGAGCAATCATACTAATAATATATTAGCACTGATTATGTTACCTAGTTTTACCTACTTACTTAAACTAGCACCGATGATGTTCCTAGAATGAGTAATGAAACATTTGAAGATAAACAACCAAGGTCAGAGAGCACCAAGGACCCCTCAATAATAAAGTTGTATGCCACCAGTCTCCCAATTTCTCTGCTGGCTCTCAACAACCAAAGAAAGAAAAACAACAAAACAAACAAATAAACAAGATCAATAAAAAATAAAATATGGCATGTGGGACAGACCAAGTGGGATGAAGTAAGGGCTTTCATTGTTCCTTGCCAAAAGCCTGGGTCTTCTAAGCAACAGCAGAGTAGGGTCCATCTGGATCTCAGAAGGAACCTTGTTCCAGAGGGTTGCTGCTGCTACAGGGAAAATAAGATTCTGGACTCCCAATAAAGATATATTTATGCTCACTTGGCAGGATTTTTGAAAATAATGTGCTGCTTAGGATCATTACTATTATTTATGAACATAGACACTTTTGCCTGGAAATGCTAATTTGAATAAAGGGTCATGTTTTGGCGAGAACTTTCCAGCTATCATTAGCTATAGCCACTCTATCTAATGGTGATTATTTTTGTCATTGTCAAATAAATCTCCATTGGTACTGTGAATTATTTTATTTCCTTTGGACCTTCTGTTCTTCATACACAATGGGAAGGACTGCTTTGGAAAAAGCAACTAATTAAGATTAAGTGTGAGATGTGAGTTAGCGTAAGTGTATGTTAATGTGGTAGAGGCTGAGTAAGAAGAACAAATAGTATCATCAACACTGAAACTCTCAAGGATGCATGTAAAGAGAAATTTAGTAATATCTGAATGAGTGACACAACATGCAAATATTGTAAACTTTATAATCTTAAATTAAAATTTTTCTAGAGTGTTGGAAGAAATATCCATCTGGTTCAGTTCCAAGCTGGGAGAAAGGCATTAAACCATCTTTCCAATCAGCCTCCGTGTTTCCAGTGTCTTTCTCCTGGCTTGGAACTGAACCAGATGGATATTTCTCCCAACAGGAGTTTGGCTCCGTAATCTGATTTCTATTGCAAATGTCACACTGTCAACTAACCCCAAGGTGAGAAGGTTCCTAGGCTCACTCAGATTTTTTCTTTGTTAACTTGGGGCATACTAACGGAGTTTGATATCCAAACTGTTCGGAATGTTTAATAATTATTATTCTCTTTCTGTCTAAAGAATTCTGTTCCTCAAAATAGGATGGCAAGCTATTTTAAGTTTTCCTGCCATTTGCCTCACCAGTGCAACATTTATATTTGGGATTTCCGCACCGAAGGGCAAAAATTAGAGCCATTTTTTCATAATCTGTACACTTAATTACCATCTGCTATGTTGTATTACACTGTGCTGTTCTGGATTAAATGGCAACTCTTTAAAACGAAAGTTATCCCTTAAAAATGATCTACATTTAAGAGTTATAAAATGGTGAGTAACCAACACTTGAAATAACACCTCCTGAATAAACCAGAGTTATTTTTTTCCCCAGTGCCAGCTGCTTTGGGGGTTATTTCTGTTTCATTCCTCAATATCAATATAGGAAACATGTTTTAAATAAAATGTTGCTTCAGTCAAAATAATAATAATATGTCATATGTTTTAGGACGTCCCTTCTTGCGAATTATTAGAGGAAAATGTTATTGTAATATTGTAAAAATTAATATATGTAATATTGTAGTGTATTTTAACAATCATTTTGCTGAACAGGATGAAATGAAACACAGATTGTTCTGATAGTACAGACAGCTGGGGTATTGGCTCAGCTGCTTTGATCATGGAAAAGAACAGTACTGGTAGGAGGTGTCAAACTTCCCCTTTAAAAATTGGGTTGGGGGAAATTATAGTGGGTAGACTTAATGTATTCAGTATACATGGTGGTAGCTGGAGGGGATCATTGTATAGATTTCTTTAATTGTTAAAATAGCTTGTGTGCTTTTTATTATGTGGTCACATAGCACTCCAGCAAGTGCTCTTGAAGAAGCCGCCTGTGTGCAAAGAATCTATACTACTTTAAAGACAATTTGAACAAGCAAAGATAAATGAAGAGTATTTCAAACACAGTGCCCTGGAACCGCACAGAGATATAATCTTGGCACATCATTCACGACTAAAATAAGTTCAAATTCCAAGCAGTCTGGCATATATTTATGGAGATTTTTAGGAATCAAACAAGACCAAAAATCTGTCCAGAAAAAGTATACATTATTTTTGTATTGCCCCAGGCATCTGTTGATAGATATGGGAAAGGTCATTGTGAATAGGAAAGAAGCAGCAAGAGACCTGAGAAGGATAAAAGTCATAGAAGATTGAGACTGCAAGTGGGAATGGTCAGAGCAGGAAGACAGTTTTTGCCTTCTGAAGCAAAAACTGGACAAAAAGAAGAGGTGACTGTAAGGGCCTCTGAAGTCAATAAAACTGAAGTTTGCAGGCCACTTGAACTTCAACAGCTGGTCTAATTCTGTGCTACAGGTAATTAGTTCTGAAGGATAGCATTCATTTACATAACTTTTCAAACCTATTTGGCTTACTTTACTTCCTTTTGTAACTGTCCACAACTCTTGTAACTTCTACTTTTTGTTTCTCTGCATTTGAGTTTGGGAAGTATCCAAGCCAAGCTTCTTTATATCCCAATTTGTTGAATATTGCCTATCTACCTACATCTATCTATCTATCTATCTATCTATCTATCTATCTATCTATCTATCTATCTATCTATCTATCTATCTATCTATCTATCTCACAATGCCTTTCTCTTCAATATCTCCAAATTTAGAATCCTAAACTGTATTTTATGCAATGTAGCTGGAGAACCAAGCAAATTAGTCAGTCCCATACTTTATTCTGCTTCCAGGATGCAGGAATAAACTTGGCATTTATTCTGACCTTATACCGAAGCTTATCTGCCTAAATGAACTCTTGGTTATATAGAATTTGTAAAGACTTGTTTGGGTTTGTCTAGCTGAGCCCTAGAATGCTTTGGACTGGTATTTACAGAGTGATAGGTAAAGGTTTCATATGTAATGGGTTTTGTGGTCTCGAGTGATATGATTGTACATATTAAAATAAAATGTTGCTTCCTGTTTCTAGTGTTATAATGATCAGATATGGATATGTACTATTGATATTTATTTCACCCATATTCTCTATCCTTTAGGTTTTGGTACGAAATCCATATCACAATAAAATCAGCCATATTGCATTGCTTGAGTATGCTAAATTCTTGTCTCACTCAATGAGTCAATGAGAAAATTGGAATTTCTTTTTAGCCTTGGTTAGCCTGGTTTCTAACATCAGACTGCATTAGATTAGTCTAATACTTTGCTAATGTGAAGTACTTCATATGATAAGATGCCAAACTGGATCTGTATATTTTTAAAGCATCTATAACCTTTGGATCTTCATTCTATGCCTACTTTAGCAAAGGGCAAAAGGAACTTATTGTAAAGCATCCAACCCAGGCTTTATATATAATGAAGTCCTTGATTCTGGGATACAATGATTGAAAACATCCAATTCAAAAATATTATTTGTTCTCCTTTCCCAATACCATATTTCCTAGAAAGCAAAATTTTGTATGAAAATATGTATCCTATTTCCTACTGCTTTACACACTTAGTAGATTCTCTGCCTTTTAATACTGACTAAAGTCTTAAAATATACTAAATACAACCTCTGAGTGCCAGATTGTGATGGAAAGGAAGCAGGATCATTGTGGATATGCTGTGCGATGAAACCTTGGCTCTTTATAAAATAGACTTGCTATTGAGCAATTAAATCTTGCATGTATCTTGCCATTAAAATTACTTGGAAATCATTGCAGTAACTTTTTAAAAAGAGATTGACATATTGCGAACAACCGCAAATTTTATGTCTCAGTCTTCCTTCTGATTACTTATAACATCTGTGTGTGCATTGAAAACATTCCCCTTTGTACAGAAATCAAATTCTTTATCTCAACCACGCTCGGGGCTGCATTCATATTGCTACACATTTGGGAGTACTATGGAATTGGATTCTGAACAGAATGCACAAGATCATGTTATCTTCTACATTAGGCAATAAAAGATTGCTGTATCATTTGAAAAAAAAATAATGTCAGTCCTCCACAATTCCCTTCTTACCTTATCAGCATTCCTACTGGTAAAGAATTTGTTCCACCTGAATCTTATCAGAAATTAACAGCTTCTATTATTATGGTTAACTTTTCTAATTACATTGTGACAAAAGAAAGGAATTATTTAGGTTTTTCTATTGCAAGTATACAGGCACTATAATATATGCAGGTGCTCCTCAATTTATGACCACAGTTGGAAGTATATTTTTTGTTGCTGAGTGAAGTGGTTATAAAGTAAGATGTCATGTGACCACCTTGATCTTGCTTAGCAACAGTAATCCCAGCACTCCCCATTGCCATCATTAATTGAGCATTGTGAGTTGTGAAGTGGGTAACTATAGTGTACCTCAGTTCAAGCCATTCTGGATTTGGTTCCTCCCAGCCCAGAGCCTCAGAAAGGTAAAGGACTGTCTCTGTCTCCAGAACCTGCCAATCTCCCCTCCCATCTCTTCCCTTTCTGCCATGCTGTAATCTGACTTGAAGATCACATGGCTCTGGAATTGCTTGACACAGCTTGAGAATCCACAATCGCCCAGCACAGACCCAGCTGCAGTCACATTTGTCACCTTGCCTCCCTCTGCTCCATCTATCCAGTTGACCTTGGCTGTCTTCTTGCTCCTGCTGCTGTCAAAGGTGCCCAGCCTAGGGGTTGGTCTTCACACTGCACTGTGGCTTTGGGGCTGCACGAAGAAACCCAGGACCACCAAAAAGACCCTTTATATCATGCTTCCGGAGAAGGCTGGGGTTCATACTATGACTCAGCGATTGATTTTTTTTTTTTTGCATAGCTTGCTAAAAGGCCCTTTGCAGCATAATTGGGCTGGGACTGGGCTTCACACTCTGCTACAACTCACAGGCTACCACTTTAGCCTGGTCCATCAAGACAGAGAAAAGCCACAGCTGCTGAAGCCCAGTCCCAGTCCCAGCATCAATCTCATCATGTAGAAACTGCAAGGCACAACCTGGATGGGGGGGGAACCTCATGTGGCCAGTTTGTGGAATAACTTCATCATAAAAGTGTATAGCCAAGCCAGGAGGAAGGTGTTTCTTTATATAATCTCTGTTACTGGGTTGAGGGTTGGAAAGGCCCTCAGACATAATTATATTGTCCTTTTAAAATGAACTTTTAAAATTATTGGATTGATGATAAGATTGAGTATATAGTAGCCCCGGTGGCGCAGTGGTTGGAGTGCAGTACTGCAAGCTACTCCTACTGCAATTTAGCAGATCGAATCCCACCAGGCTCAAGGTTGACTCAGCCTTCCATCCTCCCAAAGTCAATAAAATGAGGATTCAAATTGTTGGGGGCAATATGCTGACTCTGCAAACCACTTTGAGAGGGCTTTAAAGCGGTATATAAGTCTCAGTGCTATTGGTTTGGGAACTGACAATAATTTTATTAGAAGTTTTAAAGAGAGCTTAAAGCTAGCACAAACTAAAACAAAATAGAAATAACAAAGAAAGAGGAGAAAAATAAAAGTCCAGTGATAAAGAAAAAAATGAAGAAATAGAAAAAAGCTTCTGATTTCCTCTGCAACAAATATAAAGATGATTTCAAAATTTTCTCTTACTCTATGATTTAACAAATACCTTTCTTTGTTCTATTATCCATTTATTTCCTAACCATCAAAGTCACATAAATGCACTGTTTTTCAATTTCCTGCAAAAAAATTATAAGGGGTTTCGAGTCAACCATCAAGGTAGATATTGTCTTTTTTCTTATCAAGTTAATTTAGTCATATCTCCAAACTCCACCAACTATGCTAAGCATTCCTCCCTGGTGGATAGTGTTGAACCTTTTTGCATTTGAATATATAATAATCCCGCAGCTGTTGTTAAATGCAAAAGCAAAGTCCCATTATGTCTTTCTAGTTGCATGTCTATTAGTCCCAAGAGAAACATATTTAGTTTTAATTGCACTTGAATTTTTTAAAATCTTCTGAATGAATATATGTGGAACTGGAACCATTTAATGCTGGTTCCGCTCCTATTTAAATTAGTGGATCTAGTCTGTAATGGCAGAATGAGAGAGTCGGGCCCCTTAGCTGATTCTTGAGGGGGTGTCAGAAGGCAGGTTCTCTTGTCTATTCTATTATACATCTAGATGAAATCACTTGGAAAGTTTTACATTGATTTGGGCAGAGATCTCATCAACATGCTGATGATACCCTGTTATAATATTTCCACTTTGGTCAAATGTGAGAAGATCTTGCAAATGTCCCAACTCAGAATCTAGGATTGGATCTCAGAAATTCAGGATTGGACAAGAAGAAACACTTGGATTGAGTCTGAACTTGATGGAGTGGGTATTAATTTGGAAGCTATTTGCTTCAAAATACAGACTACTTCTAGTCCAGATGGACTAAGAAAGCATATACATTTCATAAATCAATCAATAAATCTACAAATACAAGAGAAGGAGAGTATCACAAAAAGAAATGAATGAAATCAGTTGTCTCAGATTGTCATGAAACAGTGAGAAGGAAGCTTTCATTTCTACTTAATAGGAACTGAGTTGATTTTCAATGTTTGGTGTTTTTCCTGAAAAACAATTGTCCATACTTGACTGATGAATGGGGCCAAAGTGGCACTCCCTTTTAGCTCTGAAATTTCTGAGCAGCTGATATTTGGAGCTAAACATTTTTTCTGGAAGTGAGAGGGGAAGGAAAATATGGCTGGGTGAAACTTTAAAGAGGTATTTCATTTCATGGAGGCCTTCTTCAAAGCTGCTACACAAAGCAACATCATGACTCCCATCTTCCTAGGAACAAAATCTCTGGGCTCTGGATATTCTCAGGAGATCGGAGAGAGTACCGAGAATGGACTGGATGGAGTAAGATGGAGTCAAGCCAAGGAGTGGAGGAGTAAACCAGAAATCTCCTGTGCTTTGGAGAGCTCAACTTGTAGGTGCAAATGTAATCACTATCAGCATTGGATTTTGTTTTGCATAATTTATAGTTTTTGCAGGTTAAAATCTTGATTCATTTTTCTCCCTCTCCCCCAAGGTCTTGTATTCTAGATTTCTATTTGGAAGTGTTTTCTTGCACCCTTTATTGCTTTTTGCTTCTTTTCTCCTCCATGCTATATTGTTTTTCTGTAGATTTAGCCTTGCAGTACAATTTAGGCAGAGAACTCGTCACATCCTATCTGCCAAAGCTCGGCTCTTCTTGTTAACTATGTTTCTTTTGTGCAAATGTGCACTTAATGAATATGGGAAATTCAAAACAGGGATCTCTATAGAATGCAAAGATAACATTGGTTTAGATGTTATCCCAAAGCAATAGAAGCCTACATACCGATTGTTCATGGCTCTCCTTCTTATAATTGAATATCTAAAGTGGGAAACTTTCAATTGAAGGACTGTAGGTCCCTTTGAGAGTTACGAGCTGCTCTTATGCTATTCATATGTTTCAGATGAAGAAATATATGTTTTGTTGAATACTGCATTGGAAGCATTAAAAGCATTCCCAAATAATTCATGTATCCTCTTTATTTATCATTAGATAAAATATTCTGATTTTTTAATCAAGAAGTGTGTGTGTGTGTGAAGTGATGAGGGCTTAGAAATAGTCTTTGGAATTGCAGCACTGTAAACATATTTTTATACAGATTTTATTGAGTCTTTATCATCCCTAATCATCTTTCATTTATTCTGAGAAGAAAGGCTTGATGCTGTCTAAACCAGAAATGTCAGGCCCAGAAGGGACTACCAGTAAGCAAAATAACAGACATGGCAACTAGAGGCAACTTATTTCCATTTTCTTTCAATTATCTTTGCCATTTTTTGTTGCTGAGCCTTCTAAAAAGTACAACAAATCTTTGGCTTTTTGATCATCAAAATTTCAGCATATTTGCCCTGGTCCAAGTAGACAACGGTAATCAACAACAATGGTTTTCAGAGGTTTTTCTTCTTAGAAATAAATCAGTGCCAAATGGCCAGCATAGACAACAGCATAGATAACGTTTAGCCTAGAGGTTATAAATCAGGCAATAATATGCAAACAGTAGACAATTGCAGAACTTTTCTTGCTTTGATTAATGGTAAACCACTAGAAAGGACTTGTGGGGGGTTGTTTTTGTACGTGGTAATTGCAACACAACTATTATATGCACAAAGGTGGAAAGACTCTGAAATGCGTGCAATGGAGGAATGTCTGGTAAATAAGACAGAATTTGCAAAGATGGCAAAAATGACTTATTTGGTTAGGGAAAAGACAATAACATTTGTTAGCGATCAAAAACCCTTTATGGATTTTTTGCTGAAAACTGGGAAAAAGATGACTTTGTGCTTTATGGGTTTGATTATTAGAAATGGTAGAATATGGAAAGAGGGGAGCCATGATGTGACATGGAGAGAGGATAACATAAATGCATTTATAATTGTTTTAAAGAAGATCAGAAACCTCTTCTTTATATTTTTTTCTTTCTTTCTCTTTTCTTCTTATGTTCCTCTCCTCTCTTTTCTGTTACTTAACAGATTTCCTTCATTTTTCTTTAAATTTGCATGGTTTTATTTGCAAAAAAACTTCTTAAATATTTTTTTTTTAAAGAAGGGTCTTGCCTGAATACTAGCGGTGAATCTCAATGGGACAGTGTGTGTTAACAGCAGTGAAACAAAAAAGGGAATTCTACTGTAGTCCAAAAGTCCAGGGCCATTGGAATTCATGGGAAATGCCCAAGATTAAAAAGTCAGAGTCCCAGAGGTGAGAGACAAATGAAGGTTCTCTTGATTGAGGATCTGGACCTAAAGTAGAGAAGTTGCTTTCGACAAGGGTGGAAACTTCTAGAGCAGGGGTGTCAAACTGGATTTTTTTGAGGGCTGGATCAGCATTGTACTTCTCTGTGGGCTGGCATGGGGGAGAAGTGGGATGGATTCCTCCTGCAGCATCTGCAGGCCAAAATGGAGTGCCAGAGGCACCGTGGGCTAATCCTTTGCTATTTTCAGGTTGGCTCCAAGGGCTAGATTTAAGCAACCCACAACCCGGATCCAGGCCATGGACCTTGAGTTTGACATCCCTGTTCTAAAGCAAGTGCACCTGTCTTGGTTGATTAAAGAAGCTGGTTGCATTTCTTCTCAATGAGAAATACAGACTACTTGCTATGACTGGGCATTTGGCCAAATTCTAGATTCATCTCTCCATTGTCATATAGACAACACCCAGCTCTCCATTAGTCCTGGAAGCTGCCTCCTCCTTGGCTCTCCAGTCCATGAGGGCAATTCATCAGATTCTGCTCCCCAGTTTCAGAGTCCAAGGAGCCAATAACACAGATGTTTCTTTTAAAATGCTCTATTTCCAGAATAATAGGATTAGAGAAGTCCATTATACTGCCAACAATGCTTTCTGCTAGATGAATACTTTATTAATGTTACTTAAAATTACAATTATCTACATAAAGAAGGTCAGGCTGTTTTAAAGTTGACAAAAAATTACCTTTGTTTGTTTGTTGCAAATGAATCTGGACTAATAGTCTTTTCTTTTCACCATTGGATGCTTATTCCACTTCAAACATTACCTCATGTTCCAAAACAAAGGCTTTCATGGAAAACTATGCAAGAAATATTATCCATACAAGTACCTAAGTATTTCTGTTTTATCACATTATAATTTCTAATAGGATGCTATTGCTAAAAGGATTCTACTAGGCTTTAGGAACTGCTTCTCTTAGAACTAGATACGATGAAGGAATCATTCTGGTCTCCACTGAAAACTAAATTGAAATTTACATGAGTCATGAATGAACTCCCAGTATTTCAGTGAAAGCTATTTAAACAGAATCCTAATTTCAGTCCCATTGACTCCCCTTGTATTCACTGTAAATCATTTATGGGTGAGTGTGTATAGACCTACAACTTTAACTCAATATCTAATATAATACTTAATATGAAACATAGATGAACTTTTATAAAGAAATATTATACTATCAGCAGTTTCATTGTTAATTTTCAAGAAATATGTACTTTAGTTTCTCCTAGAGTAACAGTCTTGTGAAGTCATGATTTACCAACCCCATCAAATACCTCAATAATACTTTATTATATATGAAATAGAGGGAGTCCTATCAATTTCACTCATGGAGATGAAAAAAGCTCCATACCCCTTAAACACTATACAGTACATCACTTGTGACTGTTTACTGAGCAAAACCATCATTCTGATCATCCTAATCCTCATCTTCATTGTCATCATTGTCATCACTGTCGTTGTCGTCATCATCATCATCATCATCATCATCCTGAAGTACACAAATCAGTGTGAACAAAGAAAGAACCCAAACAAATAAAGCTGCAACCCAGTGCTCCCTCAACAAAAAGGGAAACACATATTACAGCAGCTCTAAAAGTCATTGAATCCAAGGTTGTTACACAACTGATATTCAGATCACTAGTCTTCATATGTAAAGATTACACTGCCTCATGGGAGTACCCCCAAAGAGAATTAACACTCTACATTTCTAACAAACATCTTTCTATACCCATTATAATTCAAGTGCAATATTTTAAAGGCTATACTTATCATAATTAATGCCTGGGTATTGTTCTGGCATTTTAATTACTGTTATAAATTAATCCTCTTCTCCAGTAACCTTGTGTCTCTGGTACTACAAAAATTTCACTCCCTCTACTGGAAATCTTTAAAGCTGGATTTCCATTGTTGTGGTTTTTAATTCAGTCTTTAATTTGTGCCTACATGAAGTTGTGCGGACTCAGAGGTTAAATATGATGATGTCTGATTAACACTGAGATAGGAGATTCTTGCTATTCAAAATCCTGAAGATTACTAGAAGAATCTTTAGCTTGGTTCCATTTCCTGTATATATTTACATGCAAGGCCAACTCTGAATGTTTAATGAAAATATCATGAAAAATGCACCATCCACCAACAAACCAGCTCTCAAATATGTGTGTGTGTGTGTGTGTGTTTTATTTTCACAATTGGTTTATCCATAGGCAGCACATTTTTCATGATATTTTGGTTAAAAATACAAGGGTCTGTTTATCCACAGATGAGTAAATGTGTATAAGTATATACAGCATTCTTCATTTCTGGCTGAGTGTGTATAGATCTACAACTTGAACTCAAGACCCAAGTTATTTATTTATTTGTAACATTTTTTGTCTGCCCATCTTATCGCAGGGTAACTATGGGCATCTTATAATCTTAAAGTATAAAAATTGTATAAACTAGAAACATTCATAAATTAATATACAGTTTTTTTGGCAAATAAACCAAACCCAATTTTGGGGGTGTATTTTGGCAGTTAAAATTCTTGGCTTATCTGCGAGTATATACAGTAGGTGCTTTGATTAGGTTTCAGTGTTTGTGTGTGGAGAAAATTCTGAAAAAGTTCCATCCTAATATATGGAAATATAGTTGAGACATTTGGTCAATCAGAATCTACATGTTTCAAAAAATTAATTTGGAAAAAGTTATTTGGAACCTGTAGGGATACTGTGACTTTAATAGATCAACAAATGTAATCATTTTTGAACAATTTTCAAAGTAGGCACAGTCTACTAGCTCTTTAGGACAAATATGTGGAACCCACACTTTGAATTCACAGCAAAGGGCCATGGAAGATCAGCATACACTTTTTTCTCTTGGATCTGGATGATAGAATTACCAAAAGAGTGGCCTGATTTTTTTTTTCTGATATTCAATTATTCTTCAATTAGTGTGTGGTTGAATTAAGCCCTGATGGCACAGTGGTTAGAATGCAGTATAGCCCACAGAGCTTGACCCTGACCATCTCAAGATTGACTCAGCCTTCTATCCTTCTGAGGTTGGTAAAATGATGACACAGATCATTGGGGGCAATATGTTGATTCTGTAAACTACTTAGATATGGTTTAGCACTATAGGGTGATGTATAAGTTTAAGTGTTATTGTTATTACCTATCAGAAATTTTGTTTACTGTTTAAGATATGTTTTTATTCTATGGTCATAAAAAGGGTTTTGGTGGGTGAATTCTGGTTCCTGGGCTAGGAAGAACAGAGTAGACACTGCTAATGAAATCAAAATCAATTTGTTCACCTAAAAGTCTTAAAGATGTAGCGGTCTAAAACTTATTCAATTCTGCCACAGGGGAAAAAGATGGTATGTAAAAGATCCAGAAAGTTGTTGAGAATAAAAAAAAATGTCCTGACATTTCTTCCATCCATGAAATTACTTTGGAACATAGAAAAGTGTGGCATTATTGAAACATTTTGCACAGTGATGTGCAAGGCCCTTTCATGTCATTAATTAATTTATTAATTTAATTAGGAAAATATTTACTGCAGAGGGAAGAACATGTTTATAATTAATTTAATTATTTTTTCTCCTATTAGCATTGTGCTTTTTAAAATAGTTTTAATATATAAGTAAACACATTGCAACCTGTTCTGGCTAAGATTATTCCATTGTAAAAATGAAAAATCAGGCAAATGTTTTGCACACTGCCCTCAGCTTTTGGAATCATTTTGAAGTCTTTCTGTATGAAAGCCAAGATGCTGCTTCTCACGAAAGACACTGTATAAAAAACACATGTCTTGTCTTCTAAAAAGTAACTTATTTCCAGTTGTCTCTGAATGCAGGTAAACTTACCAGAAAAGAAAGCTTGGGTGATTCAGAAGTCCTTAAACATTTATAAGCTTTCCTCAATGGTTCAGCTGAATGCCTGTTTTTTGAGCTTCAGTATAACCTCCTTTTAATATTTTATGAGTGTTCTCCCCCCTCCAACTCCCCTCATGTTTTGTTTCTGTACACTTTTCTCAAAATTGCTGAATTGTTGGCCTTCTTCTGCTAAATGAGCTGTTCATCTGAATTAAATTGTGGGCCATCTGGAATCTCCTTACAATAAGGTAACTAAAGTTGGATCTCCAAACCACTTGAGTTCTCAATGAAGCAGAAACAGAAACATTGTCAGGGTTATGACTTAGGATGGCTGTTCTCCACATTAGTGCTGGATTGTGATTGCCATTTGTTGGAGTAGCACCTGAGCCAGTCCCCATCTGGGGAGACGCAAAGTTCCTATTGCTGTTAGCAGATGCCATTGCTGAAAGAAAATCATTGGCGGACTGGTTTTGCTCCTTGAACTGCAGCTGCCCCTCTTAGCTGTAGAACAGGGAGAGCTAGGAAGCATTAAATCTCTTTGCACTGGGCTGAGTTGTTTATCATTATTTCTTTGGTAATTACAAACAGTAATAAAAGATGAAATCTTTGTGTTTAGCCTGAGGCTTTAGTGCTTTTCCATTTACTTTCACTTAGAGTGGGAGAAGAAAAATATTCCTTATCTTTCCCTAAGCACTGAACACTTTAACTGGCAATGCTCTCCCACACAGAGGCAGATATTATTAAGGATATCCTACATTTGTTTGAAGTGGTACCATTTCATTAAAAAGCATTACTTTAATATAACAGAGAATTAATACATTTAGATGGATAATTATCAGACAGGCTAGATGAGTGTTAATGCTCTCAGGCCAGAGGACATTTTTTTCCTGACATTTTAATGGATTTTGTGGCATGGCAAACCCTCCCCTCCCCCCTAGGAAATTTGGACTATCTATTCAAATGTAGGACCCACACTGCCATTGTTTTAATGAGACTTCTTCATAGATTTCCCTAGTTTTTAGGAAAGCCATACATAAAATGATATCAAATAAGATTTCTATGTATGGCTGTGAAAATTATTCCTTTTTATGAGTTTGCTGTAACTTTCAGAGATGCTGTTTACAATCAAAATCTTGTTCAGGTGTTTTATCTTATTAGGATACACAAATGTAGGTAAGAAGGAGGAGAGGAAAGTGCACAAAAATCTTTGGTATGTTGAACAAAATCTGAAACTATTTTTAATTATGTCTCTTGATGATTTACAATGTCATGAAGTAAGAACCAAAACTATACGTATTAAAACAGAATTGGCTAAAGATAACAAAGACCACAAGTTTCAGTGTCTGGTTAAGAAAATAAATGCGTAATTAAAATCCCAAGTTTTGGTGACTTCATATACATAGTAGTTTCCACAGTGCTTCATTCTCAAAATTCCCAATTTTTGTTTTATTGAGGATTATGCTAGCTTTCTGAATTAGATTTCTGTGTCAAGGAGATTAATACTAGGAGATAGGGCTTTAATTATTTGTTTTGTAGCCTATCAGAAGAGCTACCCAAGAATTTCTTGATCATTTAAGGAAAATTCACTAGTCCTGCTGGCTTGCCAGAGGAAAGATTTTTCATTGAGTCTCCAGAGAAGTGTGAGGAGATAGCTAGCATGAGTGAAACACTCAAAGTTCTGTGGAGTAGGAGGGTATGGTGTCCCAGTGCTAACTGATAGCTTCTAATAAAAGTGGTTTCACTGCACATTTCCTTTCCCAAGGAAGCCATCTTCTGTAAAGTATGGCAATTGGTCAATCATCTTGACCCTTTATGGATAGAGGTCACGGCCTCCACTGAACTGGACTTTGATGTCAAAGCAAAGTCAGTAAGTTTCTGCTTCATACATACTTACTTCTGGGCACTACCCTTGTTTTCCCTCCTATAATAACTTCCAGTAAAGTAGGGCAGGATGTTTTTAGTTGTTATGGTCTTGCTTTGAAAATTGTGTGATAAGAACTGATTCATCATGCAGAAATCTCTGACTGATCTACAGCTCTACATCCCCCTTAGAGACTGATTTGTGTAATTTAAAAAGGAGTTTTCCATCCCTTACCCCACCCTTTCCTTTAGAAAGAAACCATTAAAAAAAAGTTACACAGGTTCCATTGTGGTTGGGTTTTTTTGCCCATAGTTACCTATATCTTAAGATTGGGAAGGGGGGGGCTTGTTTGACTTTGAGGAAAATATAAAATGCAATGATGTGGTAGAACGTTTACCTGAAAAATCCACAAACTGGAAAAGAAAACACAACATATTGAGAGACATATCCACCCCCATGCGACAGCCTAATCGTGATACATCACAAGAACAAGCAAAACACTTTGTCTTTGTGAATGGTTGACTTTATAGACTTAACATTGCCTGTACGTGAATGGTTCCGTGGATATTAAATGTTGTTAGGTGCACAATGATCAATATTTTCAATTAGAATATTTTTCCTAAGCTTCCTAATATATATATATATTATATTTGCCTTAGTACCAGCCCCTATGACTGACACACAAAATATAGATCTCTTTTGCTGGTATGCTGCGGTTTTCAGCTCTTCAATCCATCTCGTCTACAGAAAAAAAAGTCACATTCAAGACATGCTGATTTTCTTTTCTTTTTTGCAGTGAAATAGCAGGCAGAAACAGAGCCACACTGTGGCAACCACAACCAGTGTTTAACTCTGAACCACTCTTTATTTCTGTTTCCAGGGTGGTGCCCTTTTGTGTTGAAAGATTGCTAAGAACTGTGGGACTGTTCCCACCATCACCACGTTTATTTCTGAATGAATAGAAGCAGCTATTGGGAAAGATAATACAGTCCTTGTTCCAGAAACCAATAAAGAACACCAGGGGTGAGTCTCCACTAGCTTTTTCTTGGCCTATGGCCTAGAGAACTGTAAAGTACAACATAACTGCTCCTAAAAAGGATAACTCGAGGGGAGGCCAACGTTGCTCATAAATCAGAGAAATAAAGCCTGATGAAATATTAAAGCTGTATAAATAAATTCCTCAGCTTCATAGGACTGTCTTTTGCTTGCTCCAAACTGCAGAAAGATACTGAAAGAGGCTAGATCAATGCTTTGATGCATCTGCTCCTTTTATTTGTTAACAAATAAATTCTCTCTTGCCCTCTAGTAGTGAATTGTTATTCAGCTATTTTTTTGTGTTTTACAAAATAAAAACAAAGAAGCAAGAGCAATACTGTTAAACCCCCAAATCCCACAAGCATCACCATCACCCCAACAAAAAAAAGAAGCTTTTCTCTTCTGGGCCAGGAGCCCAGTTCTAAACACAGGGAAGTTTCAAGGAACTGTGCATCAGATGTAGATTGGCAAAATCTAGTCTGGCATGCTCCTGTCTATCAACAGCTGGATTTCCAAGATCTGCAAGGTCTTCATTTGAGGATCAAGTTCCAAGAAGGCAATCCATATAAGAAAGAAGAACAGATAGCCACAAATGCATTAAAAAGACTTTATATGCTATTTTATGAAGATAAGACTTTCTAACAGGTTGGGCAGGATAGAACAAAAGCAAAAGGAATGGAGCTGTCAGTTGTTAAGACCTGGAATAGGATTTTGGTGAAGCTGTAAGGCCAAATATGATAGTCTACCATAATATAGAGATATAATTAGCCCTATTCTCCACACAATGGTAGGGGACAAAGGGGAATGGAAAAAATCATTCAGAATCACAGAAGTGTCCACCCACTGAATTCCACTGTGCATATAAAAGATTCAGATAAAAGATTCAGTTATATATGCACAGATTCAATTCAATAATTAGAGGAATGATATTGAGGATCATTTTCTAAAGACATTTCTATTCTTTAAGACTGTAATCATGCTTTGAATATGGGCCTGTGGTTTGCATCCAGCTTTTTAAAGTTAGAAGTTCTGTGTGACTTGGGCAGTCATTCCTAAATCACCATCTGATAAGCTTATCTGAGTGCATACCAATGAATCATTAGAGGCATTAATCAATTACTATTATCATTGCAATTTTACAATGTGGAATAGACGTTAACAAGCTTTCTTTATTAAAAAAACAAATAGAAATTGAACTATGATTTAATAACAACTTTCACACCGCTGCTTTTACCCACATTTTAATTAATTTTGAAAGTAAAGACATCTTGTTCCATAGAACGATGGGTAGACATCTTCTCCTGCTTTTCAAATTTCTCCAAATAATTCAGAGGACCTCTAGCAAAAAAACCAAGCTTCAGATTGACTTTAGTTTAAATTCGTTGCTGATTTATTTACAAAAGTGCACGTTCTGCCCCGAGAATGTGTGAGATGCCTATAGAACACCATTCCCTGGATTTCTGGTACACTTGGGAAATGATGTGCATTATTGTAGCACATCTACAACACATTTAGAAATAGGAAAATTATAGGCCTGATTTTAAAAATATAGCAGTGAATTCCTGTTCTCTTTTGGTGTCCTTAATCTTTTATTCTTTCTTGCTGCACAAATAGTAGGGTTTGGAAAGACATTCCAAAACTTCAGAGAACCTCTTTTAAATTTTGTAAACTGTTCTGAGTTTGTTGAAAGACAGATATTGTTATATCTGGGAGGACGGTTCAAGAATGGAGGCAAGACTCAGATAGTAACTAAAGCTCTTTATTTGTGACTTCAGATCTGAGCAACTAACCCCAGCCACAGCAGCCCCTTATATAGGGCTGGCTGCGGCTAGGCAGCCAATGAAGGCGATTTGAGTTTGCCGCTCTTGGCAGGGCCAATCGTGGCAGCCCGTTTACTGGCCAATCGCATCAGTCTATGGCGACCAATCACGATCGGCTTTCAGCGGGCCAATCAGATTTGCAGGCTATGAGCCTGCTAGTCCGGAACACCCCTCCCCTCTCGGTTCCGTTTAAGGGGTAGAGTAATATAGTCTCGCAGGTAGGCAGGTCTTCGCACCTGTCTGCCTGACTTATGCAGTTCCGCTTGACCCTGTTCAAACCCGGGTTCAGATGGACTGCTTGCTGGATCAAACAGGAACGGTGAACTGGTGTCATGGTTAGGGCTCTCCTCTGGTGCTCCCAGGGTGATGGAGTCCTCAGCCTCGCTGTTACTGCCATGGCTCCCGGGGCTCGCTGAACCTGCCTGGTTGCTGCTTCTTGGCGAAGCGTTTGACTGTCCAGTCTCAGCTGCAGCTGGTGAGTGTTGCCAACCATGGTGCGGTGATCTCAGTGTTAGCTCAGAATAAACAGGTGTTGGTTCTAATTCTGAGTTCACTGCTTCCCCTCCCCCCCTCGTGTCAAAGATAGGGTCAGGGTTGGAAGATGTGGTTAGTCTGGAGCGCAGTTGGTCAATATGGTGTTTCCATGGTCTGCCATCAGTGGTGAGGAGATGGTAGGAGCGGGGACCCGTAACTTGAGTTACCTGGGCAGGAATCCAAAGGGGATCCCCAGAAAAATTTTTTGCGAAAACAAGGTCTCCTACCTTGAAAACACGGTGCTTGCTGCTGGAACCCAGGGGCTTTTCCAGGGTGTAGGCAGGGTGCAAATGATCTAGAGGCGATCTGAGTTTCCTGGCCATCAGGAGTTCAGCTGGGCTCTTGTTGGTCGTGCTGTTTGGTGTGATGTGTTGTAGGAGCAGCATTCTAGTGACTTTGTCGTGGATGTTGCCTTGATCCATTTTCTGCAGGGTTTTCTTCGTAAACTGAACCATTTGTTCAGCCCGGCCATTTGCCGCAGGATGAGCCGGCGATGTGAGTGCATGTCGGATGCCCCGTTCCGCTAAATACTGTTCAAAGGCTAAGGCAGTAAATTGGGGCCCATTGTCAGAGACCAGGACATCTGGTAACCCGTGTGTGGCGAAAAGTCTGTTCAGTTTTTTAATGACCGCCTCAGTAGTGGTTGCTTTCATTTTATTGACCTCAAGCCAGTTTGAGTAGGCATCAACAGTTATTAAGAAGGTGTGGCCTCTCGTAGGTCCCGCAAAGTCAATATGAATGCAAGACCAAGGACCCCTGGGTGTTTCCCATTCTGTTGGTGGGGCTTTAGGTGGAGCTGAGTGGTTTTCCTGGCATTTGTTACAAGAGGCAAAAGTTCCATTTGTCTGTTTTTAAACGGCTTAAACAGTTCCTTAGTGTCGTAATCTGGACATCCCCTCTCCACCCAGCCAAGAACTCGTGCCAAACAAGAGTCTCTTTTGGTTTCAAAGGCGATGTCTTGAGCCGTTAGTGGAGGCGATGGCATTGTCTCTATTTGCAGTACTGGGGGTGTGGGAGCTGGGTCTTCCTGTGGCTCGGGTAGCGGTGAGCGGCTCAAGGCATCTGCGTGGGGAATAGATTTCCCAGGGCGGTATTTTAATTGATAGTTGTAGGCGGTGAGAAATTCTGACCATCGCGTCATTCTGGGGGAGAGAATGTGTGGAGTAGGTTTGTCGCCCGCCAGGATCCCGAGTAGTGGCTTATGATCCGTTATAATAGAAAACGGTCTCCCATAAACATATTCATGAAATCGTTTTATTGCAGTGACAATAGCAAGGGCTTCCTTATCTAATTGGCTATAGTTTCTTTCTGTTTTTGATAGAGTTCATGAAAAAAATGCAATTGGTGCTTCTGAGCCATTTGGTAGGACGTGGCTCAGGATGGCCCCTACCCCAAATGGTGAGGCGTCACACGTGACAGTCAAAGATAGTGTCTCGTTATACTGAATTAGTACTGCCTTTGAGGTAAGGAGGTCTTTTACTTGCTGGAAGGCGTGTTCCTCCCGACGACCCCAAATCCAGGATGCCCTTTTATCGAGTAGTCTATGGAGGGGCTCAGCAACAGTTGCCTTCTGGGGCAGGAAGATGTTATAAAAGTTAATAAGTCCCAGGAAGGCTTGGAGGTCGGTTTTGTTTTTGGGTCTTGGGGTATTTTTGACAGCTGCCAATTTTTTTTCTGTGGGGTGGATTCCTTGCTTGTCAAGGAGGTAGCCAAGAAACTCCACCCTTTCTGTGCAAAGCTGGCACTTTTCCTTCTTAACCTTGAGGCCAGCATTTTTGAACCTCTGTAGGAATGTTCTGAGATGTTTTTTTAATTGGTTTTTTGTGGGTGCTGCTATTAATACATCATCAAAATAGGGCACGACCCCTTTTATCCCTTCTAATAGTCTCTCCATCAGGCTTTGAAAGATGCCTGGGGCTACGCTTACACCAAACTGGAGCCTGTTGCATTTGAATGCACCACAATGTGTGACTATAGTTTGGGCTTCTGCAGTCTCGGGATCAACTGGTAGCTGTTGATACGCTTGGGCCAGATCTAATTTTGTGAATATTTTGCCACCCCCAAGTGAATGCAGGAGATGTTGAACAACTGGCACTGGGTAGGCGCTCTGCTGTAGTGCATGATTGAGGGTGGCCTTGTAGTCACCGCAGATTCTTATGGACCCATCAGGTTTTATGGGGGTGACGATTGGTGTCTCCCATCGGGTGTGGTCAATAGGTTCTAACACGCCTTGCGCAATTAATTTGTCCAGTTGCTCGTCAATTTTGGATTTAAGAGCAAAGGGAACTCGGCGTGGCTTTAGACGAATGGGTGCTATGTCGGGGCGAAGATTAAATGAAATAGGGGACCCCTTGTACTTGCCTAGGCTTTCGTTGAACACTTCTCGGAAGTCGTGGACGAGAGCTGCCTCCCAGTCATTGTCTTCAGTATGATGGATGCCAGCCATTCCGATTCCTAATGGCGCGAACCACTGAAGACCCAATAGACTTGGCTAGTCTCGGTCTACGACGGTGAGTGGTAGAATTGCCTTATGTCCCTTGAACGAGACCTGCACATGGCGGGTACCTGCGACTGGAATCCAGTTGCCTTGATAGTCTTTTAGTATGAGTCTCTGACTGCTGAGGTCTTGGTGTCGGATGTTGGGGATTAGCTGCTTGAGTGTTCTCCAGGATACCATGGATAGAGATGACCCAGAGTCGACTTCCATGTTGCACGGTTTGTTTTCAATCATGACCTCTACTTGGATTTTTTTAGCGTCAAGTGATGAAGCGTGGCCGATGGTGATGGTTTGATGAGCCTTCTCTCGTCTAGGGGCATCATTAAACCTTCGGGGTCTGCTGTACCGGTTTCACTGGTTGCTAGGGCGGTCCCTCTGTGTGGTGGTGTTGCCATCGTTTCTCTTTGGGCTGCTCCCTCTCCGTCTGGGGCTGGAATTTCTCTTGTTTCTGCATACCTTCATGATGTGTTCCCGTTTCTCACAAAAACGGCATATGGCATCTAAGAATCTACATTCGGATCGGGGGTGGTTTCCCCTGCATCCGGCGCATTGGTAGTTGGCTTTGCGGCCCCGCTGGTCCGGTTGCTCACATTCTGACCGGAGCCTATGGACTTCTTCCTCGCTGTCTGAGGATGACTCGACGTCCTTGTGATGGGCGGTTGATGTGTACTTGTCTGAAAGTTTCCCAGCATCGTTGGTGGGTTGGTGGTTGGTCCCGCTGGTTCGACGCATTCGTGCTGCCGATTTACGAGTGGCTTCAGCTGCTGTGGCGTCTGCTATGGCATCTGCAAGCAAAATGTCCCACTTGGCCATGATCTTGCTCTGGACGTGGGGTCTCTGAGGCCAAGGACTATGCGATCTCTCATGGCTTCTTTGAGGTTGGCGAAGCCACACAAACCACCCAGGTTCCTCAGGTCTTCCACAAAATCCCCAACGCTCTCACCTTCATGTTGGTCCCTCTGGTAGAACTCATACCTGCGAATGAGAGTTGGCACGGCTGGGGCGTAATGGTTGCGCAGGATGGGAGCAAGGGTGTCCCAATCCATGGTTTGGCTAAGGCTTTAGCCATCTTAAAAATGGCTGGTCCACAACGGGTTAGAAAAACAGCTCGTTTCTTGCTGGGCGTGGCATCTTTGAGGTTGTTGGACTCCAGGAACATTTGAAATCTGTCCATGTATGAGTCCCAATCTTCGCTAGCTGGATCGAATGGTGCAGGTGGTATAGCGCTGCTGGCCATGTCGCCTTCGTTGTGCTCTGTCAGCCACATGCTCCTTTGGCTAGCTCAATTTCAATAGCTTTCATTGCCTCCGCATCCCATCCTCGTTGCCAGTGTTATATCTGGGAGGACGGTTCAAGAATGGAGGCAAGACTCAGATAGTAACTAAAGCTCTTTATTTGTGACTTCAGATCTGAGCAACTAACCCCAGCCGCAGCATCCCCTTATATAGGGCTGGCTGCGGCTAGGCAGCCAATGAAGGCGATTTGAGTTTGCCGCTCTTGGCAGGGCCAATCGCGGCAGCCCGTTTACTGGCCAATCACATCAGTCTATGGCGACCAATCACGATCGGCTTTCAGCGGGCCAATCAGATTTGCAGGCTATGAGCCTGCTAGTCCGGAACAGATATAATTCAGAATAAGGCAGCTTTCTACATTCACACTAGATCAGGAATTGGTATCTGAGCTTAATAAGCTTTGCGAATGGACAGAGCAGAAAAAGAAGATACAAAATAGGAGGTACCAGCATTTTGGTTGTGTAAAAAAGCATGAATGTCTTGACACCATGGAAGTATTTGGGAACCTCCTTCCCACTACAAATTATAGTGCTGTTTACAGTTCTACAAATACATATTAAGTCCATCATCAACTGTAGAAATGGATTCATTTCAAATATATTAGTTCCTTACTATTTCTTCCATTTCATATGCTGCAAAGCAATCTGAAGTCAGTCAAAAATTAAAGCTCAGTGGAGCTGACAGAACTTATTCCCTGAAAAATCCAGTGCCACATAAGGATATTTTGCAACATGAATTCAGAGGATCTGACTCACAGGCTTCATATAATTTCCTTTGGATGTATTAATTTGTGAATTTACCTTCCAAGCTGTTTCTTAAATAAGGATTCTGTGATGTCCTCAGAATCCCTCCTAAATCAGATTTCCCTCCAGTCCCTTTTCTTTTTGTATTGTGATTTTTAGACCACAAAGACTAGTTTCTTCTTCAAGATTATGAGTAATTTTGACTCACAGTGCCATAATATGCTTTAAATAAGTATAGTAGATAAATAATAATAAAAAGCCTTCTCAATGACAACTCCAAGTTGGCACTTTTAAAAGAAAATAATAATAATTCCCCGTTCGTTTTCACCAACAGTAGTTGGTCTATAAAAATTGTATCACCTCGCCTACTTTCAGTCTCCATGTCATGTCATATTTGCTTCTGTCTAAACATCTCAACAAGATGGCAGATTCCCTTAAAAAGCATGGATTTCTCACTGCTTCTGTCACGGACATCTGCTGGAAACGGAACTCCTTTTGCCTTTGCTTTGCATTACAGTGTCACATTTGCTTCAGTGATCTGGGGCTCTAGATTTTGGATATTTTCACAAA
Organism: Pseudonaja textilis; assembly: GCF_049901715.1. Classification (NCBI taxonomy): domain Eukaryota; kingdom Metazoa; phylum Chordata; class Lepidosauria; order Squamata; family Elapidae; genus Pseudonaja; species Pseudonaja textilis. The sequence continues at coordinate 70,963,381 of NC_141991.1, forward strand.
GCTTTGGTCTTGATGGTGATGAGAGTGTGAGAATGGGGGATATGGAAATAATCTCTCCCTTTCTCCACTTTCCAAATGAGTTTGATGATATAGCAGCCATTGTGCACATGCAGTATGTACGTACGTGTTTAGCTTTTCCTCCAGTTGATTAATTAGAGCTTAACTTTGGTCAGAAATCCTCTTTTTTATTCCAACCTTTGTTACCTTTTCCTGGCAATACTATCATTTTGCTTTGGAGGTTACCTCATCAATAGACAATCTTTCTGGGTAGTTTATGTATAGTATTTGGAGAGACAAGTTGACAAACAATCACACCATCACTTGAGACTTTCAAGAAGAGATTGGACTGCCAGCTGTCAGAAATGGTGTAGGGTCTCCCGCTTGGGCGGGGGGTGGTGGACTAGATGACCTACAAGGTCCCTTCCAACTCTGATTATCTGTTAAATCTGTTAAACTAGGTTTTAAGAAACTTCCAGAAGGACATCAAGGAGAGGGCTAGGCTCATCTTGAGGGGTGGGGTGGGGGGAAAAAGTTATCATATTTCACAGGAAAGACACCAAAGCAGAAAAGGCCCTCTTTCTAAGTTCTGCTAAATGTAGTTCCTTAGCAGACTAAACCAGGTGCATACATCTTCTGCCAGATTTAATGGGATGCGTGGAAATAATCACGAAAGGCAGTCCCTCAAAATTCTCTCTGTGTTGGAGAGCAACCAACCCCATCAAGAGGAGGATTCATATGGAGAATTAGTCTGGACTTGTTATGTTAATAAAGAGGGCAAGGTCCCACCCAACCCACAAATGCCTTTTCCCAGATGAAAGCTGCCAGTCTGAGGAGATTCCTGTGGAGCTGACATGGAACAATAAGGTAGCTAGTTTGAATTCTACACATGTGGTTTTGGCTGTTCATGCCCAACACTTCGTCCACAACACTTGGATAATTGATGGTCCCATTGATTGCATTGGATAGGGTTATGCTCCTTCTGAACAATCAAGTAGGCAACTTTGGGATCCTCTTGAACTCACAGCTCCTGATAGAACAGGAGATAGAAGTTATGGCCAAGGAGTATTTACCTGATTAAACTTTTTTTCTTTGTGAAAACTCAAATAAAATTTACAAAACAAAAAACAAAAAAAACAGTGGCTCTATCTGAACCATAAAGTCCTGGCAACAGTGAGTCATGCCATCATCATCCATTTAGACGACCACAAAATATTGTTTGGTACAATTGACGTAAAAGGTAGAATGTTACATGGTGAGAGTTGCCCTAGAATTCTTGGGAATGGGTAGTAGCATATAAATCCATGTAAATAGGTTGATTGACAGATGGTTAGATTCGGTTTCAGTCACTACACATTTTCTTTGCTTTGTTCCTTCATTTTTCAATCCCAAAATTCAATGTTTTTCAGAATTGTTAGGGGGAGGTAAATTACTTCTTTCATTCTGGGAAACATGTCAATCAGATCTACCATAGACATATTTTTTTTTGAGGGGGAGCATGTCGTTTTGTAAAGAGCGCCTTATCCATTTCTGTCTACAATCTCCTTGATGGCACTATAATTTAGAAAAAGTTGTTTCCCAGAAATTGCATAGAGATCAAATAGTTACAGGCATGTGTCATACAATCAAAATGATTTCTCTTTTATCACTCAGAAACAATTGCTGAATAAAAACAACAAGTTTGTGCTGACTAAAGCCTACAACTTGCTAATTGTCTTAAATGACCCTTTGTCATGCCACTTAAAGAAGCTATTTACTCTGAAGAATTAGCATTGAATTCAATCTGGATAACGGAAATATCAAACACACAAGCAATCAATATTATGAATGCTTACAACCCAATTCTTTGCTCAGAAGTATATCTAAATGCCTTGGAAAAAAGGCAAAATATAATATAAATGGCTTGGGAGTGGAACAGCCTATGGTATAGACAATTATTGGTTGATTAAGCATGCCTAAGATTTTATTGTTGTTGTTGCTTGGTTACTTATGTGTTGTAATTCTTGCATGCTAGCTTGTTCTGGAAATTTTGGAAAAGCAAATAGTAAAAACATTTTATCAATAGACAATATACAATAGAGTGTCTAATAAATTAATGATTAGGAATTAGTTATATTTCCATGGCAATAGTTTTGTTAAGGGACAAGTCTCCCAGCAGCCATTTCATAAGAGCATTCATGCATAATAACATACAGTAAGACCCTTGCAGGATCAGCTAATAGAATAGAATAGGGTTGGAAGGGACATTGGAGGTCTTCTAGTCCAGCCCCCTGCTCAAGCAGATGACCCTATATCATTTCATACAAGTGACTGTCCAGGCTCTTCTTTAAAAACCCCAGTGATGAAGCATGCACAATGTCTGAAGGCAAGCTGTTCCACTGGTTAATTTTTCTCACTGTTCGGAAGTTTTTCTTTAATTCCAGGTTATTTCTCTTCTTGATTAGTTTCCAGTCATCATTTCTTGTCCTGCCCTCTGGTGCTTTGGAAAATAATTTGACCCCCTCTTCTTTGTGGCAGCTCCTCAAATACTGGAATACTGCTATCATGTCCCCCCTAGTTCTTCTTTTCTCAACTCAAATCCTGCAACCGTTTTTCCTATGTTTTAGTCTCCAGGCCTTTAATCATCTTAGTTGCTCTTCTTTAACTTTTTTCCAAAGTCTCAACATCTTTTTTGTAATCTGGTGACCAAAATTTGTTGCAGTATTCCAGGTGTAGTTATAAATCTGTCTAGCCCATCTTTACCAGCAGGAAGCTTGCACACCTGGTGGGTTTAAAAAGATCAAGGTTAAGGATACCATAAGGTCAAATATAGTAACAAGATCTTTGAAATATTGGCTGTGTTAAGAGATAACTGTGACTATTAGTTATTGGCATCCTACTTGATACCCTGGTGGTTATTAGTGTAATGTCAGCTATGACATCTCCTTTCCTACCCTTTGCCTCCTTCTCAAGTTATCTCCCCTGTGTATGTGTGTTTGAGAGAGAGAGAGAGAGAGAGAAGGAGGGAGGGAGGGTGGGAGGGAGGGAGAGAGAGAGAGAGAGAGAGAGAGAGATTTTGAACCTATGTAGGAAGCTACTGTGCTCCAGTTCACACTAAGTGACCAAAGGAAGCATTCCATACTGCTTTTTCAGAATTACTTTTCCAGTTCCTTCTTGTGGAATCTTCTCAATTAAATATTTCCTTCCTCATACCATTTGTCAATGATCGACTGAATTATCTAATGATTTATTATCCTCCTTCTCTAAAATAGCTTAAAGCTTCTTGGCAGTTCCTCGATTTTATCATTTTTGACAGGGCACATAATTACTCAGTCTTTACAGTTCAGAGCCTGTGTGACAGAAGTTCCCTATTTAAACCTGTTCCATCTATTTCTTTTTATTTTATTTTGTCAATATGGATTATAACATTAATGGGACTCAAAAAGATGTGGCGGGGGGAGGGGAGAAGAATCATCAAAAAGGTAACTCATTAATGAACAACATCCAGAGTCACTAAAGATAGAAAAGTTATTGTTTAATTTCTTCACTTACTTGAAGTCCCCCCTTAAAAGTCTACATTTCTGAATTAGTTTCCATCTCGACTTTTGTTCCAAGATTGTCTACATACACACATTGGAATAAAAACATGAATCTTGAGATATAAGCCCCATATTTTATTAAATAGTTTGAGAATTGTAATAAGAATCTGTGTATCCCTCCATTAACTGTGCAGATCTTACTCTGTAGAAATGCCTCTAGGCAAATCAAAACATTTTCACAACAGAGAAAACCAACCTAGTTCAATGCAATAGTTCATCTGTGCTTCCTATCCCACATCCGATAATCTAGCTAAGCCAAGGGGCTTTTGCCTGCACTTTGCCATATCCCTAGGCAGCATTCAGAAGTACAATATGAGTCTGCCCGCCAAAAGCCACTCCATTTGCAATCCCCTCAGATTAACTCATCATAAGGGATCACCAGACATCCTTCAGCATAAAAATGTCTCAGTGTATTTACTAAGTCAGCCTGCTGAAATTGTCCCCTTTCAAGTACATTCTTGCTAAATGCAATATCTGCGATACAGAGTTAAAGTCACAAATGGTGCAGCCAAGAGAGCAAAGATAAACCAAAGGTCAAGTGCAGATATCATCCCTAGTCTTCCTGCTCAAACCCAAATAATGATGACCTAAGCCCATTCTATAGAAGAAAAACACAAAACATTTTTAAAATTAAAAACCAGTTTGAGTTGGACACTTTGGAATGCACTTGATAATAGGGATGGTTGACTTAATTTAATCAAATATAGGCTTAATTTAGAATTAATTTGTTTTTGGGAAAGTTCTCACATTTTATTAAGATCTTAACCAATTAATCGTTATTGCTGTTCAGTCATTTTTAATTCCTTATGAGAAAACCATATTAAATGTGCTCTTGCATATAAAATTAATAAATAATAGGACTACATTTTGTATTCCAGAAATAGAATAGAATGGAATACAATTTTTTATTGGACAGATGTGATTGGACACACAAGGAATTTGTCTTCGTGCAAATGCTCTCAGTGTACATAAAAGAAAAGATATATTTGTCAAGAGTCAAGAACATCAGGTATAACACTTAATAATAGTCATAGGGTACAATAAGCCATCAAATCATACTAGGAAATAGTCAATATAAATTGTAAGGATACAAGCAACAAAGTTACAGTCATACAGTCACAAGTGGGAGGGTGATAAGGAGTGATGAGAAGATTAACAGTAATAGTAGTGCAGACTTTATAGTTGGACAGTGTTGAGGGAATTATTTGTTTAGCAGAGTGATAGTGTTTGGGGAAAAACTGTCCTTGTATCTAGTTGTTCTGGTGTGCAGTGCTCTAAAGTGTCATTTTGAGGGTAGGAGTTGAAACAGTTTATATCCAGGATGTACAGGAATAAGTTAACCTGGTTTATATGCATCTCTTAGAGCAGGGTTGTCAAACTTGCATTGTCACAGTGGCATAATGTGACATCTCAGGACTATTTCACCCTTTGCTAAGCTGGACATGGGTGTGGCCAGCATGTGATGCATCCAGCCCATAGGCTGTGAGTTTGACAGTATCGTTTTGAAAGAAAATGTGTGTCTCCCTTTTTAATTCTCCAACTAAATGGATTAAAGGTGGAAGCTACCCATTTTAGTATGACTCAGCATGAGACTCCAAAGGCTGCCTGAACTGTGTGATCACAAAGGATTTTGCTTCAAGACTTGAACAAGAGATTTGACAGGCTTTTTCATCTGGATATAGATGGGAAAAGTAACTCTTTTTTTTTTACACTGTCCCACCTACTCCTTTTAAGGTCAACAAAGGCTGGCATCTTCCAATTCAAAACAGAATACTCAATCTGAATGTAGAACAACAACTTCTTCTTCTTCTTCTTCTTCTTCTTCTTCTTCTTCTTCTTCTTCTTCTTCTTCTTCTTCTTCTTCTTCTTCTTCTTCTTCTTCTTCTTCTTCTTCTTCTTCTTCTTCTTCTTCTTCTTCTTCTTCTCCTCCTCCTCCTCCTCCTCCTCCTCCTCCTCCTCCCCCCCTCCTCCTCCTCCTCCTCTAACAGTTTGTCTGAAATGTAGTTGTGGTCTGCCCATTCTCAGTCTCCCCAGTCTTATTCAGTCTCTAAGAGTTATCAGGCATTTGCTAGCTGTGCAAAGAGCTCCTAAGGAGATAATATGGTGTTTTGTGGTCACTCTGAGTTGAGGGCAGAGCTGTTGATGTTTGAATCCAATTTTTCCCTGTCTCATACATTTTCCTCCACTCTGAGGTATTTTATGCAAGCTGTAGTCAGAAGATTTGGATTCTTTCTCTTTTCTGGCTGATAATGGCATCACCATATACAATGTGCCAAAATTCCAGAATGACACATATGGTCTAGTGTTTACTGTATTTTTGAAGTTAGTTAGAATAATTTTAAATCATCTGTCCCACCTCAGCTAAGTAAAAACTTGTCCAGTTATAATCCTGCAGAGTCTCTGAATCTTACTAGCCAGAATTTGGAAAATTCTCAGAATGTAGCTTTGACAAAAGGACTTAAGATGTTGTCAACAATATTCATATAGTGCTCTAGGTGTCTTGTTTTAAGGGAGATATTAATGTATTTTTCTAAGTAGCCTTGCTTTAACTAGAAGCATTGACTTAAAAATGCTAATCTTTAATTAATTATCTGAATCAAAAATGCTTTAGTAATCTAAATCTTCATCATCTTGAAGAATCATCTCACTCCCCCTCTCATTACAGTTGTTGCTTCAAAGAGGTGTTTGTATTGACGTTTTGTCAAAGTACTCTTTTAGAGATTTACAAAAAAGATTTTCAAAAGTTTGTTAATTATTTGTTTATATGCTTCCTATTCACCAAGCAGCTAAGAAGAGTTAAAACATCACAACATGAAAAGAAGAAAAAAACATACACCCACTATGGTAGGTGCAAAATGTATATCATATAAAATTAGAGTGATCTCGCATACTGTCCTGGCTCACTGCCTTGGAGAAGAGCTGGGTCCCCTAGATCTATTTAAAGATCAGCAGTATGGAGGAAAGATTCAGGGACATCAGATCTTGGAGCAGATTCCTTAGAGCAGGAACTATGACAAAGAAGGTTTCCATAAGATGGAGCTATGCCTTAGAGCAGGAACGATGACAAAGAAGGTTCCCATAAGATCATCCTATTTAACTGATAGAGCCCAAAGCCTGCCTATAGATCTTGTAGGGCAGGAGAAGATAACTATAGACAGATGATCCTACAAATATCTAAGTCTCAGAAGACATACAGAACTTTGTAGGTAACCACTGCCATCTCAGACTCCCTGGGAAATCCACTGGTTATTCACTGGTGCAGCTCACTAATTAACAGTTTTATATCAGCATATCAAGGTTGCACTTAACTTTTTATGTTGCAACATTTTGGATAAGCTGTAGCTTCTGAATGGTTTTTAAGAGTAACTCATGGCATATTCTACCAGTCCAAACAAAAGATAACTAAGGAATGGTCTGTGAGTAAGACCCCTTGCATAAATGTAGCAATTGGCATACCAATGAATTTGTCATGGTCATGGCTTCTACCTGCTCTTCAAGCAAGAGTCAAGAATTGTCAGCTGCCACCTTACTCTTGCTTGGGTGCTTTTCTACCATGTGGTGACAGTCTGCCATGAACTCTGGATGGGAGGTAGAATGCTTGGGGGAAAGTGAAAGTAATGGCTGTATCTCCCCGAGATGTTGCTTCAAGATCACTCAGCTGGGAGAAGGCAGCTGCATACCAACCTATGCTTGAAGCGTCCATTCTGAAAACATCTTGCTTGAACTTTATTGGTTGGGATGGGGTCAGTGATGGGAGGCAGTTAAGGAAGGGAGAAGTTGAACTTGGAGATTTTGGTGTGTGATTCTCAGTCCTGGCTATGCATTACTGCAATGCACTTGACTTCTAATAAAATTATACCTTTCTCAGCAAATGGAGCCAGGATTGTTTCTATTTAGAGGTTTAAGTGCTGGCAGATCTGACATTGATACTCAAACTGCATACCAGTTTCATCCAGGCAAGTGGAAATCCATCCAGAATTAATAATAGAAGGTCTCTTAACCTGGGTTGCTCCAAAATACACTGCTGCTCTTATTGGATCAAGTGTCCCGTCCTAGAAAAATGGTGCATAAATCTGCCTCTTGAGTGTTGACATATTTTATAAGCTTTCCTTGTTCTCTGGGCATTTTCTTTTCTTGAGGCAACTGATTTGAACTCTTCAACATGTAGTAGGGCCCTTTTAAAGCACAGAAAATTGATTGCAGAGAGGTTAGTGATAGCATTATAGTAAACAAAACAAAGTCACTCAGAACTTTGAAAAAACTCTCAGTAAGCCAATGCCAATATGATAGTGAAATGAGAAGTCCTCTGTTACCATGTACCAGATATCATATTTCCTTTTGAAAATAGATGCCCAGTTTAAAATGTAACTTCCAAGATCACAATCCTTTAAGATGTTCATGAAAACATATTATCTGCAGTGGTAGACTTAAAAAGCTTGTAAATACTAAGACTCTTCTTCATATTGTGAATGAATCCATTGAATGTTTATGAATAAATGAACTGTAATGCCTAAAAGTTGGACTGTTATTAAACCTTGATATAATACTTATAATAGACTGAATAACCATAAGAATATGGATATAGGTTTCAAATTTAGAGATGTTCCTTTTCCATTCTATGCATTCCTATTTTTCTTTAAGCTTTGAGGGGAAAAATACTGACATTACCAATATACGTATAGTAATTATTATATAACAGAATAATAAGTAGGACTGGAAAGAAAAATATGAATATTAGCATAATTAATGATTATTAATTTTAGAACCTGAGTTTTTTTTTAAAGAGACAAGAGTTCAAAACTTTTATCTGGATACTTGCACTTCATGAACTATGGATAGATTAAACATTTTACATACATAAAAGTATGAGATGTCTGTGTGAATCTGAAAAATTAATACAGACTGATAAGGATGTTAGGTTTGCACTTAAAGCAGGAAAAAAAATCCCCATAGGATTTAATGGACATCTCGCAAGCAAACTACTGAGAAAACAATAGTGTGATGAAAGATAAGAGACGCATGAACCTTGCAACCAAGGAAAGGCAAAACTCCTGCATTCTGCCTATGAAAAATAATATTGGAGACAATTTTAATTTCATCAGCAAAGTGATAAAATGAATAAAGAATATAGGGTGGCCACATCATTTGATGAGATGGAATGACATCTGGATAACTGCTAGAATAGTGGTTCTTAACCTGTGGTCCGTAATACACTAAGAGGCTGCAATATCATCACAGTGTGTCTGCAAAGGCTTGAAGAAATGTTATGATTTAAATCTTGAGTTACGTCTTAATGGTCCATCACTATTGTTGGTGGCCAAAAATGGTATTTAAAATGGGTCCATGGTGAAGAAAAGGCTGAGAACCAATGCTCTAGAAAAAGAAAAAATGAATTATCTGTTATTTACACAAATGACGTAAATTATGATGTAATACATAAATTTACATAAATTATTTGAATGTTTTCAAATAATTGCAAACAATTAACATTATTATTTTTATTCACAATACTAGTTTGAAATAGACTGAGTACAGATGTTGTTAATTCTGTTGGCAAGTGATCCTACAATTAGACTGGAAGACTGGATCCATTTGAGTGCTTTCGTGCTTTTGAATGATGGAAGGAAGTTGTAATAAATGAGGTCACCGCTGATTTGTTCCCCGTGAATATTTAAATCTGAATTCATATCCTTTCAAAATGTTCAGAAACTTCAACTTCAAGTAATCTCCTCTGCATTGTAATTGAAATTAAGTTGTGGGTTTCAATACTTTCATTAGTTTTGCATTCTTTGTTGAAATTAAATATCACCTTTGATTAATTTGACTGGTTCACTGAAAGCACACTGGTCAAAGTCAAAAATGTGATTTTGATTAGCATGCCAACAATGTGTTGCAGAAACATGATTGAAACAAATCCAGCTTTTCAATCACCTGCTGGGCAGCCCAGAGCAAAATAATGGAAAATGGGGTTTGTTTTCAAAAAAAACTTTCAGGAGGGAGGCAGCCTTAGCCAGCAAACATCCAATGGCTCTGATTGTACAAGTAGAATAATTCTTTTGCAGAGAAGTTATTCTGTAAATGTTTGTGCACCAAAGCATTCCCTGGATCAAGGACATCATTTGTTTGAGCTTTTTCAATCCTGATTATTATCACTCATCTCTGACTCATTTCATAGACCTTAAGTAAATTAAGTAAATTAAGTGCATATCTTTATGAGACCTCAAGATATAGTTTTCTCCATTGGCTAGCTTCCAGCTGTTAACTTAATTACAGAGGCTTCATAAGACTTAACTAATTTGGTTATCAGATAAGTTTTAAGAAATATGTTAAATTCAGATACCCTATAAAGCCCTTAATGAGGGCTTTTGAGTATCACAGATCTGCCTTCTTTAACCTGTATTAGCTTGACCAGCTAAGATAATGAAGAAATGACTCTACAATTGTCTCACATCTTGGAGGTCAAGGAAACCAATGCTAGAAGGTGCTATTTCTCATTGTGGCACTGAGTGACAAGTGTCTCTCTGCAGAGATGATCCTCCTTGATGGCTTTCAAAAGGTTTTAAAAAACTGAGTTTTTCAAAAGAAAGAGTCATCAAACTATACGTACCAATAACAACTCCCAAAAGCAAAGACAAACAAACAAACAAACAAATTACCCATAACAATAAGGAAGCTTCAATCCAAAAAGAAATCACTTTGGCAAAAAAACAAATCTGGTCATGTTGCCAACTTCAAAAATCAATACAAAAATTTATGCCACCAGATAAAGACTGAATGCACCAATTATCACATTAAACAAGAAGAAAACCTTCTATGCACCAATTCCATCCGCACTTTCTACAATTTTGTAAACAACAAACTAAAAGATTCAAGGTCCGTCCCACCCCTGAAAGGACCAAATGGTGAAGACTGCAACAATGCCACCATTAAAGTCAACCTTTTTAACACATTCTTTGGCTCAGTATTTGTAAACAGCAATGGATCGTGCCCATATTTTCTAGTCGAACCACAGACTACTACAATGATCCAATACATATAGATTTCACAGAAGACAATGCAGAAGACATTTCACAGAAGACAATGAAGACAAAGCACTATGCAGTCTAAAACCATCTCTATCTATTGGACTGGATGGAATATGTGCCTACTTCTTAAAAAAGCTACCACTGCCATAGCCGAACATCTAAGCATAATCTTTGAAAAATCTTTCAGGACCAGCTCCTTGCCAAACCTATGGTCACAAGCCATGATCATCCCCATCTTCAAAAAGAGAAACCCCAGCCTAGGTGAAAATTATAGACCAATCTCTTTATGCTGTTTCACCTATAAAGTCATGGAATCAATTATTAACCAATCCATTATCCTCCACTTAGAGACAAACAACCTACTCTCTAATAAACAATTTAGTTTCAGAAAAAAAAAACTATCCTGCAATCTGCAACTGTTACACTGCAGAAACATATGGACTACACAACTCAATCAGGGCAAAGCAATAGATGCAATCTACATAGACTTCTGTAAAGCCTTTGATTCAGTGGTACATGACAAACTACTACTAAAAATAAAATCTTATGGTATCTCTGGACATCTGCATAACTGGATAGAAGCATTCCTGTCAAACAGACAACAAATGGTCAAAATTGGGAGCGTCCTATCAAATTCTGTACCTGTCAACAGTAGTGTCCTCCAGGGCAGTGTTTTAGGACAAACTCGCTTCATACTCTATACAAATGACCTCTGTGATCATATTAAGAGCAACTGTTCTCTTCGCTGATGATGTAAAGTTATCCAACACCACAGACAATACTGCTACCCTTCAAAAAGACCTTGACTATGTATCAGAATGGTCAAACAAATGGCAACTTCAAATCTCAACAAATAAATGCTCTGTCTTACTTATTGTCCAAAAATAAATAAATCAGAAAATAAAATACAAGCTGAATTATCAAGACCTTGTTGATGATCCAAACTCTGTCAAGGACCTTGGAGTTCTCATCTCTAATGATCTAAGTGCTAGAGCCTACTGTAACTACATAGCCAAGAAGGCATTAAGAGTAATCCTACTTAGCTTTTTCTCTGGTGATATCACACTACTAACAAGAGCATACAAAACATTTGCTAGACCAATACTTGAATACAGCTCATCTGTCTGGAACCTGCATTACATATATGATATTAACACAGTTGAGAAAGTCCAGAAATATTTCACAAGAAGAGTTCTCCACTCCTCTTCTCATTGCAGAATACTTATGCCACCAGACTTGAAATTCTAGACCTAGAAAAACTAGAACTATGCCGCCTTCGGTCCAATTTAAATATAATATATAAAATCATACATTTCAATGTCCTACCTGTCAATGAATACTTCAGCTTCAACCATAACAATACAAGAGCACACAATAGATACAAACTCAAGGTTAATCACACCAAACTTGATTTCAGGAAATACAACTTCAACAACAGAGTGGTCAATGTCTGGAATAGTCTACCTGATTCTGTGGTTTCTTCCCCAAACCCCAAAAACTTTAACCTTAGACTGTCTACTATTGACCTCACCCCTTTCCTAAGAGGTCTGTAAGGGGCATGCATAAGCGCACCAATGTGCCTACTATCCCTGTCCTATTGTTTCTTTTTTATTTTTCTTATATGTATCTATTTCATGTATCCATAACTATGTTTATACTTATACCTGTTATCTTACAATTGCTTGACAAAATGAATGAAGAAAGAAAGAAAGAAAGAAAGAAAGAAAGAAAGAAAGAAAGAAAGAAAGAAAGAAAGAAAGAAAGATAGATAGATTGAGGCAGAGTACAAGTTCAACAAACCAATAAAATATTTCCCTGCTATGGACTGTTGTGATGGAGATCAGTTTAAGAACAGTATCAATAGGTGATGTAATCGATATTATTTATTTACCATACAAGAATCTATTAGGTCAGGGATCAGCAACCATGGGTCTGGAGCCATATGTGGCTCTTTCATCCCTCTGCTGCAGCTCCTTGTCACTAGTTAGCTCCACAATTGATAGGACTTTTGGTTAGGAGAGATAGAGGAAAAAGGATGCCGTGCTAGGATGAAACTCTATGGTGGGGGAACCGGACTTCTGGTCAATCCAGAATTAAACAGGGTCTTCCAGTTAGGACCTTTGTGCCTCTCTGAATACTTAAAGTTGCTGACCTCTGTATTAGGTAAAACTACCCTCAAGTGAAACCTATTCCTGGCTATTTTATGATGGCAAACATGCAATTTTCTTGGCAATTTTCTTGAGGTTTTTCATTTCCATCACTGTCTTTTGGGGTGGTTTATATTTCCCCCCCCACAGTTTTTTACAGGTATTCCTTCTTCTTCTTTTTGTACTATATCCATCATCAGATGTTGGTGATCATATAGGTGACCCATTTTTATCAAAAAGTGCTGCTGAGTTTTGCATAGCGGTTCCCATGGGTTCCCAGTGGTTCCCTGCAAAGATATTCCTTAGTGGTTCTCATCCCATTCCACTATACCCAATCCTACTTCTCTTACAAATTCAGACAAGGATTCAAAAAGATGATGCCACTTTCTGAAATACACCTGTGCATAAATAGCAGTGATCTTTTAACAGATTATTTTATGAAATATTTAAATGCCAACCCTCCAGCTTCATGTTTCAAGCTTATATTTCTCAAATGCCAAAGTTTCATTAAAAAGTATGTGTATGTATCATTAAAAAAGAGAGATGGGTTAAAATGTTTCCATCCTTTTCATTGTCCCCCCAAAAACATTACTGTGTATTACATCAGAGATTTCTAGCGATTGTCACATCTTGCAGCCTTTAGTTAAACATCTTTTAGTTGGTTGCTACGTATTGAACATGGAAGGCTATTTTCCTTTGGAAAAAGTTTACAATGAAGACAAACTCTGGATTTTCTGAATAGCAAATAGGCAAATCTGCAAGGCAGTTGGAGAGAGGGGTATGTGACAACTTAGGGCCATGTTAGCCTCATTCAATTTGATAGAATGCAATGTAGTATTTCACAGGCATCAAATGCAACTCACTGAATATTAAATGTGATCATCAAGCATGAAATATCAAGTTAAGCAAATTGCAAGGCTGGGCACCTGGATTGACACACTGCTAGATTTGGAATTCTAATATTAATTGAAAAACAAGAGACTTTTTAAATCTTGACTCTTGCAGTTTGTTAAAAAGCTTTGTGATGTATGTATAAAATAAAATGTTATGCTAATAGGTAGACTAAAATGATAGATATGAGTGAAACATTCCCCACTCACGTTGGATTGATCCAGAGATACAATTTCTTTTTCTAAATGCATGAGATGAACTTTTGGGTCACTTTCTCCACCAATTGATATTTCTAGAAAAGAGATGCTAAATTCCTATTTTTTTTTAGCTTTCCCAATAGCTTCTTCTTTTCAAAACATTGGCTATGGAGTGCTTCATTGATCTTTCCTATACTATTCCCCAGTACTGGTTATCTCATAGAGTATGGTAATAGATCTTCCTTCCTTCCCTCTGAATAGAATTATTTTTTGTGCCCATTATAGTTGATCAGGTGTGGAAAGAATATGTAGTTCATAAGAAAGTTATTTTGAGGGTGAGAAAGATCAAACAAGTTCATTCAACTCAAAATATTTGTATGGAACAAAAACTCAGGTTCTTCTGTATACATGAGATGAAATTTTGGAAAATATACAAGGGTTTTCTCTTTTTTTTAATTGTTACATTCAGTTTTTATGTTCTTAATAGTTTTATTTGTACACTGCTCAGAGTCCCTCTGTTTGGAATATGGGCAGTTTCTAAATTTGAGTTATAAGTAAATAAATACATATAGCTTGAAGGAAGATCACTAGCCACTCACCTATATCAATAATGGATTGCAATTAGCTGGCCTTCAGTAGTTAAATTTAAGTAGTTAAATTGAATAGGTTTGTTCCAACAACTGAAGTCAACACAGGTTAATGCACTAAGTGATGTAAAATCATATATCCTATAGTGTGATATATTTATACCTAATACAGTACAATATATTAAATATACCAGAAGTAACTGTAGTCATTTACTATAAGTCAAATTTGTAATGGCATTCAGCACAGAAACCCAAAATTGAAGTATTTGTGTATACCTTCATTTTACTTAGCATTATTGTAAAATAAACCAATGTTTAGATCTGAAGCAACAGGAAATACATTATTTACCTGTAATATTCAGTAACTAATTTTGCAAACCATATTTCCTAATCAAAGCTGTGTTCCTGTATTCTTGCTTTTAGTAAATTTCCAAACACAAAACAAACATTTAATTTATTAGTTGTAATTATATCTATTCTGAGTGTCTCCTTCATTACAGTTCCTTCCTAAATCTCTTAATGCCAACATATTATTTATTTCATATTCACCTGCTTTGAAAAATTATGGTGACTCAGAATTTAATTTTCTATCTGATGTGTTTTCACATGATGTTTTTCAAGAATAAAAACTACATGATTGGAATGATGGAATCCAATGAAGATTTTTCTCTGAGCCAAAAGTCACCCTGAACTTAAGACATATTAGCTGATCAATAACAACCTTTTATGCATTCCATAATATAGAAATAAGCTGAGAAGTCGAGTTTTAAAATTAAATCTTAAAAAAAAAACCTGTGCAATGACAACACACACACACACACATACACACACACACATGTATGAGTATAATATATGTGTGTGTATGTTTGTGTGTATGTATATGAATATAAAGGTGTATAGGTTTGTATGTGTGTATATGTATATGTACATGTGTATGTATACACATCACACACACACCAGTCTTTAGGGAAGTGAGTTAGAATCTTTATTATAACAGAATCTTAATTCTCATGAATTAAAACTCCCAAACTAGACCATAAATTTATAATACCTAATTTTTTGGAGTTTTGCAATTATTTTTGATAGAGAAATAGCCATAATATCATCAGCATATAAAGATAATTTATATTCAGTTGAAAATGCCAGCTCATGTTTAATATCTTGAAACTATTTTATGGAAGAACTCATTGGTTCCAGGATCAAAATGAAGATTAAAGGAGACAAAATTCATCCATCTTGGGTGCCACAATATAGATAGCTTGAAAAACAAAACCTTTGGTAATTACTCTAACTATTGGATGAAAATTCAGAACAATAATACAATGAACAAAAGATGGCAGAAACCCATACCTTTTCAGACCACATTTCATAAATTCAATCTGGAATAATTTAAATCACAGTGTCCAACAAAATTAAAGCAGCTAATTTGTATTACTTTTGAGTAATGGTAAAAAAAGGATAGCATAAAAGATTATAACCAACTGACACACTGTTTGTATATAATTGAAAGAGGGTTTTATGTTTTTATGTTTTGTTCGTATGTTTGTTGTAAAAAATAAAAAATTCAGGAAAAAAATTAAAGCAGATAATTTATCTGGAGCAAAATCACTGGTTTGGTATTGTCAAAGATTGTCTATTTTTTTAATAAATCCAGTTTGAGATTGATGTATTATAGATAGTATCATTTTTGTCCAGCCTCCTGACTTGCACTGAAGTTAATATTTTGCCATCCACATTAAGTAATGATCTTAGTCTATAGTTTGCATATCTTTATCAGGCTTTAATATTAGCATAATGTAAGCCTCATGAAATTTAGAAAGATGGATTGTAGACCTCCAACAACATATATGCCAATAAGTCTTTTAATATTATGTTTGTGGGGTTTTCCCTAGTATATAGATTGTAGAGTTTTTATTGTTGTTGTTTCTTATAATGACAGTGATGGTGCCAATTAGGATATTTTTTTTCCTGAGAAATTTCTTCCATTTCAGTACTTTCTAGGAAATGTATTAATTAGCTGTTTGATTTCAGGACTCCCTACTTGGAAAAATTGAGCGTAAAACTGATGAAACTTGTTCCAAGTGGTAAAAAACAAATTACCCAAAACAATAAGGAAGCTTATTGTTAACCTAATCCTACATAGCCTTTTCTCTGGTAATATCATGCTACTAATGAGAGCATACAGCTCATCAGTCTGGAACCCACATTACGTATCTGATATTGAGAAAGTCCAGAAATATTTCACAAGAAGAATTCTCCATTCCTCTACTCATTGCAGAATACCTTATGCCACCAGACTCGAAATTCTAGATCTAGGAAACCTAGAACTACGCCGCCTTTGGTCCGATCTAAGTATAGTATATAAAATCATACATTGCAGTGTCCTACCTGTCAATGAATACTTCAGATTCAACCATAACACACAAGAGCAAACAATACCCTGTTTCTCCAACAATATGGCCTCCCCCAATAGGAAGTCCTAGCATGTTTTATAGGCATGAAATGAAATTAAGCCCCTCCCCGCAAATTAAGGCCTATATTAAAACATGCAAAATGGGGGGGAATGGTGGGGGGGCTTGCTGTTAGGAAGTACTTTTGTTGCACACCCAGATATGGTGCTGCCTGCGTTGACCCTGATACAAAGTGCCCCACCAATGCCGAAGTCAACATCCAAGCCGTCGCCACCCACCCGAAGATGCAAGGGGGAGGAATTAAGTCACTCCCCAAAAGACAGCCTAGCCATTTTTTCAGGGCTCAAAAAAAAAAAAAAAAAAAAAGACCCAGCCTTATTATATGAGAAACACGGTAGATACAAAGTAAAGGTTGATCACACCAAACTTAATTGCAGGAAATACGACTTCAGCAACAGAGTGGTCAATGTCTGGAATACTCTACCTGGCTCTGTGGTTTCTTCCGCAAACCCTCAAAAATTTAACCTTAGACTGTCTACTATTGACCTCACCCCTTTCCTAAGAGGTCTGTAGGGGACATGCATAAGCACACCAACATGCCTACAATCCCTGTTCTATTGTTTATTTTATTTTATTTTATTATTTTTCTTATATGTATCCATGTATTCATAACTATGTTTTTACTTATACCCATTATCTTGTAAGCAATTGACAAAAATAAATAAATAAATAAACCATCCAATCTTTTCCCCGGATTTCCAATATTTCTGAATAATAGCTCCTTGTTGCTCTCTGAGCTTGATTATTTTCTTGTAGACATTTCATTACCCAAACTAGCTAACATCATCAATGCTCTATATTTGTATACTGTGCAAAAGAGACAATCAACAAACCAAAAGGGTAGCAAAAAGACAAAAACACCTCCCCACCAGCAATCAACACCCAGATGTGCATAGATTAACACCAATATTAGTATCAGACCAGCAATCAAGAAGTGAACAATACCCCAGTGAGAAAACTACCAAACAAGCCAACAGTAAACAGCCCAACCAACATAAAGAAACATCTGCAAATAAACAACCAAACTCAAAGAACACCAAGGCCCCCTCATTTCAGCCCTGAGCTTTAAATATTCTCCTTTATTGATACATTTCAGAGAGTATTTTGATGTACTACAAATTAAGAGCCGTGGCTTGAGATCTAATGCTTATCTAAGTTTTTGTACCAGATCTAGTACAAGTGGCTTTGTATCTACTTCTGTTATGCAAGATGACAGCCCTTTACATGGAATAAAATGAGCCACTTTGGTAAACCATTCTACTACCACTAGAATGGTAATAAAACTATGCCAATCAGTCTCATTATTGTGGCAAAGATGCAAGTCTACTTCCTGGAGGGGAAAAGAAACATAACATTGTGGAAAAGTTGTCTTTCAGCCACAGAAAAACAAACAAACAAAAATCAATCTGTGGACCTTCCTGGAAATCATTTGACACTTTTTTTTTGAAAATTTTATTTGGGTTTTCACAAAAACAAAATACAAATAAAACATCTTTTTTGAAAATAGCATGGTCCCAGGTTATCACTTCTTCATACAGACACAAAACTCAATTTCATGCTCATTTTTATATTATATTCCATATCTTATTACCATTTTATATTTTCTACATAATTTTCCCCTCTTCTAATTTTCTCAACTTTGTTTTGATTATCTCAATTCAAATCATTATATTTATACTTTTGTCTGTCCTGTTACAATTTCACATTATCTTTTCTTATTAAACAAATTTTTCCCTGTAGTTACCAATTAGAGTGTGACACCTTTATATCCTTTAATTTTCTCCATTCAAGCTCTTATTTAAGCTTCCATGTATAGATTTAAGATTATAGCATTCAATATAATACATAACTTCCAATCAAATTCTGCTTGGTACATTCTTAAAATAGACACTATATTCTTAAAAAGAAAAAAAAATATATATATATATATATATATATTTGTTTTCTGAGGTTATATATATATATATATGTAAATAAAACACTTTCCATTCCAATTCAATTCTATCATTAATATGCATTAAAATCTTTAATATCTTCAACATTTCTTTTCAGTTGAATATCATACTTCCTTGGAAACACTTATAAACTTTCCATAGTTAATTCTTTTTTCCCCATATTTCTCACTTATATTTTTATAAATCATTACTAATAATTAAAAATGTTCCCTTTTAATTCTCTCAATCATTTTAGTTCATTTATTTATTAACAAAAATCCCACTGCATTACAATAAATATTTTATCCATCATCATATTTTCTAAAGTTATTTCTATTTGTAATATAACAAAGCTATCTTATGTACCTTTGCAGAATCCCTTTTACAATTAAATTTTCACCCATTATCTCTGAACAAACTTATGGTTACAATCCTTATATCTTTTCCTTGTTTCTCCATTTCTTGTTACTGTCTTTTACAACTTCTTTTCCTTGCCTTCTTCCCCCTCTTCTTCTCCCTCCCCCTTTTACCCCCTTGTCTCTCTACTTCTGACTTTCTCATCTGTAATCCCCTCTTCTGTTGCTTTCTAATATTATATTTATCTTTCAAATTGTTCTTCTTTTTGGTTGTTTTTTCTAATCTTAAACCTTTCACTCTCTTTCCCCCCTTTTCTTCTCCCCCCACTTAAAATTATTTGATCATTAAAGATGGCTTCTTCTTTGTCCCAATCTTCTTGTTCTGCAAGTGTTTCTTGTTGCCTCTCATAGTTTCAGATCTCCATTTCTAAGAATTGAAACACGAAGCCAAAAGAACTTCTCCCTTCTTGTACATCTTCTTTCCATTTTTAAGTTCCGTTTTCAGTTCTTCTAAGAGTGATACCATTTTAAAAACTTTTAAACAACCACCCAGTTAATTGTAGTCATCTAGATGCAAAAACCAAAAATCACCAAATAATCCAAATAATCCAAGGCTGTTTCTACTTGCTTCTTTTTTCCACTTTCTCTTCCTGGGGTTCTATTATTTTGTTACCAAGTTTGAGGAATCTTGTTAAAATTTCACTGTAAATTCCTTTTAATTACAGTTCCATTCCTTAATTTCAGGCAGTCTCCTCCATTTTTCCAGATCCTGCCCCTCTATTCTTTTTTTTCCTCCTTTCTAGCTTTTAAAAACTTTTAAATGTCCAGAAATCTTTATTTATCCCTTTGACTTTTATTTTCAGCTTAGATGCCTATTAATGTCAAAGTGGATTTTTTTTTTCAGTTTCTTGCTTAAGTCTCTTAGCTGTCAGTGTAAGGAAGGGAAGAAAAAAAACCTAATCCTTTCCCTTCTCTCTCTCCTTCGCAGCTTTAAAATCTTCTTTGGGAACAATGTTGTTAAATTTAAATTCCAGGGTACCTTATTTGTTGCTTTTGCTGTTTGACCCGGTCAACCAAAACTTTCTCTTCTTATCTTCCTCCTGCACATTCTTTTCCAGTCGAGTTCTTCTTTGTGGTGGCCATTTCTGACCACCCCTACAACCGCCTTCAGGAAAGGGAGTAATGGCCAGCTGGGGAGGAGAGGTGCGGCTCTCCTCAACCCTGCAGGCAGTCTCCCCCCTCTTCACCACCTCTATGGGGTGGCTTAGCCCCGAAACCAGCTGGCCCGGGATGCTCCAGCGGTGAGCATGGATCGAAGCTTCGGAGAGATGGGGTTTTGGTCTGTCACCGAAGAAGCTCAAACTGGAAGTCGAAATCATTTGACACTTGATACAGGCGTTTTCTTGTAAAAAAAGAAAAAGAAAAATCTAATCCAGCAAATGCACTTTGCCAATTCCTCCAAAAAGGGACACTCCTTGGAGTGTCCCTTTTTGGAGGGAGTGGCAAATTTTTCAGTTTTCAAGGTGGCAGCAGGAGGAACAGATAGGAAATGTCACATTCAGGCTTGTGTGAAAGAGCATCTGGCATTTTTTGTGAGTCAGGAACATGTGTAATATGAAAGTTAAAGTGAGAGAAAACTTAATGTTCATTTCAGGAAATGGAAATGCCTATTCAGTCATTTTTTTTCTTTCAAAAAGGCTGAGAATGAATGCCACCTTTTCCTGTTCTATTTTTGTGCAATCTTGTGATCTGTGTTTCAATTTGCTGCCTATGCTACTTACTCTTCCAATAGCAGGGTGCTTCACAAATCTCTAGCCATGATCTAGGTGCAGAATACTGAATACAGTGTCTCTATGGTCAGAAAATAATGAGGCTTTCAAGATTATGGTCAGGCTCTTTTAGGATGGCAAACTCAGGAAATCAGACAGCCCTTGGATTTCTGGAAAATATCTTTATTACTTTTAGGATAATGCAACAGTCTCCAAAGCCTGCCAAAGCAATTTTCCAGATCAACATATATTTGACATAAGTAAGGTGAAATTACTCTGAGTAACTTTCTCAAACTTCTTCTGCACCAAGGAACTTATTCTGTAAAGGCCAGGCATCTTTCTCTGGAATTTCAGAGGCTGCTAAATATTCTGTCATATCCATGGATCCAAAACGTGCCAGCCTTAAATTCATAAATGTATTGTTCATCTGTTCAGAAATGATTTCAGCACTAATTTCAAATATGTTATTTATTTATTTGATTTGATTTGTCAATTGCTTACAAGATAATAGGTATAAGTATAAACATAGTTATGAATACATGAAATGGATACATATAAGAAAAAAAAAGAATAGGTCAGGGACAGTAGGCACATTTGTGCACTTATGCATATTATTATATTACATTATTTTTATATTATATGATGTTATCTGTTCTTGCTGGGGCAGCAATAGAGCAAATCTCTGGGCAGTTTACAATGTCAAAGCATTATTTGTATATTGCCCCCAACAATCTGGGTCCTCATTTTATCAACCTGGATGGAACAGTGAGTCAAGCTTGAGTCCTGTCAGGATCAACTCCAGGCTGTGGGCAGAGTTAACCCGCAATACTGCACTTTAACAGCTATCAGGGCTCTTGGTTCTTCAGTATTCCCTGTTCAATGTGGCTTCCCCTGCTCATTCCCATTTCATGGAAACTCAGTGCTTGCTAGGTAAGAAAGTGCACCATCAACACAAACTACATAGAAAGGGAAAAAAAACTCCTCCATGTTACCTATTCATTTATCCATTCATTATTTAGCCAAAGATATATTCTGCTTTGTATAGTTAGATAGGGTTTTTCTAGAGTTAAAAAAACCAGACTGGCTCAAATGTTATTTTAGTGCCTAATTGTGCTTCAGTCCAATTATGCATTTCACCCTTTTCTGAAAATCTTCTCTTCATCCCCTCAGTGTAAATCCTGTTTTGAAATATACAGTGCTCTGTTCTGAGACACACAGTAGCCAACATAGTAATGGTAAATAATTCCTGGCATTTCAGGAAAGGATGTATATATTTGCAAGCTAATAATACTGAATAAATAGGAGCCCAAAGGAATGAATAGTCTGTATGAACACTATGAAAACAATATTGCTGATTAAAATTAAGCAGCTTAATTTTATTACTTGATACTTTCTAGGCTTTCCCTATTAAAAACCCTTTGATTTCAGACGAGTTTTAATGATATAATTAACTAATTCTCTAAGTTGTCTAGTTGGTAATCCACTATTACTTGACAAGAAGTGGGGGAGGGGAGGAAGAGAGAGACACAGAGAGAGAATAATAAAAGGGGTGTTCTGTTAATATCCTTTTGTTCCTAAGGACTGTAGTCAAGCAGTTAACCTAAAACTCTAGAAACTTTTTCATAAGACATCAAACACTGCTGCTTTAGTGCCCGAAGGCTGACAAATATTAGAACAACTTTGACCAGCAAAGTGCATAAAGGAAAGACAATTAGCAAATTCACTTATGCCCTTGGGCTATTACATAATTGTAGGTGTAATTATGTAAGATCAGTCCTCTGTATACTCTAAGCGAAGGATCCTTAACTCTGAGAAAATGAAGGTCAACTCTCCAGTAGCTTGAGTGAATCTTGGATACCTCTCCCAAGAGATTTAAAGATGCTTCAGGTTCAGCAGCTGACTTTTTCTTCTGTGATGTCCTGCAAAGCAACATGTAGGTCATGATGTCATTGTGTCATGTCTCTGCTCCACTTTTGCAAATAAAAATTACAATAACAGTATATCATTTCTTCAATAGAGTGGCAGATTGCGACCAATTAAACCCTTTGGTTAGACACTTCTGAGCAGTATGATTAAATGAGGGTTTTCAAAAGTGCAATATACAAAATATTATATGAAAGCAGCTAATGGTGCACTAAAGCTTCTGTTGTGGCATCTGCCCTCTGGAACAACATTGTAGGAGAGTTCTGTATGGCTCCCACCCTCCAGATGTCTATGAAAAGCTGGCTTTGGTAGATTTGCATTCTGTAGGTATTGTTTAACTTTCTCCTCATCAATGTCTTCTTTCTTATACAAATGCTTATAAAAATCATAAATAATCTCTTTTTTTTCTTTGCTGCCATAACAAATTTTACCTTGGTCGTCTATTAACTGCGGTATTTTCCTCGACTCTTTCTCCTTTCTCAATTTGTATGCTAGCCATCTACCTGGCTTATTTGCATCCTCAAAATAATTCTGTTTAGCATTCCTAATTTTCTGTGCCAGTTCTTCTTTCTCTATTAAATCCATTTTATGTTTAGTTATATCCAGTTTCATTTTAACATCTTTTCTGTGTGGCATTTTCTGTAATTCTTTTTCAAGTCCCTTATATTCATCATCCAAGGCTTTAAGAGTTCGCCTTTTCCTGTTGTTCTTTTTCTTGTATAGTCTATTATCAAGCCTCTAACATAGGCCTTCATTGTGTCCCAAACATTCTGTATTGAAGTGTCTTCTTTTCTGTTCTCTTTAAAGAAGAAGGCCAATTCTTTCTCCATCCATTGTATAAATTCCTTATCCTTTAAAATAGAATTATTTAATGTCCATCTCGATCTTTTCCTTTGTCCCTTCCATTCAATTGTCAATGGGTTATGATCAGCCCAAGTACTTGTTTCAATATTTACTTCTTGAATACTAGACATTAAATCTGTTGAGATCCAAATCATATCCAGTCTGGACCATGATAGATGCCTATTTGAATAGAACGTAAATTGCTTAGATTTATCATTTCTTTCTCTCCATATGTCTTTTAAAGTTAATTCATCTATCATTTTAAAAAAGGATTTAGGAAGAGTTTTCCTGTTATGCTTTACTGTTGTTGCAATATAGTCAAGTCTATTATCCACAATTCCATTAAAGTCTCCCATCATAATTACATTAGCATAGTCAAGTTCGGCAGTCTTAGTATGTAATTTTCTATAGAATTCTTCCTGTTTATCATTCAGATTGCATAAATTGCAATCAAAAGTATCTTTCTATTATTGTCCATTATTTCTACCATTAATATTCTCCCATCATCATCTGTATAAATCATTTTTGCTGGAATGGCCTCTTTAATATATAAAACCACCCCTCTTTTCTTGGATTGTGTCAAAGAGGTAAACAATTTCCCTAATTTTGGTTGTAATAACAATTGTTCATGTTGCTTTTTAATATGAACTTCTTGTAAACAAATTATGTCGAACCTTAATTTCATTAATTTATGGAAAATCTTCCTTCTCTTAGCAGCTGAGTTCAGTCCATTTATATTCATTGTAATCAATTTTTTTTCTTCCATAATTATGTTTTATATTTAGATTTAACCACTCTCGTGGGTCTTGCCTCACGTTGATCTTTAATATCCACTTGTCCACCTACTGCACCTTCTTCTTTTCCAACCTCCATTTGTTCCTCTTGAAATTCAATTGATGGGACCTCCTTTCCTGCTCCTCCTTCTCTGCCTCCAAAACCTCTGCGCAAAACAGTTCTGCTTTCTCAATTGAATCAATTCTATGTCTCTGTTCCTGCCACGTAAACATCAATCCTTCTGGAATCAACCACCTGTAAGACACCTCTTTTTCCAATAACCTTTTAGTCAGGAATCGGTATTCTCTTCTCATCTCTCTCACTCTTCTAGGTATTTGTTTTAAAACCAAAATTTCTTTACTTTTGTATTTCAGTGGCTTCTCTCTTGCTACTTGCAATATTTGTGTCTTCAAAGATTTTTAATAAATCTAATATGAACTTCTCTGGGTAGGTTATTTCTCATCGCATATCTTGTAAAAACTCGATATATCTCATCAATTCCATCCATCATCTTCTCTTCTGTTATCTCGGCGCCTCCGCCAAGTCTAATTCTATTCAAATCTATTTTTTTCCTCCTTTCTTTTTAAAACTTTTAAATGTCCAGAAATCTTTATTTATCCCTTTGACTTTTATTTTCAGCTTAGATGCCTATTAATGTCAAAGTGGATTTTTTTTTCAGTTTCTTGCTTAAGTCTCTTAGCTGTCAGTGTAAGGAAGGGAAGAAAAAACCTAATCCTTTCCTTCTCTCTCTCCTTCGCAGCTTTAAAATCTTCTTTGGGAACAATGTTGTTAAATTTAAATTCCAGGGTACCTTATTTGTTGCTTTTGCTGTTTGACCGGTCAAGCAAAACTTTCTCTTCTTATCTTCCTCCTGCACATTCTTTTCCAGTCGAGTTCTTCTTTGTGGTGGCCATTTCTGACCACCCCTACAACCGCCTTCAGGAAAGGGAGTAATGGCCAGCTGGGGAGGAGAGGTGCGGCTCTCCTCAACCCTGCAGGCAGTCTCCCCCTCTTCACCACCTCTATGGGGTGGCTTAGCCCCGAAACCAGCTGGCCGGGATGCTCCAGCGGTGAGCATGGATCAAGCTTCGGAGAGATGGGGTTTTGGTCTGTCACCGAAGAAGCTCAAACTGGAAGTCGAAATCATTTGACACTTGATACAGGCGTTTTCTTGTAAAAAAAGAAAAAGAAAAAATCTAATCCAGCAAATGCACTTTGCCAATTCCTCAAAAGGGACACTCCTTGGAGTGTCCTTTTTGGAGGGAGTAACAAATTTTTCAGTTTTCAAGGTGGCAGCAGGAGGAACAGATAGGAAATGTCACATTCAGGCTTGTGTGAAAGAGCATCTGGCATTTTTGTGAGTCAGGAACATGTGTAATATGAAAGTTAAAGTGCAGAGAAAACTTAATGTTCATTTCAGGAAATGGAAATGCCTATTCAGTCATTTTTCTTTCAAAAAGGCTGAGAATGAATGCCACCTTTTCCTGTTCTATTTTTGTGCAATCTTGTGATCTGTGTTTCAATTTGCTGCCTATGCTACTTACTCTTCCAATAGCAGGTGCTTCACAAATCTCTAGCCATGATCTAGGTGCAGAATACTGAATACAGTGTCTCTATGGTCAGAAAATAATGAGGCTTTCAAGATTATGGTCAGGCTCTTTTAGGATGGCAAACTCAGGAAATCAGACAGCCCTTGGATTTCTGGAAAATATCTTTATTACTTTTAGGATAATGCAACAGTCTCCAAAGCCTGCCAAAGCAATTTTCCAGATCAACATATATTTGACATAAGTAAGGTGAAATTACTCTGAGTAACTTTCTCAAACTTCTTCTGCACCAAGGAACTTATTCTGTAAAGGCCAGGCATCTTTCTCTGGAATTTCAGAGGCTGCTAAATATTCTGTCATATCCATGGATCCAAAACGTGCCAGCCTTAAATTCATAAATGTATTGTTCATCTGTTCAGAAATGATTTCAGCACTAATTTCAAATATGTTATTTATTTATTTGATTTGATTTGTCAATTGCTTACAAGATAATAGGTATAAGTATAAACATAGTTATGAATACATGAAATGGATACATATAAGAAAAAAAAGAATAGGTCAGGGACAGTAGGCACATTTGTGCACTTATGCATATTATTATATTACATTATTTTTATATTATATGATGTTATCTGTTCTTGCTGGGGCAGCAATAGAGCAAATCTCTGGGCAGTTTACAATGTCAAAGCATTATTTGTATATTGCCCCCAACAATCTGGGTCCTCATTTTATCAACCTGGATGGAACAGTGAGTCAAGCTTGAGTCCTGTCAGGATCAACTCCAGGCTGTGGGCAGAGTTAACCCGCAATACTGCACTTTAACAGCTATCAGGGCTCTTGGTTCTTCAGTATTCCCTGTTCAATGTGGCTTCCCCTGCTCATTCCCATTTCATGGAAACTCAGTGCTTGCTAGGTAAGAAAGTGCACCATCAACACAAACTACATAGAAAGGGGGAAAAAAACTCCTCCATGTTACCTATTCATTTATCCATTCATTATTTAGCCAAAGATATATTCTGCTTTGTATAGTTAGATAGGGTTTTTCTAGAGTTAAAAAAACCAGACTGGCTCAAATGTTATTTTAGTGCCTAATTGTGCTTCAGTCCAATTATGCATTTCACCCTTTTCTGAAAATCTTCTCTTCATCCCCTCAGTGTAAATCCTGTTTTGAAATATACAGTGCTCTGTTCTGAGACACACAGTAGCCAACATAGTAATGGTAAATAATTCCTGGCATTTCAGGAAAGGATGTATATATTTGCAAGCTAATAATACTGAATAAATAGGAGCCCAAAGGAATGAATAGTCTGTATGAACACTATGAAAACAATATTGCTGATTAAAATTAAGCAGCTTAATTTTATTACTTGATACTTTCTAGGCTTTCCCTATTAAAAACCCTTTGATTTCAGACGAGTTTTAATGATATAATTAACTAATTCTCTAAGTTGTCTAGTTGGTAATCCACTATTACTTGACAAGAAGTGGGGGGAGGGGGAGGAAGAGAGAGACACAGAGAGAGAATAATAAAAGGGGTGTTCTGTTAATATCCTTTTGTTCCTAAGGACTGTAGTCAAGCAGTTAACCTAAAACTCTAGAAACTTTTTCATAAGACATCAAACACTGCTGCTTTAGTGCCCGAAGGCTGACAAATATTAGAACAACTTTGACCAGCAAAGTGCATAAAGGAAAGACAATTAGCAAATTCACTTATGCCCTTGGGCTATTACATAATTGTAGGTGTAATTATGTAAGATCAGTCCTCTGTATACTCTAAGCGAAGGATCCTTAACTCTGAGAAAATGAAGGTCAACTCTCCAGTAGCTTGAGTGAATCTTTGATACCTCTCCCAAGAGATTTAAAGATGCTTCAGGTTCAGCAGCTGACTTTTTCTTCTGTGATGTCCTGCAAAGCAACATGTAGGTCATGATGTCATTGTGTCATGTCTCTGCTCCACTTTTGCAAATAAAAATTACAATAACAGTATATCATTTCTTCAATAGAGTGGCAGATTGCGACCAATTAAACCCTTTGGTTAGACACTTCTGAGCAGTATGATTAAATGAGGGTTTTCAAAAGTGCAATATACAAAATATTATATGAAAGCAGCTAATGGTGCACTAAAGCTTCTGTTGTGGCATCTGCCCTCTGGAACAACATTGTAGGAGAGTTCTGTATGGCTCCCACCCTCCAGATGTCTATGAAAAGCTGGCTTTGTTTCAAGATCTAGAGTTAGAATAAGTGGAAAGGTTTTGGATCTCTTTTTTGGCATATTGTGTTTCCCCACCCCTTCTGAATAGTTTTTTTCCTCTCTTTTTAAAAATTCTTTCTTGTTTTTAAGATATAAATTGCCCAAATTTGATCTGAGGGAGTTGGGATGCCTCTACATATGAATGAATGAATGAATAAGATAGACATAAATAATTATGGTAGACCTAACATTAGCAAAAAACACAACAAATTTAGCATCTAATCAAACAGTTCCTGCCCTGTAGAACAGAGGAATTAGGAGTTACAAATGGAATCCCAATGTATTCTAAATTGTTATAATGGACCTTTATATGGAAACTGAGATATCTGATAAAGTCATACATAGAAACCTTGCTGGAGTTGTACATAGCCAAGCTTTAAGAATGAGTTTATGCATTATATAGTTACAGTGTGATTAATTTGGCTTGGGCTGTAGTGAATTCTGGAACTATATTTTGCAAATTATTGTTTATGGAGTCTTTGGTGTTCTTCAACCTTTCTGAGATTGTTTTCAGACATCTTGTTACCAAACTAGTGCTTCAGGACTAGAAGTGAATAAGGTTTGCTTTGCCTCTGCTCGTATACAGTAGCTTTCCCTATTGGTGTTGGTGGGGGTGTTGTTTCCTCCTTGATAGTTCCTTGATTAGGAACTGTTGTTTACTGCTTTGTTTGTCTAGTGTGAATCCTGCTGTTCATTCTTGCTTATCTGGGTGTTGATTACTGGCAAGGAGGTGTTCTAGTCTTTTTGTTTCCTTTTCAGCTTTTTTTATTGTCTCTTTCAAATGGTGTATAAATCTTATTTCTCTCTGTCAGGGGTGTCAAACTCATGGCCTGTAGGCCAAATGCATCATGTGCTGGCCCCGCTCCCATGCCCAGTTTAGCAAAGGGGGGGAAGTTCCAATATGTCACATGATGCCACCGTGATGATGTGAGTTTGACACCCCTGCTCTATGTAATTGTTTATGGCTGACTTGTCTGAATATTACTGTTCTGACCTAGGCTTCCCAAGGTCATGAAGCAGACTCCTCATCTCGATAAAACCCCTTTTATTTAGGTTAACCTGAATTCCTCTCAGCAAAGTCCCAGCAAACAGTCTTTCATGAGATTTCACAACTACAGACCTTTATCAGGCTTGGAGAATTGCTAGGCCGATATCCTTTGGATATTTTTTGGGAATGGTCATTAAGGGAACAATATAGTTGTTAAATGACTGTGGTGATTGTTAAGCAAGCTGTTGTTTTTAAGTGAATCCATGTTTTTTTTTTTTACCAGAGACCAAAAATAAATACTGGAAACCAGCAAAAAGCAGCAAAATTTGAGGTCATGTAGCTGCAGGATGCTGTAAATGGCCACAAAGGTAAACAATCTGCCAGTACCTGAAATGTAAACACATGACTCTGTGTATGTATGTGTGTGTGTGTGTGTGTGTGTGTGTGTGTGCATGTAAAGCCATTCCAAATAGGGTGGTAAGTAGTCTTTTGGGATTCTGTCTTAATCCAAACATTTGCTATGTGATAGATCATAAGTTGAGAATCGCCAGTATCAAGTTTTCTCAAAATTCTACCTAAGAGTCCACATAGGCACCGACAGGGAGCACCAAAGGAAGGGGAAGCAAGTGACATAGTGCACATGATAATATCATCATGCAAATGCCATGACAAACGCACTTGCATTGGGACACAAGTATGTAACGAGAACATTTGCATGACTATAGCAGTTTTGGGCATCATGGTGGTCAGTGGTGCATTTCAAAATAGTTTACAATTGGTTCGGTGGGCATGACTTGGCGGGCATGCTTTGTGTGCATGCACAGACTTTTCCAACTCACCTCCTGCACTCCTGCACTCTCCCTGTTGCTTCAGCAGCAGACCCGTGGCAATCTGCTATGCTACACAAAGCAGCTGTGCTCCAAAAGTAGGGAATAAAGATCAGTATGGGAGCCCAGGCAGGTGGGTGGGCCCAACAGCAGCTTCAGCAGCTCCTCAGAGAGAACCGGTTCGGTCTCCACCAATCTTCGGTGCTACCGGTGTGCCAGAACCAGGCCAAACCAGTAGAATACCATCACTGATGATGGTTTTTCTGTGAGAGCTGCTGCTTGGAGACATTAAGATTGGCAACTGGGAGTTATGCCAGAAAGATTTAGTACCTTTGAACAAAGTGTACATGTGGCTTTGTTTACATGTCATACTAAACTTCTTTGATACATTAAGCAGGTTTGTTTTAAATTTGCCTGGTAAAGAAGTCATAGTGGCCTGATTCATGCATAATGCTAACACATAAATGATGGATTTAGAAACAACAGTGACTAGATATCTACAGGCCTTATGCCCAAACCCAAATGATTTGCATTCTTGAGTTCAATATCTGAAACTAATTATTCAAAATTGTATGGAGGAACAAGTTTGCTCTATCCAGAGATAATAAGTACTCCAAGCCAGATAGTCCCTAATAGATCTCCAGTCACCTGATCATGCAGTTCCTTGTGCCTGTGCCAGCCTTTCCCAACCTACTTGCTGGATTATTTTCTTTTTTATTCCCAGACCTTATAATAAAACAGGCACTCCTTCCCTGGGACACACATATTTTTTAGTGAACTCATAGCAAAAAATAATCCCACAAATTCACATTCCATCTAAGCTGCTTTTTCCTTTATGTTTTCCTCCATATTTTGAGTAAGAATGGAGGGGGGAATCAATCTCTCCCTCCCCACCACAGCACCAGTTTTAAATTGGTTAGCAGGAGGGAAGCAGAAGGAAATCCCCCTCTGTTTGCTGCAGGCTGATTTTGCCGTTCATGACTCCAAAGAGATTTTAAAGTAGAACTCAAATCACAGGAGGGTGATGGATTAGAATTGTACTGAATTTACTCACACCCATTTAGCAGCATCATGCCTCATTACTTCGATGTTTCTGCCTATGGAAAAGAGCCAGTCCTGTATGATTTATCCCACACTGCTGTTACTTGTTGGACAGCAGCTCACTGCAAGGGCAGCCAGGAGGTCAAAACCTTGAAGAATGATTGCCTCCGCCATTACTATAACTAGATAACAAATATTAGATACTCCGGTGAGATAAAAGTTTCTGCTAGAAACTGAGGAAACCTGGCTCTTTCTGTCATCTCTGCTGACTTTCAGAATCCTTGGGCTAAACAGGAAAAAACAGATCACTTCTTCCAAGGATTACTTAAACTGATTGCTTTGAAAAATGTTCATGATCTGATCCTCTTTCTTTCACTTGGCAAAATTCTAGGGGTTTGAAGACTTTAAACTGGTCTACTATTAAATGAACTCTACTTTTAATTAGCAGTTGCCTAATCCAAGCAGTCACTTCCTTGTTTTCTTCACAAAATCACAGGTACTTTCTTTGCTTTGTGTCTGTGGGCCTAATGTTGAGGAACTTCCTGCTCTGGCCTCAGTTAGGTAATTATTTCCCACTTTTGCCTTTACACCTAATCTCTGCTAGACACTTAGCAATGTAGCTAATCCCCATTAATACATAACTTTCTCTTGCTGCTGCCTAAACTATACAGATGATTCCTGACTTATTTCCCATAAAGCGATCCAAACTAGCACTGATGGTACCTAGTTTGGATAATGAAATATCTGCAAGAAAACAAGAAAGCTCAGAGAGCACCACGGATCTCTCAATCCAAACTGTGAAGGGGGCATTGAAGGACTATAAAATTTACCCAACAAAAGGCATCTCACTTTCAACATGGTTTATCTTTCCTGTGCTCACTACAGTTGATGGAGGAAAGGAACTCACTTGCATAATTACAATTATTCTTGTTTTCATTGTCCATTCCTTCCTTGACATATCAACTATGACTCTGCTTCAGTTGGTAACGTCCATTCACCTCTACTAAATTATAAACATGAGTTTTATGCAGAGGACATTATAGTGTGCAAAAATGGAGAAAAGAAAATATATCAATTGGCATGCAATATTTTGTTACTTTTTTTACAATTCATTTTTAAAATGAATATCTCAT
This sequence comes from Pseudonaja textilis, assembly GCF_049901715.1. Classification (NCBI taxonomy): domain Eukaryota; kingdom Metazoa; phylum Chordata; class Lepidosauria; order Squamata; family Elapidae; genus Pseudonaja; species Pseudonaja textilis. The sequence goes on from NC_141991.1 coordinate 70,995,660, forward strand.
GGTTTGAACGTGTTATATTTACTTAAAACCAAAAATAACTGTTAAATAAACAGGATAAATGTATAATTTAAATAAGAAGTTCCTGATTATATAGCATCCATCACCTATCATAGGCCACATGTCTTTTAAAGAAATTATATAAGTACAATATGATAAACACAATGTATTGAATAGCATACAGTAGCCAAGTACGGTAGTGTTGTGGATGCCAGAGTGCTTGATGCCCAATCCACTTGTTGCCAAGAGGTGGATGTTTGTCACCTCAGCAGAAAGAGTTTCAGGCCACTTCCTCTATCTTGGATATAAAAATGTGCTTTTTACAACCAAAGAGAAGTTGCTGAACTGAGAACCAGATTAAAATTGAAACTCTTAGAAAAAAAGGGAAAGTCTGATTAAACAGAAAAATAAAACCATTTGTGTAGAAATAGGTGAATATGTTCTAGGCAGGGAGTGCACTCAATTTTATTAACTTTTTTTTATCTTTTTCTTGTTCTAAAGCAGGGGTCTTCAGCTTAAAGACTTGTGGACATCAACTCCCAGAATTCCTCCTCCAGTCATGTTAGCTAAGGAATTCTAGGAGTTGAAGTCCACAAGTCTTAAACTTGCCCCGTTTGAAGACCCTTGTTCTAAACATTCGTTTTCCCTGAACTTTATCTCCTTCCTTCCTTCCTTCCTCCTTCTCTCCTCCCCTCCCTCCCTCCCTCCTTTTTTCTGCTGTTTTTCTTTTGCAGTAGGCTATTGCCATCCTGTATTCTGCCTGGAACATTGAATATTCTTTTGCAATTTCTTTCCAAATGTATTGTTTTCCCATTATTTGAACAGTTGTGTATTTACCTCTTTTGGTGTCAGCATTTTAAATCCAAACATGTTTTCTTTTCCTTCTTAATAAAACTTTGTTTTGTTTATGTCTTATGAGAATCAACCTCCCAAGCAATATCTGAAACTTTAGGCATATGCTAATATTCTCACCATCGGATTTATTTATTTTTCATTTAACTTTAATTCTCAGGGAGTTAGCATAGGATATGAAAGCAGCATAGGATATGAAAGTCTTATCTCTTCTTAAAAGATAAAGTAATCCTTGCAGTAGATACATGGTATATAACTGGAACTGTCACATTGCTGCTTCATAGCAGAGCATGTGACCACTATGTGAGATTGAGAAGGTAACTCAATTTCCAAGTAAGGAAATTTAAGACTTTTACCTTTCCACTCTATCATTAGGTAGCACTGGTATCAAACAAATACTAGAAATCAATGAAAAAATATCTATCTATCTATATTATATTTAGCTTTATATATATATCTCCCTCCCCCCCTCCCTCTCCACCCACTTCAATGAAGTTGAAGAGTTGTAGCTCAGGTTTGAAATGGTGGAGCACCCAGGACCCCTCATATCTAGATATCTAGATATGGATATCTAGATATCAAGATATCAAGATATCAAGATATCAAGATAGATAGATAGATAGATAGATAGATAGATAGATAGATAGATAGATAGATAGATAGATAGATAGATAGATATCTTTCTTTCCTTTCTCTCTCCCTCCTTTTCTTTCCTTCCCTTCCCTTCCCTTCCCTTTTCTTCTAAATTCTGATCTAGTGGGGAATCTATGCACACACAAAGGCTGCATAACAAAAGTTATTTTTGTTTCCAGCTTCTGGGTTTGATGGGTCAGCTAAATCAGACTTATGGAGCAGATTTCTACAGCAGACTGTGCAGTTTCCTGCTCATCCAGCAGAAGATATATTGAAGGTCATGGTGATATATTCCAAAACAGACATCCTCAAGGCCAGACCAATGACCCAATCACTCCAATGGGACACTCTGTGTCTTTTAAGCTGAAGAAATTAAAAACCCATCTCCATTTAAACAGAGCTGTAATTCTGTAGAGAGAAAAATCATACAAATTCAGAGTTGGATAGGACAAAGAGAGGGCTGCTTCTTCTCACAAGCAATCCAACATTCTCAGCAGGTCCTGTGAAAAGATATTTGTTTTCAGATTAAGAGAAAATATGGATTCTGAAAAGGTTTTCCATGGCCACAAGATAGAGGAAAATGGGTCCATGGAAGTTTCAGGAACATGTATCTTTCTTATTATTAATGGTCCACAAAAAAAAAACTATAAAATATAGTATATTGATAGAATATTGATTATTCACCAATGTCTCATTTAGACATGGCATCAGAAACTACAAAAAGGAGGTTCAAGGCTTAATGGTGCATCATGTCCAGTTCCCAATCAGATTTTTGCCCATAAAGTGAAATGGACTCAGATTAAATTGATTTGATGTAGCTTGAACAGTTCACACTAAAATCCTCTAACGATAACAATATATATATATATATATATATATATATATATATATATATATATATATATATAAAGAGAGAGAGAGAGAGAGAGAGAGAGAGAGAGAGAGAGAGAGAGAGAGAGAGAGAGAGAGAGAGAGAGAGAGAGAGAGAGAGAGAGAAGGTGCTATATGCTTGGCAAGATTTAATAAGTGAGCTTTCAGGGATTCTATAATTAAATCTAGAGAAAATGGGTCCCCTAATTTAATATCCAAATATGTACCTAATGAAAGAAGTCCCATTTCCTTGTTTTCAAATTGATAAAAGGTAGAATTTACTGACAGATTTATTAGCAAATTCTAATCTCAAGGGGTAGTGAAATGTACTGTGACTACCCCAAGACATTTTTAATTCAAGGAAAAACCCTGATAATATTTATTTATCAAATTTAGATACCACTCATCCCACTCTCAGGGTGAATCTGGGCAATGTACAATTAAAAGAATAAAAACCATATAAAATTCAGTATATCAGCAAAAGGATCCAGATAGAAATAAAATTAAAACAAGTTAGAAGATGGGTGCTTAAGGTGCCAACCATCTCCTGGGTTGGCACCTTGTTGGCAAACCAGATGCTCAAACTCTTTCAAAAGGCCAGGAAAGAGAAAGCCTACCTCACCTCTGAGGGATGAATATTCAATGGGGCAAGGGTAATGGTAGAGAAGACTGATGGATACCACCATTTGAAATTCTTTAACTGATGGGGTCCATAATTTACCTTCGCTGCCTGACCAGGTGGGATGGTATGATGTAATGGGGATAAGACAAGTCCTCGGGTCACCTGTTCCCATGCTGCATGGGGGTTGGTAGAACTAAGGGAATGCAAGGAATATTTTTACTATTTAGGTTATGTCAGGGATATGACTGAACATATCAAATTCTGTAATGCATGCCAAAAATGGGAACAATAAGATAAGATGAAATTATCCTTATACGTTTGCCTATTATGGAAACTCCATTGTAGATTGTGGCAGGAATTACTCTGCAACCCACCAAATCCAGGAAGCAATATATATTAATTTTTGTGAACAGGATCACTAGATAGCTAAGGCAGTAGCTCTAAATTGGTTTGATACCTATTTCACTTTCTGGGATTAAAGGGAAAGACAGTAAATGAGGAAAGAAGTGTATTCTGTATGTAAAGACTCAGAGGGTTCCTAGGTATAGATGTTTGAAATCTCCAATCTGCTGAATACCACTTTTGCCACTGCCCTAATCTATGAAGCTGTTTTATGGAGTTCAGTTGGCTCAAGTGAGAAACTTTGGAAGACTCACCGAAGAGAAAGACTTCACTCTTAGGTTTTTTTTTAAAACAAATTTTATTGATTTTACAAAACAATACACAAACAAACAAAACATAAAATATAATGACATAAAAAATCTTTTTCTAAAAAAACCAATACAACATCTTATTTAAACACAGAATTATTCCAAGTTATCACATTTCCAAACAAACACAATTTAATATATATATTTACCTTATCTATTCATCTTCGTATCTTATCCCAAACTTCTCTTTATTACTTCCTTTCCTTCTATTTATTCAAATTATATCTCTTTAACTTTAGATTGTATACATTTTTTATATCCATCTGTCTTATACATTTTCATTATTCTCTTCCAATACAAAAACAAACAAGACATAAAACATAAAAACATAAAACATCTTTTCTGAAAGTTGCTTGATCCCGGGTTAAAACTCATCGTACAGATACCACTTCAAAAATCATGTTCCTTTTATATATCATTCCATATCTTATTACCGTTTTCCATTTCTATATAGCTTCTTCCCTTTTTTTAACTCTCTTAGTTTTATTCTACTTATCTCAGTTCAAGTCATAATACTTATCATTCTTTGTCTGTTCTCAACTATCCATTCATTTTTTCTCTTTAAACAAAACCTCTCCTGTACACTAATTTAACTCTTTCCCCTAACCTAATAATACTTAATATCACACATAACTTGTATTGGGATTCTGTTTAGCACATCCTAAAGTCACACAATATATTATATAGAGAGAAAAGGAAAAAAGAAAGAAAGAACAACAATAACAAAGAAACAAATTTATAAATATATAATATAGCTAGTACCCCTGTCAAAACCATTTTAATCATACCTATTAATACTCATTTATATCTTAAACATTTTATTCTAAAAATGCCTATAATAACACAATCTTATGTACCTTACAGAATCCCTTTTTCAATTAGATTTACCCATTGTCTCTAAATAAATTTTGTTTCTTTAAATCTTGCTTCCCATCATTGAGACTTCTCACCCCTTCCTTTCTCCCTTGCTTATTTTTTTCCTTACCCTTTTTACCCCTTTGTCTCTCCACCTCCCTTTTCTTCTTCTGCTTTCCCCCTTCCTGTTGTTTTCTAACCTTATATCCACCTTTCAACTCATTTTTATCTTCTTTGGTTGCTTTTTTAGGTTTTAAAATCCCTTTTTCCTTTTCCTCTTTCTTCTTCTCCCCCAATAGGATCACATGTTCATCAAAAGTAGTTTCTTCTTTGTCCCAATTATCTTGCTGCACAATCAATTCTCCATAGGAATGCACCGCCATTTCTAGAGATTGAAAAAGAATGTCCAAAGTATCTTTCCAGTCTTGTTCTTCCTTTTTATATTTTGGATATTCAGTTTTAGATTCATCCAAGGGTGATGCCATTATAAAGAGGAAAAAATTTTCCCAAAACAACCACCCGAGTGTTTTTAAACAAAGAAAAAAAAATTCCCAAAAGATCCAAAGTCACCAAACAATCCAGATAGACTATTTCTTTTAGCACTTTTTCCCTTCTTCCATTTCTTTTTCTGGGGTTGCTATTAAATCACAAAATTCCAATTATAGTATGTCTTTTGAAGTCTTATTAATGTTCAAATGGCTCTTTAAAATTCTAGGCAGTCTGCTCCTTATTTTCAACTTCTACTTCAATTTTTTTCCTCTCCCTTCCCACTCACAGCAAAAGAAAAAAAATTTCTTTAAATATTTAGAAATCCATATCCCTTTGGCATTAGCATAGTCTTTAGCATTTAGCATACCTTCAATGCGGGTTTTCCAATTTCTCTCAGAGCTGTTCCGTTTGGAAGGAGAGTGAAAAGAAAAAAGTTTTCCTTTAATATCCATTAGCTGCTTACTCAGTCTGGGAACAATGTGTCTTTAGTAGGTGTTAAATACCAGGATACTTTCACTGTTCCTTTGTCCTGGTCAGCAAAATCACTTTCACTTCTTCACAAGCTCCTCCAGCACTTTCTTTTTCCAGCTGAGCTCTTCTATGTGGCAGCCATTACAGACCACCGCTCAGCTGCCATCGGAGAGGGAGATTTAGCCGGCTAGGGAAGAGAGATGTGATGTCTCTCGTCCCTGCCAGAACCCCCCAGTCTTCACCACCTTCTACAAAGGTGGCTTAGTCCCGAAGCCAAATGGCTCGGGGCACTCAGGCAGCGAACAGAGGCAGAGACCGTGCACAGTCACGGATTCCTGCCTGCACCGAAGCACCACAAGCCGGAAGCCCCACTCTTAGGTTTTTAATCACCAGTGACTGCAAGTAAGAATGAGTACAAAATTTGTAGGTATTTTTTCAAAATTACTTTTCTCTAGTATAATGTTTCTCTTTACACTGCTCTTTCAAATATACAATCAATGCTATTAGTTGCAAGTGGGTTACAAAAGGGTGGAGCTGGTGTCACGACGATACAGCATGTGATCTTGGAGGTCTGAGATCACTGCCGATATCTTTGCTTTTGGATGGTCCAAGTGGATCTAAACTGTCCCAAAAAGATGGTGAATGTAAAGAGTGCATCCTGTCGATCCCAGGGATATCGCAAAGTCCCTGGTGGATCCAGGAGAAGCTCTTTTTGCCAGCAGCAAAGAGGCAGCCATTAAAGCTGCTGAAGTTGGGACAGCTCCGAAACAAAAGAGAACGAAAAGAGAAAGCGTGCCAGTTTGGTGAGAACTTTTCTTTATTTTAAGATTTGAGAGGATACCCTAAGGGGAAGAAAGAAAGAATCTGTAAAAGTTTTTTTGACACAAGTGAATAAGAGGCGATTTTAAACAGAAATATCAAAGTAATATTTTTTTTTTCTTATTGCTGATGATCTTATATTTTGAAACTGGACTGGTTTTTTCCTTTTTTTACTCTTTTCTTTCCCCTTTTTGATTTTATAATATATTAAGCCAGAGTCTCCCTTTTAGTCTTTTTTAAAAAAATATCTTTTTCCTTTGTTAATTAATTCTTATTATACTTTGCAGGAAAAAGAGGGAGAAAGTGAAAGCTAAAGAAACTTTGTAACACTGCCAACTAGAGGCTTGGAAATACTCTACTTTTCCTTTGACCAGACAAAGCTGAGAAAGAATTGAGACTTTCAAGGACATTGCCTGTTTGATAAGATAGAGGGAAGAGCATGAGAGAGTATTACTGCAGGTGCTCTTCTGGGTTCCTATCAACATCTGAAGTTTGGGGTTGAAGCTTAGGGGGAAAAAAGTTGATAAGTTTTTGGAGAAGAGAGTTATAATAAGAGCCTTGGATAATTAAACAAAGTGCAGTGTGCTCTTTTTATTTTTTCTAAGTTGTCCTATCCCTCCTCACCGGCTTTATTTTATTTTATTTTATTTTATTTTTTTGCAACAGCTATTTGGATCTTTGGCTTTTTTGGAGCTTGTCTTTGTTCTTTTTTGTTCTTGTTTTTGGAAGTCAAATCTCTACGCTCCAAGATCGCATGCCATATCGTCACGACGCTAGCTTTTTATTTTAAAGGGAAAGCTTTAGTACTAATGTTTTCTTTTTTTTAAGGGAATAGCTCTTTCTTTCTCCTTTCCTGGTATTTTTGTTTTTTTCATCTACTTTTCTGGTTTATTTTTAAGCATTTTTTTAAATTTGAGACCTCTCAATTGGATTAGGGTCTAGAAGAACCTGAAGAATTTTTCCTTTCCTTTTTTTTTTTACAAGCCTTTTTCTTCATCTAACCACCGATTGGATTAAGGTATACAAGAATCTGAAGAAATTTTCTCCTGCTTTTTTTATTATCATTACTATTTGGCTTCTTCTTTTTTTTTTTACTATTTTTATCTGGAACTACAATTGGTTATTTCATAATTGGATTAAGGTCTAGAAGAACCTGAAAATTTTGAATTGCTTAAAATGAGCAGGAAATTAACAGCTCCTGGCCTTTCAACTTTTACTTCTTCCTCTCCACCATCTGGAGGACAACATTCAATACAGACAATGTTAAGGCAAGAAAAAGAACAAGAAAAAGTGACTTTGCAGATGATTATGCAAGGAATTTAAAATATTCAAGCAAGATCAGAGAATATTGAAAAGAGAATAGAGAACATTGAACAAAGAACAGAGAACATTGAACAGAGAACAGAGAACATTGAACAAAGAACAGGGAAAACTGATGAAAAAGTGGAGAACATCCAACAAATGATGTTGAAGTATGATGAGAGATTCCAAAAAATTGAAGAAGATAAACAAAGAGACAAGAAGATTGGAGATATTGATAATAGATTAACAGTGGTTGAACAAGATAAAAGTGGTATGTTGAGATGGGAGATGGATAGATTAGAATTCTACTTAGAGTCCAAAACATAGAGGAAGAAAAAGGACAAAACTTAGCTGAGATAATGATAGAATAGATAAGATTTAGATCTCAACAGAACTAATATCTAATATTAAAGAAACAAATATTGAAACAAGTACTTGAGCAGATCACAATCCAATGACAATTAAATGGAAAGGACAAAGAAAAAGAAGATCAAGATGGATGTTAAATAATACTATTTTAAGGGGAAAAGACTTCACACAGTGGATGGAGAAAGAACTGCCTTTTTTCTTTAGAGAAAATTAAAAAGAAGATACATCAATTCAGAATGTATGAGATACAATGAAGGTATATGTTAGAGGCTTGATAATAGACTATACAAGGAAAAGAAACACCATGAAAAGCCTCTAAGGCTTTAGAGGATGAGTATAACAGACTTGAAAAAGAGCTACAGAAAATGCCACAGAAAAAGGATATCAAGTTAAAAATGGATATAGTTAAACATAAAATAGGTCAAATAGAAAAAGAAGAATTAGCACAGAAAATTAGAGGTGCTAAACAGAACTACTTTGAAGATGCAAACAAACTAGGTAGATGGTTAGCATACACACTGAGAAAGGAGAAAGAATCAAGGAAAATATTGCAATTAACAGATGACCAAGGTCAAGTTTGCTATGGTAGGAAAGAGAAGAAGGAAATCATTCGAGACTTCTATGGGAAATTATATATGCAAGAGAATATTGATGAAGAAAGAATTAAACAGTACTTACAGAATGCTAATTTACCTCAGATACCTAAAGAGACTGAAACAATGTTAGAAAGCAATATAACGATGATGGAGTTAACTGAAGCACTCAAGAAGCAAAATAATGGAAAGGCACCAAGCCCAGATGGGCTTCTGGCAGAATTTTATAAAACATTACAAGAATAGTTGAATCTTCCATTGCTAGAAGTTATAAATGAAGTTATGTTAAAGAAGAAGATACTTAAATCATGGTCAGAAGCCTATATTACACTTATTCGAAAAGAGAAGGCCGATCGATTACAAATTAAGAACTATAGACCCATTTCTCTACTAAATGCAGATTATAAAATCTTTGCTTCAATATTGGCAGAAAGGCTTAAAAAATACCTAAATAATTTTATCCATCCTGATCAAAATGGATTTCTGCCAAAGAGACAAATTAAAGACAATATGAGAGTAATTTTGGACACTTTGGAATACTATGAGACACATCCTGAAAAACAAATGGCTCTGATATTTCTAGATGCACAGAAAGCATTTGATAATGTGAATTGGCAATTCATGTTATTATTGCTGGAACAGATGGGCTTTGCTAGAAAATTTATTCAAGCAATAGAAGCTATATACCATAAGCAAACGGCAAAGGTAATGATAGAGGGAGAACTGACAGATTCTATCAATATAAGAAAAGGAACAAGACAAGGGTGCCCACTATCACCTTTGTTGTTTGTGTTAACTTTGGAAGTACTAAACAGAATTATTAGAGATGAAAAGAATATAAAAGGAATGATAATCAAAAAGGAAGAATTTAAGCTGCAAGCATTTGCAGATGATCTGGTTTTTATCTTAGAAGACCCTCTAGAAACAGCACCAAAATTAGAAAAGATAGAGACATATGAAAAGGTGGCTGGTTTGAAAATAAATAAAGATAAGACAAAGATCTTGACAAAGAATATGCTATCACGACAAAAGGAAGAACTGGCAGACTTATTGAAAATTCAGGTCACGAATAAGATCAAGTACTTGGGGATATACTTGACAGCAAGATGTAGTACACTAAAAGAGAATAATTATATCAAACTTAAACAGCAGATAGCGCTAGATCTGGTGAAATGGGAAAATTTACAACTGTCACTAATAGGGAGAACTTCAACAATCAAGATAAATATATTACCCAGAATTTTATATTTGTTTCAAACAATTCCAATTAGGTTTGGAAAATATTACTTTGAAGATTTAAATAAACTTGTGTTGAAATATATATGGCAAGGTAAGAAAGCGAGAATAAAGTTAAAACTTTTGCAAGATGCTAGAATTAGAGGAGGATTTGGTTTGCCTAATTGGGAGTTGTATTATCAAGCTACAAATCTGATGTGGGTTAAGGAATGGATAACACTAAGAAATACTAGATTGCTGACATTAGAAGGACATGATTTGTTGTTGGGGTGGCATGCTTTTTTATGGTATAAAGGAACTAAAACACAGGGGTATTTTAGAAGACATTATATACGGGAGTCTCTGTGGTTAAACTGGGAGAAGATCAAAAGACAATGTTATTTGAAAATTCCAGTCTGGCTATCGACTCTTGAAGCATTTTCTTATCCTATAATATACAAAAAGGAACAAACAGTTAGATATGGTGAAATATTGAATGAAAAGGGTGAATTCAAATCTATACAAAAACTAGAGGAACAAGGTATAAAGATGAATTGGTTTTCATATGCGCAAATACATTCAAGGTTTGTTAAAGATGCTAAAATAGAAGGTTTCTATAATAAATTGACTGATTTAGATAAGATTTTGACAGGTACTGATGAAAAGGTGATTAAAAAATTGTATGGATATTTATTAGAAACTAAATTAGAAGAACAAGTTAAAGAAACTATGATTGCTTTGGGGAAGAATTTTGGATATGGGATCGATTTAGAGAAATGGCAAAAACTGTGGTCTTAAAATTATAAAATGACAATGTCAACAGCATATAAAGAAAACTTGTATAAGATGTTTTACAGGTGGCATTTCTCCCCGACAAGAATAGCAAGAATGTTCAAGAACAAATCCGAAAAATGTTGGAAATGTCATCAGACACCTGGCTTATATTACCATATGTGGTGGACTTGTGCGGATGCTAAAAAATATTGGACCAAAATCCACATGTGGTTGGAAAAAATGACAAAAAAACATATAGACTTGAAACCAGAGATATTTTTATTGGGAATTTTACCTGAAATATATAGTAAAGACTTGAAATATCTGATTGTAAATGTATTAACAGCGGCTAGGATTGTATTTGCTAAAAATTGCAAAAATGAGAAAACACCATCACAAGCGGAAATCATTAAGAAAATATTAGAATGTGCTGAAATGAGTAGATTGACATTTGAAATTAGAGGATAAACAATTTTATAAAATTTGGGATCTATTCTATCAATGGTTGGACAATAAAATACAGTAATGAAATATGTAGACTTTTAGAAAATAATAAATATATAAAGATGTACTTTTTTCTTATTATATCTACGAAATGATTTTAGGATAGATTTGGGATGATAATATGAACTGTTATAAAACAAATTATGATTATCTTGTAAAACATGAATGAATAAAAGCATAGTCAAATGATTGATTAATAATGATACTAAGGCATTTAATTTTTGATTGAAAATATGAGATTATGTACAATGTAATTGTAATTGAAGACTACGAAATGGAAGCACAAAACAATTTGTAAACCAACCAGCACACTGTATGTATACATATGGAAGATGGCTTGATGTTTTTATGTTTTGTTTGTATGTCTGTTTTAAAAACCAAAATTGGGTTACAAAATTTTTGATTTCTCGTACTAAAGTATATCCCCAACATAATTTAGAACATAAAAATAGATTAAGGATATAAAATTCAAACAAATTTCTCTGTCTTCTATGGAAGACAGAGAAAATTGTGTGAATTTTATATCCTTATTCTGATTAACATTTCATTCACACCTACACTGTTCTTTCAGGTCTGGCTCTTATGTTGCAAAAAAGAAAAGAAAAAAGAAAAAAAGTTTAAATACCAAGCACTTAAACATCATGTTTAGTCCTCTGGTTCACTGAGTTGTATGCTGTATAAAAAACTTTATTCTGGAATTAAATCAGATGGCTCAGACATTTATTGCTTTTCATCCCACAGTGAAGTAGTAATCTCTAGGAATACTTTATTGATTAGGTAAAAGAAAACAAAACCATAGCTTTGTGTGGGGATAATCTACTGATAAGCCTATTTATGCAGAAAGACTTTCAAAAGCCAAACAAAGAAACAAAACAAAATAAACTATACAGCAACCCCCTCCCCAAACATATAAGCAAGTGGGTGCCACATTTTCAACAATATGTAAGCACAGTCATTAGTAGAAGCACTAATTGCTGCTTTTATGAGAAACTGCCACAGGACGTCAAACATAAAGTGTGTGGATCTGACTAGGAGTTCTGTTTGTTGTTGCAATTACGTGGCAGAACATTTCCCTCTGTTCTATTTTTTTTTTTTAATGCAGGAGGGGAGATAGACCAGGAATTGGAAAGCAGCCTGAATATCTCCCCCTCATAAATTACAGTCCAACGATGTTCCCTCTTAACAGGCAAGCATATGGTTATGTCATCATGCCACTCTTTGAGCAGTGTTTCCAGATGTGATAATTGTTTTGTTTTTCTGCAGTTGTCTATTCTTAGCTCTGCCCACTATTTAAGAGCAGCTTCATTTAAAAAGGGCTTTGGTGACATAGGTGACTGTGATAGTATCTAATCCATCTGCTTATGTGCAAAAAAAGAAGAAGAGGTTCTTAACTAATAATAAAAAGGGATGCATGGATTCCAATGGGGAAGCCATGTTCAAGATTTCCAGGGAGCCCTGGACTTGAGCAAGCAATCTAGGAGAACTAGGAGAGTTTGTCAGAGGAGTTCAAACAGCATGAGGGGAGAAAGACTAGAGAAGCTTTCTATTTGAGATATTTCGTACTACTTTGTGCTGTGTGAGTTAGAGGGCATATCCTGACGAGTTATTATTTCACATGATATGCCCTAAAAGCTGCTCATTGCCTATTGAGGGCGATAGAATATTTGTTTCCTGCTGAATAAGCAGAGACTACAGAAGGAATATAAGGTAGCCGTGATCTGGTGAATAGTCTCCCTAACTTAAATGGACAGGGAGAGCTAACAAAAATTTGCCAATTCGCTTCAATAAGAAAAACAAATGTAGGGTTCCCCCCCCCACACACACAAATAGTAGCATGTACATGGCTACTGCCATAAGAAGTTGTCTGCTTGCATGGAAAGCTTAGTGAAAACCTGAAAATGAAAAAAAAAGACACTGAAAAGGAAAAAAGATAAAAAATAAAATGAAAAAATATCTGTATTATATAACAATTACACATATATAGATATTTTATATAGAATATATATATATATATATATATATATTATTATATATATATATATATATATATATATATATATATATATATGTTTTCTGAGGTTCTCGCGGGTATTTGTATGTGGATCTTTGGTTTCTCTTACGCAGGAGAAAACCCGAACAACCAAAGATCCATATATATATATATATATATATGTGTGTGTGTGTGTGTGTGTGTGTGTGTGTGTGTGTGTATCTATATGTATGGTATTCATCTTTGTTCGGGTATTTTCTCACGTCATTATAGTTGTGCTTTTAAAGTTGTAGCGACATTTTGGCAGAATCTCATCTGCCATCATCAGGCTTCTGTACTGTGTTCATCTCTGAGTCAGGCTTTCACAGAAACCAACACTGGACCCAAAACAACACATGACACTGCCACCATTCTCCCTCACCAGACTCAAACCCTAACCCATTCCATAGACGAAAGACAACCACTGTCCAGAAACCAGACTACGGCTGCATCACCAGCTGCCACACACCCTGACCCTCAAACCAAGCAAACAAACACATGCCATGAACACATATTCAGGCCTCAAATTCAGAGCCAAACCAAAACCCAGAACATCACATCACAGCCACCCACTCAGGATATCACATCACAGAACTCAGGAGGTTACACCACAAAACCTCATGATGTTTCAACACAGCCAACGACTCAGGAGATTACAGCACAAAACCCAGGATGTCACAACAATAGAACTCAGAAGGGCATCACACAGCCCATTACCCAGGTCATTACAACACAGGAGGCTGATAGACACACAGTCAATACCTCAGCCACACATGTTCTTGTGAAAAGCCAGCCAATCTGCAAACATCAACTCCATCAACCAATCAAGAAATGACAACACAGCCAACCTCCCCACCAGTATATATAGGGAGACGGCAGCTCCGATCACGCTTTGCTCGCACAAGCACGAAGCCGAAAGCACCAGTGTGAGGATGGCGAGTGGGACCTTGTCAAAACATTGCCAAGATGCTCTCAATCTTACATGGGAAAAGACATGCCAAGACCTGCATACCTGTACCCGTGAAAATCTACGAAAACAAATATATATATATATGATTTTACATATATATATATATATGTGTGTGTGTGTGTGTGTGTGTAATGTATGTGTATACATACATACATGCATACATACATAGTATGGAAACGACAGAGTTGGAACAAGTTATGTTTTATTTATTTGCAGCTCCCAGGATACATAGGTAAGTGGTAGAGAGATCGAATTAGAGAAAGAAAAAGTGAATAGAGATAGGGAGAAAAAGATAGTTGGGGAGATGTGGAGTAAGTGAAATTATTTTAGCTTTTAAGGGTCGGAACAACAGGCGTGTTTTTGCCAGAATAAAAACTGCACATTTGGGCAAAGTCTGGTTGCTCCCCTGGGTTTACATTAGCATCTGCTTTGGCATAACTACTTTGCAGACTGTTGTTGGCAGGGGGTTAGTAACTCCCAGGTAAGTGTAAATAAGGTGCAAGGGATCTTTGAATAAAAGATGAACCGTATTGAGAGAAATGTTGACTTCATTGCTCTATCTCTACTGATTGTCACAGTAGTATTACACTATATTATTCACAATATTTCAGTTTCCTTTGTACTTTCTATTAAAGTCCTTCTTTAAAATACTATGTAAGAAAGAAATGGAAGGATTTCAAGGAACAAATGATCTTTATATGCAAAAAAGGCCTTTGCATTGAAAGACTGCATGTATAGAGAAGAATCTGTTTAAATCTTCTTAATATCACATCCCCCCACCCTCCAAATCACTGAAATGCTTTTCCTTACAAAACAATGTTCTTGACCTTTTCAGCTAAAATAACATTGGTATTATAATACCAATCGAACAAAATTGCTTACCCGATGCATTATGCTTGTTATCACTGTTGTTTGGATCTGATAGGATACCCCCATCCTGTGTTATGTGTTATGTTTGTGTTATGTTTTCTTTCATAACAATTTCCCTTCCCATGCTTCATCTACTTGCCTACATTGCTAGTTAGTGGCTGGAGATCAGACCATTCTTGCAATGTAAGTTGTCACAAAGTTATGTGAGAAGTGACAAGCATAGCTGTGCATATTCCAAGTGTGTGGGTTGCTACTGGATATGGGTGACAGTTTTATTTGATTGTTCTCATAATAAGAAGCCTACAAGATTTATATATTTCTTCCCAAATTTGGGAGAAAGCATACTGAAGGCTGGAGAAAGGAAGTAAATAGGTTTCTCTTTCTAAATTGTGGGTGATCAGACTTTGGTTGGCTCAGGCAGTATTTAATACTTTTGGGGGGAGTTCAAGAGCTGCCATCAATCTAGGGATGATTACATATGGAGAAGTTACAGATGTTATCTGAATTAATCACAACTTCCAGTAATAATTTACCAAATTTTCCCTTCAAAATGAAAAGTATCAAAGCAGTTATAATCATAAAGTGCATCTTTAAAAAAACCTATATCATTTCAATAAAGATAAGCAATACAGTGAGTCACAACAGCACTAGTACGACAAATTTCTTAAACTCAGGTCTGATGAATCATTAACATTTCAAACAGTGTTGACCTTTCTCGTCATCCTGATATTACAGATTCCAGAATTTGCTCTAAATAGTACAGTTTCATTAAACTTAAATTGAAACCCCTGAGAAATACAGCAATTTTGGAATGTAAGACTGACCCACCAAAAATCCCTCATTTTAAGAATTCTCTTTGAGATGGATGCTATTTCAGTAAATAACTAAAATTGTTATTGGTTGCTTTAAGAACTGAAGACATGAAAAAAAGATATTACTCCTGAGTCAATGGAGAATAAAAGACTGAATCCCCTAAAGCAAGGATTCCCAACCTCAGCAACTTTAAAATGTGTAGACTTCAACTCCCAGAATTTCACAGCCAGTATAGATATAAGAGCTTGGCAGGGACTTTTATCCATAGATTTCAAATAGGCATATCTATTTTAAAAAAAGAATTGAGTTAAACTTTTCACTAGGTACACAAGTCTCAGTATTATTAATTCTTTAGAACCACAATATAATTTTTTCATGTTACTCTCTGGACAAGCTATCTGTCCAGAAAATATTGGATATGGTCCCATCAGGGATCTGTCTTGGTTTGTACATGAAAAGGCCAATTATGTTCTAGGTTTTCCTTCCATCACTGCTTGGATAGAAACATAGAAAGACAACCGCAGAAAAATACCTAGTGATCTGTCAAGTCCATCCTCTGAGGGTTTTTGTTTTGTTTTTTGCTTTCTTTTTAATTTATGTATTATTTTTGTAATTATTATTTTTTATTTTTTTAAGTTTTGACATGTCAGTTTCTCCAGACTGAGCATGAGAAATTGGTTCAACAATTCAACAGCTAGATTGAATTAATTACAACACACACTTGGATATATAGATTTTTTCCCCTTGTGTCTTTTTGCCACTTTTCAAAAATAAAACTTGAGAATAGAATAGAATACCTTTATTGTCATTGCATTCCATGAATACAGTGAAATTTGAAAGCTACTCCAGCAGAGTGCCCCAAAAATTACATCACAATCACACTACAGAGTTTTTAAAAATTAAAATTAAAATTAATTGCAAATGTTTGATTCAAGACAATTACTGCCTTGGAAAAGAAACTGTTTCTCAATCTATTAGTCCTCATTTTAAAACACCTATTACACCTCCCTAATGGTAACAAATCAAAATATGAATGTCCAGGATGAGAACAGTCTGTGGAAACTTTTAAGTGTGGAGATTTTAAGAGTTCATATAACAATCTTTGTTTGACAACATGATATGCTGTAATTTAAGTTAATTATGTAATTTAATTTTTAAACTGGGTTTTTTTTTTGCCAAGCTCCACTAGCTCCACTACAAGTCTA
Source organism: Pseudonaja textilis (assembly GCF_049901715.1). Classification (NCBI taxonomy): domain Eukaryota; kingdom Metazoa; phylum Chordata; class Lepidosauria; order Squamata; family Elapidae; genus Pseudonaja; species Pseudonaja textilis. The sequence goes on from NC_141991.1 coordinate 71,012,622, forward strand.
GATCTTGACCTGGACCTGGAAGTTGAGTACCAGAAAGTGATGCTTTTGTGGAGAAAGTTGTATCTAGTGTGTTTCTATTACAATATTATTATTTTAATTTATGGGTATCTGTATTTTCTTTATTTTTTTCCCCTCCTTTTCTTTTCTAAACTTTAGTCCTGATCAAAATGAATAAAGTTTGATTGAGCAACTATTTTATTATACTTCTTGCCACAAATGGATAGGAAATAGTCCTGCCAATTTTGGGCAATATTAATCAGAAGACTCCAAAGGTCAAGACTTCAGCCCTAAGACTTAAGTGGTCTCTTTCTCCTCTATATAGATAAAGTTTAGAGTATTTGGTCACCCAAACCTTACTTTCCATCCTGGTTTTGGTACTTAGATTACAGCTCCCATGTCTTTTTTCTCTGAGTAGCTTCCAGCTTCAGTATCTGTATGACAAGAAAGTTTGTCTCTATACCTGGAACAACTTTGCCTTGGGAATTTGCCTGGAACTAATTGGTGAGATGTCCTCCTCCCTCTTCCGTATTTGAGTTGAACTTGAGTCAGAGAGATATTTATTTAATTTTCTTGGCAAAAATATGGGAGTGATTTACATTGCCTTCTTTTGGAATTTTTTAAAACAATATCCTACTCCTAAGATTACTGGTGGCCTTCCGTTTAATTAGTAGTCATGTCCATCTTTGCTTAATTTGTGGAGATCAGCCAAGATCAGAGGTGGTATTCAGCAGGTTCTGACCAGTTCTGGAGAACAGGTAGTGGAAATTTTGAGTAGTTCAAAGAACCGTCAAATGCCACCTCTGACAGAAGATTTTACAGTATCCTTCAGCCGACCAAGCCATGCCCACAGAACCGGTAGTAAAAAAAAAATTGAATCCCATCCACTGGCCAAGATGCTTCCACCAAGCTACACAACAATTTGAATTGTAAAGAAAAGAAAGAAAACGAGAAAAGAAAGGAAAGCAGAAATTCTTGTAAGTAGTGCTTAAAAATTATTTGAAAAGTTACACACATAAAATACAAAAAGCAGCCACTGGGAGATTTACCCATTTCTACCTCATACACGCAATAAAATAAAATCAAACAGCGGCATGAGCAAACAAGGAAAGAATATCAAGGAGAAAAATAAAGAAAGGAAAGCAATAACCAGCAGTTCAAGAATACAGAATGCTATGACAAATAACAAAACATATTTTTTTTAAAAATACCCTGGAATGTATTTTGCTGCCTTAAATATTTTCCAAACAGACCATGGAAATTAGAGATGATTTTATACAATTCTTCTCAGACCCAAATGTGAAGCTCTTAACTGCACGGGAAACAGAATACACAGATACCAAATTAGAGAAGAAAAGTAAATTATGTGAAATGTGAGGACTTTCTTGAAATCAACGCTTATTAAATAGAACTATATTTAGCTGCTGCTTGCAGTTGAACTGACAGCAGTCTTGTCACAGGAGCTGACTTGAAGGGTCCTGTCTAACAAAATAATGGAAGCCAGAAGCACCAGTTAATTACATTTTTAGAAAGCAAGTGAAAATACATGGAAAACGTCAATGTTCAGGATGCATACGTCATTACACCGGGGCATTGCATTAAGAGTTCCATAAAACAAAGAGTGCGTTTTAAAATTAGTGGCTCCTAAGGAATTGCATAACTGACAATCTCTTTTTCTTATTTTGAGTTGCATTTTATACTGGAAATCTGTCGGTTATTATCACATTTTTCAGATGTTAGAGACATTCTGCACTAAACCATCGATAACAGCACCCCAGGGGAGTTATTTTCCTATCCTTGCAATTACCGCTATACTTAGTCAAATGCTTTTGCACAGATGGTGTAGATTTGGTACAATATTCTGATAAAAAATCAGTTGTCAGGAACAGATCCAAAATGCAACTTTTTAAAAGTTTTTGGAGTCTACATTTTACAAATTACAAAGTATAAAACTGTTATCCAAGTGATGATGTTGATCATCATCATGTATAGGTATTTGTATGTATATGTATATATGTTGAAAATCAGGCCCACTGAGTTCAATGGGACTCTCTGGAAATTGAATATATGCTTTGCAGACTTTAGATAATGGTCCTTCCACAAAATCTTTGTCCTGCACAACTGTCTAATAAGGTTCACCATTCTTCACATTTCAGATACCCAACTACCACTGTATAAAATTTGGAAATAGCTGAAATAATTTTCAAAGTTATGATTTCGTTAAGAAAAAGAAGTCAGAAACAGAACATTATTGTTATGTCCTGAGGATTCTAGGAGTTCTCACTCAGGTCCTGTCCCTTTGCGTGGGCGTCCTTTCCCTTCACCCATTGGTTGGTTCTCCCCAGCAGCCAGCTATAAAAGCAGGCTGCGGGGTCCAACCAGTTGCTGATTGCTGCGAGCCAGTTCCAGGCGTGGCAAGCACGGTCAGCCCTTTATTGTTATAATAAAGTATTTGTTGCACTCATGCTCTGGTTCAGCCTCTCATTGCCCAAACTTAACACTGGTGACGAGGATGGGATGGCTACCAGAAGCACCATGCAACACGCTGAGTCACTAACGCCCGATCCGCAGCCAGAAGCGATCGGCCGGCATTGAAACAACGCTGATCCGCCAGCCAGAAGGCGGTCAGCACACAAAAAAGCAAACAAAAAAAGCAAGCGGCTGATCCGCCCGACAGAAAGCGGTCAGCAAGCGAAAAGCGAGCAGCTGATCCGCAGCCAGAAAGCGGTCAGGTTGAAAGTTAGAAGCGTCTGTGGCAACGCATTGGCCCAGCTACAGGGAAAGTGAAGGCGCTGCGAGCACGCAGCCGCTCTGTATCAGGCGCGAAATTCAAGCGGTTGTCATTTGAATTTCAAACCTAGAGGCACAACACAGGCGCTGTAGAAAGTCACTGGCGCCCACACTGGCACGAATCTAGGCGCCGCAAGCGGCTAACAGCCAAGCGTGGTTAACCCAGAGAGAGAGAGAGGATAGCGAAAAGCCTCTCCGGAGCTGAAATCACTTGCATACCACGAGCACTAAAACTTTGCCTGCTGTCCCAGAGATTTTTTCCACAGGCAGCTCAGCGGTCCCAGCACCATGAGTTCCAATCCAGTCTTCCCGGCGTTCAAACCAGACGAAGAGAAGTGGGAATCGTATAAGAACCGCTTCAATCATTACATCGATGCGGTCGGCCTGGCGGATGCGGGAGAGCATCGGAAAAATCCTATTTCCTAATCTACTGTGGAGCCACCGTCTACGATACTGCCGCGCGCTCGTGGCTCCAAGGGAGTTGAAAAAGCGTTCCGTGGTCGAGTTGCTTGAGATCCTCACTAACCACTATGCTCCCAGGCCTCACAGATCGCCAGGAGGTTCACTTTCCGTATGAGGAAGCAATCGAATAAAGAGACCATCAATCAATATATGGCCGCTCTCAGAACAGCAGCACTGCATTGTGGGTTTGGAACCTACCTGGAGGACATGCTCCTCGATCAATTAGTCTGCGGGGTCAAGGATCTCAACCTGCAGAGGCGCCTTCTCGCAAAAAAGACCTCAACCTCGCACAAGCAGTCGGGAGGCCTTGGCAGCCGAGCTGGCAACGAACTCAGCCACCGAAATACAGGGCCCAAGTGCCAAGCTGACATCACTCCCAGTCCACCCGAGGAGGTGGTAGCAGAGAAACCCTCAGCGATGAAAGCAGCGTCCACCGCCTCTCCAGCGACAGATGGCATGGTAGGGGCCAAACAAGAAAACACCGGTCCACCCAAGCACATCACCCTGTGCCTAGCCTGTGGGGATCGCATCAAAGAGCCACCTGCAAGTTTAAAGGAGCCACCTGTAACAACTGCCATAAAGGGGGCACATCGTGAGAGTCTGCCAAGCCCCCAAGCGTAGCACATGAGACACCCTCCTCGCACTCGGGACCGCAGAGGCAAGTATTAAACTTCGCACGCACCGCCTTGCCAAGCGCACTTGCCACACTGTTAGTAAAATTTCTCTCTCCGTTTCCCTAGAAGGTAAACTGTGCCACATGGAGGTTGACACAGGGTCAGCGCTCTCAATAATCTCATGGAACACCCTCAAGAGACTCCACCCCAGCCTATCTACTAGCCGGCTTCAAAGATGCCAGTTTGGCCTGAAGGACTACCAGGGAAAGACCATTCCTGTGATCGGCAGAGGCAAGTTCCTTGTCAGTTTTAGAACTTTTAAAGGTCACCTACCTCTAGTGGTAGTTAACGGCAATCTACCCACCTTATTGGGGCTCGATTGGTTTCCCCACCTCGGCCTAGGGCTAACAGGAGTCCATGCTGTCTCAACCTTAGACACTGACTCCTTATTCGCTGATTACGCAGATGTGTTCAGCGAGGAGCTGGGGTGTTATAACAGAACCCCCATCTCATTCTCAGTTGACCCCCAAGCAGTCCCAATCAGACTAAAACCGCGTAGAGTCCCATTCGCTATTCGGCCAAAACTAGCAGCTGAATTGGATAAACTATTAAAACAAGGGTCATTGAGCCAACAGATTTCGCCAAGTGGGAGGCGCCCATTGTCACACCCCTCAAAAAAGACGGTAGCCTGAGAATTTGCTCGGACTACAAGACAACAATCAATAAATATTTACAAGTTAGCGCTTACCCAGTGCCCGTCATTCAGCATTTATTGCACACATTCGAGCCAGGCAGCATTTTTGCTAAATTGGACATGTCTCAAGCATATCAGCAGTTCCCTGTTGATAACCAAACAGCGGAACTCAAACCATTGTCACTCACAGGGTGCCTTCCGATGCAAGCGTCTCCAATTTGGCGTAAGTGTTGCCCCAGGTATTTTCAATCCCTCATGGGCGGATTTTACAGGGCCTCCTGGTGTAGTACCCTACTTGACGACATCTTGGTCTCGGCCAGGGACAGACCCCAACTCTTCCAGAGAGTTCGAGCAGTGTTAGAGAGGTTCAGACAGCATGGCCTCAAGTTGAAAAAAAAGAAAAATGTGCCATTGCCACTAGACAGGTGGACTTTCTGGGTTATAAAATTGACGCCTCAGGCATTCACCCCCTGGAGTCCAAGGTTAAGGCAATCCACGAAGCTCCCACTCCAACCTCCAAAACTGAGCTACAGGCTTTCTTGGGGCTGCTGAACTTTTACGCATCCTTCTTGCCCCATAAAGCCTCAGTGGCAGAACCCCTACACAGATTACTGGATAAAAAGTCACCTTGGCACTGGGGGCACAAAGAAGACCAGGCGTTTGCGCCGTCAAATCACTACTCACGTCGGGCGGTGCTTATCCAATTCGACCCTAACCTCCCTTTAGTGCTGGCAGCAGACGCATCCCCTTTTGGAATTGGGGCGGTCCTTAGTCACAGACTTCCCAATGGCGCCGAGGCTCCCATCGCCTTTTTCTCAAGGGCGCTCTCTACCACGGAGCGCAATTACAGCCAGATCGACAAGGAAGCCCTAGCAGCTGTTGCGGCCGTGAAAAAATTTCACGAATTTCTTTTTGGCCATTTTTCGAACTGGTTACGGACCACAAGCCCCTCCTGGGCCTACTGGCGGGGACAAACAGACCCCTCAAGTCCTTTCCCCTAGGATGACAAGGTGGACACTCATCTTAGCAGCCTACTCCTACAAACTTATACACCGCCCGGGCAAAACACTGTCCCACGCCGGCGCCCTCAGTCGCTGCCCCTTACCCGCTCCGGCTGAAGACCCGCTCCTGTCAATGCTATTTTTGAGATCACCCAGTTGGACCTACCTATCACTGCCCTTGACATTGCTGCTAAAACCAAGGCAGACCAAGCGCTCGCCCAGGTGCTCGACTGGGTGGGGAGGGTGGCCGGGTGCAACGTTGAAAACAAATTCACACCCTTTAAGACTCGCATGCAGGAGCTGTCCAGTTTGCAGGGTTGTCTACTATGGGGCACTCGAGTGGTCATTCCGACCTCGCTGCGTACCCGAGTCCTGGAAGCGTTGCACGAGGGACACCCTGGCATCGTGAGAATGAAGGCATTAGCACGCAGCTACGTGTGGTGGCCGGGTCTCGGCGAGGACATTGTCAATTGGGTAAGTTCCTGCAACATCTGTCAGGAATCCCGTCCTGCTCCCCCATTGCCACCCCTACCAGATGGGAAGCGCCAGCGCCCCTTGGTCCAGAATTCATATCGATCTGGCGGCCCCTTGCATGGGAAGATGTTCCTAGTGGTCGTGGGCGCCTATTCCAAATGGATTGACGTGGCGCAGCTATCCCGACCACCACACTAGCAATCACCAACGTGTTAACACGCCTGTTCGTAGCGCACGGACTACCCGACTCCATTGTCTCCGACAATGGCCCACAGTTGCATCGACCGAGTTCAGCCGTTTCGCTGCCAACCTGGGTATCCGCCACATTTTCACAGCCCCATTTCATCCTGCCAGTAATGGGTTGGCTGAAAGAGCCGTCAGGACCACTAAAAAGCCCTCGCCAGGTTCAGCAGGGATGACTGGCACCACAAACTCTCGCGGTTCCTGATGAGCCAGCACTCAACCCCTTGTTCAGTCACCAATAAGTCCCCAGCGGAGCTCCACAGTGGGCGGCGCCTGAGGACTGTATTGGACAGACTTCACCCACAATACTGCCCTGACTCTCCCCTCGCTTCCTCATGGGGTTAGACATTTTATTTTACAGGAGCCAGTATTGCGAGGAACTTCACAGGGGACCCCCAATGGATCCCGGGCGAGATCGTAGCCATCACCGGGCCGAGGTCGTATAGGGTCAGGCTGGAGGATGGCTGCGTCTGGAGGAGGCACATAGACCAACTGCGGAGGCGCCTCAGCACCCTCGCCAGCAGGGATCCAGAGTCACCTGACGAAGGGGGACCTCCTCATCCGCCCCACAACCACATCGGGCCCAACGACCAGTTCACACCTGCAGCCGTTCCCGACAGCCCGAACTCGGACAACAGCGCCCAGAGGGTGGACCAGCCCGATCCAGTCCACGGGAGCTCGTCCCCAGTAACCAACCCTGCGAGTCCCGGGCATGCCCGAGCCGAAGAGCGCGTTGGTGACACTCTGCCGGCTCTGCCGTCCCAGACTGACCCTGAGCGGGCAGACAATGTTCCAGAGCTGCGCCGTTCGGGCGTAACACAAACCCCTGCCTACCTCAAGGACTATGCATGTTCGCATCTGGGGGAAGGGGTGTTATGTCCTGAGGATTCTAGGAGTTCTCACTCAGGTCCTGTCCCTTTGCGTGGGCGTCCTTTCCCTTCACCCATTGGTTGGTTCTCCCCAGCAGCCAGCTATAAAAGCAGGCTGCGGGGTCCAACCAGTTGCTGATTGCTGCGAGCCAGTTCCAGGCGTGGCAAGCACGGTCAGCCCTTTATTGTTATAATAAAGTATTTGTTGCACTCATGCTCTGGTTCAGCCTCTCATTGCCCAAACTTAACAATTATGCTCACTGAAAAGAAAAGGGTTCTGATGTTTTTCTGCATATTTTCGTCTCTCCTTTCCTCCCTCCCTCCCCCCCTCCCCCCCACTCTCTTCCCCAACCTTCCCCTCCCCCCTCTCTGTGTTTCTATCTTGGTTTTTTTTCTCTGTCTCCTTAATGGACTTTGAAAAATAGAAACTTAAGCAAGATGAGAAATATCTTCCTGACACTCTAAAATCTTCCTCAGATTAAGCCTTGTTTCTTGTGGCTTGTAGGACAACTCCATGTTGTTTTCTTTGACAAAGAAGTCAAAGTTATCATTCCTTTGTTTTGTGATGCCTTTATGATTTCCAGTGTAGCCCACAGAACTGAGATTTTTCTCATTGTCTGTCATCCAAATACTAAGCAGACCTGCCCCTGCTTAACTTTCTGTTAAGCTTTATTTTATTATTTCCTATGCCATTTGTTTAACTTGCTGACACTAGAATCAGTTGTTGATGTTATTTTACAGTAAATGCTATAGAAAAGCACAAGAGAAGGATTAATTCACTTTTTCTTTTTAAACAGTTAACACAGCCTGGCTGTGCTAACTTGGGTGCCCCCGCTGTTATTCCTAATAGCAGCACGGGCACCCAAGACTGTTTTTGATTTCTAGAAAAAGGAGCAACTGAAAGTCACAATAACAATGACAGCCAGGTAAATGTAGTGGTTTTAGCCACAAGAGATCATGAATTCTAGTCCTGAGTTAGGGGAAAATCCAGCTGGGACTTTCTCTCTCTTTCATCCCTTGGAAGGAATGACTTGAAGGCCCACAGAGCCACACACAGAGAGAGAGAGAGTGGGGGGAGAGAGGGGGAGAGGGAGAGAGAGAGAGATGGTATGCATACATCCAATAGCAACACACTCTAATACATGATAGCTTAGACTAACTCAGAAAACTCCATCAAAATACATTTAAAAGGAGCACCCTGGAAGAAAAACCTTCTTGTAAAATCCAATTTTCATAGTCAATGGTTAGGGTTTATGGAAACTTATTCCAGAGCATCTGTGGAATTCTAGCTCTTTTATTATCTCTCCATGAAATAACAAGGATGTACAATATAAGCAATGTGTGTCTCATGCCATCTAGGCTTGTTTTCTTTAATAAAAACAGTCCCTTACATCAAAGGCAGGTTATAGAGAAGTTTTCTGTTGTTTATCAAAGACTGGGGCCTGTCAAGGTTACAGTCAAGTGTTTTCCTAACTGTTTAGGGTTTGCTTAACTGCAGATGTTATTCTAAAATCATCTATGTACCTCTTATGAAGGTAAATGTTTCAGCATGTACTGGATTTCAGCAAGAAGGGGATGTAAAAATATGCATAATAGAAGACTATTAATTATACAAGATTTATTTAATTATTCTATTGTTTGTTGAATGGTTGATTTCCAAGGGCGGGGTTTATGTGCAAACTTCTAAGCAGAAGGCTTCTGCTCAGGAAGCAGAACACTAATTAGTATGCTTTAAATCAGAGTTTTGTTGGAGGTCAGCATGAATCCAGTTCTGAATTTCTGTTCGGGATCTTTCAGGAGCAGAATTTCTTTTGTGAAGGTATTAAGTTCAGCAATAGCTGTTATGTCCCTGGAACTCTAGGAGTTCCCACTCAGGTCCGTTCACGTTGCGGGGGCGGTTTTCCCCCCTCGCTCATTGGTTGGTTCTCCCCAGCAGCCAGCTATAAAAGCAGGCTGCGGGGTCCAACCAGTTGCTGATCGCTGCGAGCCAGTTCCAGGCTTGGCAAGCACGGTCAGTCCTTTATTGTTATAATAAAGTATTTGTTGCACTCATGCTCTGGTTCAGCCTCTCATTACCCAAACCTACCACTGGCGACGAGGGTGGGATGGCTACCAGAAGCACAATGCAACCGCTGAATCACTAGCCGCCGATCCGCAGCCAGAGAGAACGATCGGCCGGCGATAGAGCAACGCTGATCCGCAGCCAGAGAGAGGCGGTCAGCAAGCAACGAGCGACGCTGATCCGCAGCCAGAGAAAGCGGTCAGCCAGCAACGAAAGTGAGAAGCGTCTGTAGCCGCTTGTTAGCCTAGCTACAGGAAAAGTGAAGCGCTGCAGACGCAGCCGCTGCGTTTCTTTAGGCACGAAATTCAAGCGGCTGTCATTTGAATTTCAAACCTAAAAGTATAGCGGTGCTGTAAGTCAAGTCACTGGCGCCTACGCAGGCGCAGATTTCAACGCTGCCAACGGCGGCAGCTAACCTCGTGTTTAGCCCAGAGAGAGAGAGGATTGTGAAAAAGCCTCTCCAGAGCTGAAATCACTTGCCTGCCACAGGCATTAGAAACCTTCTGCTGCTGCCCCAGAGAGATTTTTTTCCCACAGATTGTACAACCGATTTCCTCACTATGAATTCCAATCCAGTCTTCCCAGCGTTCAAACCGGATGAGGAGAAGTGGGAGTCATACAAGAACCGCTTTAACCATTACATCGACGCAATTGGGCTGGCTGATGCAGGGGAGCACCGGAAAAAATCATATTTCCTGATCTATTGTGGAGCCATCGTCTTTGACACTGCCACAGCACTCGTGGCTCCACGTGAGTTAAAAAACGTTCCATGGTCTGAACTGTTAGAAATCCTTACTAACCACTATTCTCTCAGACCTTCACAGATTGCCAGGCGATTCACCTTCCGTATGAGGAAGCAATCAGACAAAGAGACCATCAACCAGTACATGGTCGCCCTCAGGACCGCAGCACTCCATTGTGGGTTTGGAACCTACCTGGAGGACATGCTCCTCGATCAGCTAGTCTGCGGAGTCAAGGATCTCCACCTCCAAAGGCGCCTACTCGCTAAGAAGGACCTCAACCTCGCACAAGCCGTCGAGGAGGCCCTGGCAGCAGAACTGGCAGCTCACTCAGCCACCGAAATCCATGGTCCAACTTCCAAGCTAACGACAGTTCCAGTCCACTCCGAGGAGGTGGTATTAGAGGAAGCCCCTAGTGATGAAACCGACATCCACCGCCTCACCAACGCCAGGCATCCGCAGGTAGGAGCCAAGCAAGAAAGCATCAGTCCACCCAAGCACATCACCCTGTGCCTATCCTGTGGTGGATCTCATCCGAGGGCCGCCTGCAAATTCAAAGGAGCCACCTGCAACATCTGCCACAAAAAGGGGCACATCGAGAGTCTGTCAAGCCTCTCAAAACTCGGCACAAAGGCACCCTTCCTTCTCACATTCTGGACCTCAGAGGCAAGTATTGAACTGTCGCACTCACCACCATGCCAAGCACACTTGCCATACCATTAGTAAAATCTCTCTCTCCGTTTTGTTAGAAGGTAAACCGTGTCGCATGGAGGTTGACACAGGGTCAGCGCTCTCAATTATCTCGTGGAGCACCCTCAAGAGGCTACAGCCCAGTCTATCAACAAGCCGGCTCCAGAAGTGCCAGTTTAGCCTGAAGGACTACCAGGGAAGGTCATTCCTGTAATCGGCAGAGGCAAGTTCCTTGTCAATTTTAAAGCTTTCAAAGGTCACCTACCTCTAGTGGTAGTTAACGGCAATCTCCCCACACTCTTGGGGCTCGATTGGTTTCCCATCTCGGCCTAGGGCTAACAGGAGTCCATGCTGTCTCAACCTCTGACACTGACTCCTTATTCGCTGATTACTCAGATGTATTCAGCGATGAGCTGGGGTGTTATAACGGTACCCCTATCTCATTCTCAGTCGATCCCCAGGCAGTCCCAATCAGGCTAAAACCGCGTGAGAGTCCCATTCGCTATTCGGCCAAAACTAGATGCAGAATTGGATAAATTATTAAAACAAGGGGTCATTGAGCCAACAGATTTCGCCAAATGGGAGACGCCCATTGTCACACCCTCAAAAAAGACGGTAGCCTGAGAATTTGCTCGGACTACAAGACCACAATTAATAAGTTTTTACAAGTTAGCGCTTACCCAGTGCCCGTCATTCAGCATTTATTACACACTTTTGAACCTGGCAGCATTTTTGCCAAATTGGACATGTCTCAAGCGTATCAACAGTTCCCTGTTGACAGCCAAACAAGCGGAACTCCAGACCATTGTCACCCACAGGGGTGCTTTCCGGTGCAAGCGTCTCCAATTTGGCGTAAGTGTTGCCCCAGGCATTTTTCAATCCCTCATGGGCGGATTTTGCAGGGCCTCCTGGTGTAGTACCCTACTTCGACGACATCTTAGTCTCGGCCAGGGACAGACCCCAACTCTTCCAGAGAGTTCGAGCAGTGTTAGAGAGGTTCAGACAGCATGGCCTCAAATTAAAAAAGAAAAATGTGCCATTGCCACTAGACAGGTGGACTTTCTGGGTTATAAAATTGACGCCTCAGGCATTCACCCCCTGGAGTCCAAGGTTAAGGCAATTCACGAGGCACCCACTCCAACCTCCAAAACTGAACTGCAGGCCTTCTTGGGGCTATTGAACTTTTACGCATCCTTCCTGCCCCATAAAGCATCAGTGGCAGAACCCTGCACAGACTGTTGGATAAAAAATCGCCTTGGCACTGGGGTCACAAAGAAGACTCCGCCGCGCCGTCAAATCACTACTCACGTCAGAGGCGGTCCTTATTCAGTTCGACCCCAACCTTCCATTAGTGCTAGCAGCAGACGCATCCCCTTTCGGAATTGGGGCAGTATTAAGCCACAGGCTCCCCAATGGCTCCGAGGCTCCCATCGCTTTTTCTCCAGGACGCTCTCTGCAACAGAGCGCAATTATAGCCAGATCGATAAGGAAGCTCTAGCAGCTGTCGCAGCAGTGAAGAAATTTCACGAATTCCTTTTTGGCCACTTTTTCGAGCTGGTCACAGATCATAAGCCTCTCCTGGGTCTACTAGCTGGGGACAAACAGACCCCTCAAGTCCTCTCTCCTAGAATGACGAGATGGACCTTTTCCTAGCGGCATACTCGTATAGACTCATACACCGCCCAGGTAAAACATTGTCCCACGCAGACGCCCTCAGCCGCTGCCCTTGCCGGCTCCATCTGAAGACCCTGCTCCGGTCCACGCTATCTTTGAGGTCACCCAATTGGACCTCCCCATCACTGCCCTTGACATTGCGGCCAAATCCAAGACTAACACAACGATCGCCCAGGTACTGGACTGGGTGAGGAGGGGTGGCGGGCGGTGATGTTGAAAACAAATTTACACCTTTCAAGACCCGCCTGCAGGAATTATCCAGTTTGCAGGGCTGTCTGCTGTGGGGCACTCGAGTGGTCATCCCGACCTCACTGCGTACCCGAGTTCTGGAGGCGTTGCACGAGGGCACCCTGGCATCGTCAGAATGAAGGCATTAGCACGCAGCTACGTATGGTGGCCGGGCCTCGACGAGGACATCGTCAGATGGGTAAGCTCCTGCAATCCCTGCCAGGAATCCCGTCCAGCTCCTCCAATTGCCACCCCTACTAAGTGGGAAAGCGCCAGCGCTCCGTGGTCCAGAATTCACATCGACCTAGCCGGCCCATTGCACGGAAAAATGTTCCTAGTGGTCGTGGACTCCTACTCTAAATGGATTGACGTGGCACAACTATCCACGACCACCACACTAGTGATTACCAAGGTATTAACTCGCCTGTTTGTAACACACGGGCTGCCTGACTCCATTGTTTCCGACAATGGCCCACAGTTCGCATCAGCCGAGTTCAGCCGTTTCGCTGCCAACCTGGGCATCCGCCACATCTTCACGGCCCCATTTCATCCTGCCAGTAACGGACTGGCTGAAAGAGCCGTTAGGACCACTAAAGAAGCCCTAGCTAGGTTCAGCAAGGATGACTGGCACCACAAACTCTCGCGTTTCCTGATGAGCCAGCACTCAACTCCGTGCTCAGTCACTAATAAGTCCCCAGCTGAGCTCCTGATGGGCAGACGCCTGAGGACTGTATTGGACAGGCTTCACCCACATTACTGCCCTGACTCTCCCCTCGCTTCCACATCGGGGGTTAGGCATTTTATCTTACAGGAACCCGTATTCGCGAGGAACTTCGCTGGAGACCCTCTGTGGATCCCGGGCGAGATCGTGGCCATCACCGGACCCAGGTCATATCGGGTCAGACTGGAGGACGGCCGAATATGGAGAAGGCACCTGGACCAGCTGCGAAGGCGTCACAGCACCCTCGTCAGCAGTGACTCAGAATTACAAACCGGGGCGAGGCCACAGCATCAACCCCACATCAGCACTAATCCCGGTGACCTGCTTACACCAGCAGCCGATCCAGGGAATCCGAACACGGACAGCGACGTCCAGATGGCTGACCAGTCCGAACCAGTCAACGGGAGCACGTCCCCAGTGACCAGCCCTACGAGTCCCGAGCCAACCTGAACCGAGGGGCGCGTTAGTGACTCCCTACTGATCCTGCCTTCCCCTACAGACTCTGAACTGACAGACAACCCACCAGAGCTGCGCCGTTCTGGGCGCCAGCATAAACCTCCTGCCTACCTCAAAGACTATGCGTGTTCGCATCTGGGGGGAAGGGGTGTTATGTCCCTGGAACTCTAGGAGTTCCCACTCAGGTCCGTTCATGTTGCGGGGGCGGTTTTCCCCCCTCGCTCATTGGTTGGTTCTCCCCAGCAGCCAGCTATAAAAGCAGGCTGCGGGGTCCAACCAGTTGCTGATCGCTGCGAGCCAGTTCCAGGCTTGGCAAGCACGGTCAGTCCTTTATTGTTATAATAAAGTATTTGTTGCACTCATGCTCTGGTTCAGCCTCTCATTACCCAAACCTAACAATAGCAATCAAGATTTTTTAGCAAGTTAGCAGACTTATGAATTACTAAGACAAATGCTGCCATATGACTTCTCTTTTGGACATTAGTGCAATGCTTCAAGTTCAAAAAGTGAAGGATACTTGGTTGTGAATTCAATATAGGTATTTGCCACAACTTGCCATAATCAGAACATTTCCAGTGAGATCAGAACAGCTCCATTTGGAACTCAGAATGGATGAGCAAACCTCCTTTTCAATTTGAAATGCTCTGTATACTATTGAGTACTTAATCTTTGCAGAATGAACATGGTAGAACAGGGACAAGCCCCCATTTGTTGTGATGGATGTGTGGTTTTGCTGAACAACTATTTCCCTTGATGTCTTGTTCTGAGTACTTCTTAGGACAAGGCAACAGGATGGCCATCTGCTGTGGAGAATTGTACTAGCCCCAGTGCTTCATTCAGATAAAGTTCTGAGGTCATTGTACATATTGCAGATTTCTCTAGGGCTCATTGTACATATTGCAGATTTCTCTAGCTTCTAGGAACAGACCCTGACCCCAAAGTGCCTTGTTGTAAGATGTCTCCAGAGCAATCCACTGTGGATGATGGGATGGAAAAAGGCAACCATGGCAATCTCATCTGAAAGGCATTACTCAGAGACTTAGAAATATAGACTGGTCTTCTAGAGAATATGGAAGGAGCTTGAAAGCACATTGAGGTTATATTATTGCAATGTTTAAATTAGAAGTTGCTTTTGAAGATGGAGCTTTAATCTCTTCCATAACATGGGAATTTAAACACAGAGTGCATTTTATAAGTGTTACGAGATCTGCTTAGATTTCTAGTTTTTTAGGGGATATAATTAAAAAGATTTTAATTCAATTTTAATCTATAGAACTTTTTACATGTTGAGATAAGGGTACAGCACCTTCCCAAATTTTCAGAAATCAAGACATGAAACTTCTATGGTGCAATAAACAGGAGAAACTTTACTGATTAATACAACCAGCAATCTGGAAAATAAAATTTTTAAAAAAAAAAAACAGCAACAGTTAGATGTTATTTAAATTCAAAGCTAGCAAAACTTTAAGATTTGGCCACCTAGTCTCAAATTTATTTATTAAATTTATACGCCACTTATCTCATAATGTGAGTCAACAGTTAAATTTTTGAAGTTCTTGCACTTTCAATATTATGCTCTTTTATATACACTTGATTTTTTTTTTTTACAAAAACCTGATTTTTTTGGTCTCATTTATGAACAAATCTTACTACTGCTAAGTTCTAATAACAAAATGTACTATGCAAAATATGATCCCATTCCTAAATGTGGATGAGGCTCCCTTGATATTTGGATACAAGGCTATCATAAGCCCAAAGAGGATGAAGCAGGATCCAATCTGGGTTGGTCACCTGTACCAGAAGTTTAGTCTTCCAAGCTTTTGGACTTGTGCTGGAGCCCATCCTCAGAGAACTTTTCTCTAGCAGAGTCTCACACTCTGGAAGACTAAATCTCTGGTCCTGGTGATGGTCCCAGATTGAATCCTGCCACATTATCCTGGGACATGTATATTCATCTTCATTAGTGACAAAGAGGATGAATGGGGGAATGAATAAATATCAGCATCATTTCCTAACCATAATGTCAACAAGACAAATTGAGGGTTGTAACATTGCAAAGCAAATGTGTTCTTTTGTATTGATATTATGATGCCACAAAAAGGCACATAGAGATAGAGTCATAATGCACCTCTTATCACCTGACACTCCCCCCTTCCCCTCTGACCTCCACTCAGATGCCTATGCTAGCATGCTCATATTTTCTTTTCTCTTAACATATACCCTGATATACAAACCATTATACATAGTTATATTATAGAAGTATTTCTATAATTCAAAATGGGTGAATATAAAAATAGATCACACAGATCTGAAAAGCCAAGCATAAACTAACAGAACTGAAATATCATATGACTAATATCTATAAAATGTTTACAGTACTTGGTTAACACAATTCTATTCATTAAAAAGAAATGTGGGGGAGAGTTTCCAACTCAATCTAAAAAAACATATAATTTAAATGTAAAGTTTTGGATTGGGTTTTAATTTTGTAAGCATGTCCATGCTTATTCAAAATATGTTTCCCTCAATAAGCAACACTGAATGTTGAGATGAGAGAGAGATAATTGCAACCACAGAGGTAGATCCCTTTTTTCTAGATTTCCCCAAATAAGACTGCTGTCAGACTGAAGTCCCAACACTTCTTTTTTTTTTTTTAAAAAAAAGTTTTATTCAATTTTTCCAAAACAAAGAAGAAAAAAAAGCTCTTTTCAGTGTACAACATAATTCCAGGTCATCACTTTTACATGCAAATATGACAATATTATATATTCATTTTCTACATTCAACTTCCTATCTTATCCATTTTAACTTAATTCTATTATTACCTCTCCATTCCAATTTTTACATAAGAAAAGGAACAAACAAATTAATCCTGTTCATTGCTATTACTTTCATTCTAAACATCTTCTCAGTTCATTTCAATTTATTTCAAATATATTTCTTAAACATAAATGTTTCTTTTAAACATGACCTTTTCCATGATATTCTTTTCTCATTTAAATCACTAATAATTCCCATATCTTTAATTCTTTTATCTGTCAGATTGGCAATTCCATCGCATATTATTTCCATAGATTCTAGATTAATATAAGCTTTTACACACAAAATAGAACATAAATTTCCCCTCCCCTTTTACTAATTTGGGAGTGTCACCTCAGTGGTTTTGATATACCTAAATTCCCTCATCTTAATTCCCAATAAACATTTATTTTAATTAGTTATAGTAATAATCATTCACTACAAAAAGAACTACATAACATTGTATTTTTCAGTCAGACTCCGTAGTGTATTTTCCCCCTTTACTTCCACAGTTTTATTTATAATACCAAAAAAATAGAAGAAAAAGAAACAATTAATCCATTTAGCTAGTCCTGATCACTGATATTAATCCCATTTTTAAACATCCTCACAATTCATTTCAATTATTTCAATATATATAATAAACATTGACCATTCTTGCAACAATGAAAATAAGAACATACATTCATATACTAAAAAATATCAGTGCCCCTCCCTCCTCTCAATGGTCTATATTCTCTTATTTTCTAGATAATATGTAATTTCAAATACATTCTTATTACCCCTCATATCAGTGCGGAGTCCCCTTTCTTAATTCATCAACCATTATCCCTATGTATTTTAAATAAACAATTTTCCATTACTTTACAATTCTCATATTTCTTTCTTTCCTGTTCCTGTTCCTCATTACCTCTATTTCCTTCCCCCACCAAATCTTTTCTCCCTCTGTTTTGTGTCCCTCTCCCTCTTTGTATCTTCCTTCCCCCTTTTACTTTTTACAGGTATTCCCCTTTTTAGTTATTTTTTGGAATCTCCTATTTTTAACCCCCCCTTCTTTTCTCTCTTCTTTGTGGTGTTCTTTGTATTAATTGTCTACTTAAGATGGCTTCTTCTTGAACTAACTCCTCCTTCTTTGAAGTTTCTTTGTCATGTTCTTCAATGACCATTTCCATATCTTTTAACACAGAGCCAAGTGATTCACCTCTTGCATGTAGTAGTTCTTTCATATTTTTAAGTTTCATTTTTAATTCCCACAGAGATATCATCATTACACACTCTTATATCTTATAGTCTTTAAAATCCATAAATCCACTTCTCCTTTTCTTTTTTCTTCTTCAGGCTTTCTAGATTCACAATTATTCCAACACTGGGTTTATACCAAAGTCACCAATTAGTCCAATAATCCATCTTTTCTTACTTTTTCTTTTATTCTTGTTCAACTTTTACTTTCTGGGATACTTGTTTCATTGTTTCAATATTTCCTTTTCATTGTATCAAGTCAGATTCATAGAGAAACAGAAACTCTTTCTTTTTATTTTTCAGTTTAAATTTTTGTCCAGAAGATGGCACTCTCCATTATACAAAGGCCTCACCTTTTTTCCTCCCCTGTTTTATTGTTCAGGGCTTTCTGAGCCTCAATATTCCAAAACAATCAAGTTTCCAATTTGTATATTTCTTTTTAATAGCTCTTAAGTCCAGCTTTAATTATGCCTGTTTGTTGTCAATATATTTTAATTCAATTTATTTAAGTTTCTTGTTTCAACTTCTTCCTTTCTGGGTTTGAAGCCCCATTCACCTGTCAAAATTATTTTCTCTCATTTTTTTCCCCTTTATAATTTTGCCACATTATTTATATTTCTTGAAGATTCTTATAACATCAATCCTGGGGTACCTTTTATTTAGTTGTTGCACCAAATTGTCCCAATTCTTATGTTGTCCAGCTCTTTCTTCACTCCTGCACAAATCTTAATCTAGCTAAGTTCTCCTCTTTAGGGTGGCCATTTTAGACCACCGCTCGGTTGTCTTTGGGGGGGGGGGAATTGTCAAGCCGGGGGGGGGGGAGATGCATCTCCCCTTGACCTGGCTGGTGGCTTCCCCTTACTCCACCATCCCTCTGAGGCAGCTTCAGCCCCTAATCATGATTGGGGTTCTCTGACAAAAGAGCATAGACTGAAGCCACGGACAGTCGTGGTCCCCGGTCCATCGGCAAGGAGGGCTTAACCCGGAAGTCCTAAGTCCCAACATTTCTAATGTGTCCAGATTTCTGAATCTTTTTACCCAGGTGATCTTTATTCAATACAATTCTGGGAAGAACAGAAAGAAAGGTGCTTTAGATCTTGCATCCCAGCGACAGCAATAAAATACTTAACATCCTGAAATGTAAAGGATAGCTTTGCAATTGTGCAATGATGCAGGCTGGGAAGGTTTCAATGAGAAATATCTTTTTAAACCCAAGGATGTCCACTCTGCAGATATAAAAATGAGTCTATTGAGAAAAATCAAGAAAAGGCAAGAGTCTCTCTCTCTCACACACACACACAGGATTCCAAAAAAAAGCAATGGTCAAACTAGGTATTTTTTACCTGTTTTAGTAAACTGGATTACAGCATAAATAATATTTCATTACAAAATCTCAATCTACTGAGTGGATATTTTTAAGCAGGTTTTTCTTATTAATCCTTGTTCTCCTTATTAAAGTGCTATCCACAGTATTGGAAGACAAATGAAAGACAGCTTTTGTGTCAATCCACCTTTCTAATGACCTTCAGCTGAAAATAAAAGGGCCAGATAGTTTTCACTGGTTGAGTTACTGTATATCTATAAAGTTTTGGGAGATGGGTGGGTGGGTGGGAGGAAATAATGCACATTGTTATGCCATGTTGAAAATGAGAGGTTTGTCACATTCAATTTCTAATAATGGCTTCCAAGGCCAGTATTTAGGGTTGATGTTCTTACTCCTGCTTATTGAACCACGGACCTGGAGGAAAACAATGTTGAAAGCAATCACATGCACATAAGTTTCAGTGGTGGGATTCAAATTTTGTTACTACCAGTTCTGTTGGCATGGCTTGGTGGGCGTGGCAGGGGAAGGACATTGTAAAATCTCCAGTCAGAGGTTGCCGGCTCTCCGAACTACTCAAAAATTCCGCTACTGGTTCTCCAGAACTGGTCTGAACCTGCTGAATACCACCTCTGTAAAATGTGTACTTGTATATGAATGCATGTGCATATGCACAAATGAGTGGTATGCTTATAGATTGCTCAGAACCTTAAAAGTTCTGAAGGTTTGCTCAGGTAACTGTCTGACAAGCATTGCCCAGTAGTACCCCAACACGAAGAATCCTTAATAAGAGATCTGGTAAGCTGTCCCACAGGTATGTACTGGGTATATTTTCTTCTGTGGAAAAAAACATCACTTTTCTAAGATCTAACTGAATTTGAAAGGTACAAAGGAAGTCACATAATGTTCTTATTGTTTATACAAAATACCACACTCTCTTTGAAAAAGCAAGCAGAATATTAAACCAAATTATCCTCCTAACTTTATTTTTATAGGTATAATAATTTTAATAAAAATTACATTATAGAGATAAAGCTAATGCAGACTACAAAACATAAAAAATACAAAAAGATAAGCAGAATTAAACAAGAAAAAACATAAACAACCCCCTTTATCCCAGCAAATATAGTTAACTTTAACAGCTTATCACCATCTCTTAAAATACTGTTGGAAGAAATATCCTTCTGGGTTCAGTTCCAAGTGGGGTAAAAAACACTGGAAACCCGGAGGCTCTTTGAAAAGATAGTTTAATGGTGAGCCGAACCACATGGTTTGGAGCTCCAAAGTGAAAAGGATGATCACATGCTTCAAGATGTTGGGTGAAGGAAATGAAAAAGGGCAAAATGCTGAGAGACCCTTAGTTATATACCTTCTATTGGGCCCCGCCCTAGTGTTTCCTGTTCCTGTATAAGAAATGTATCCCACTGGCTGCCAGACTCCCAGGGGTGGGGTTTTTAGCTGACTTTGTAAGCTTTGTCTGGACCACATGGTTTCACCTGAGTGCTGGCTGATGCAATCTTGTCAGGCCATGTGGTGAGATGGGTAGAGGGCTTTGTTATGTAGACTACTCTGGCCCAGGCCAGAGTAATGGTCCAATAACAAAGATGAGCTTCTGCCTCTCTGAGTTTCTACTTCCCTTTTAGGGGAAACAATCTGCCTTTTTAACATTTCCTAGGATATTTCATTTTTCTAGGAGATGGGTGGGTGCTAACTTCCTACAATACCATGTCCCATTCCATTCTCTTTAAACAAATATTTAAAACCTATCACTCCATCTTGATCAGCAAAAGTTCATTAAAGTTTAAGAACAATGTAACTACTGCCAAGTGTATATATTACACCTAGTCTGGTTTCTTCCTTTTACGTTTAACAAAACCCCCTCCCATCTTATTTCTTTAAATAAACAACACTTTTAAAACATTGTCATCAAGCCCCAGTCCACATAAAGCAAATGATCCTCCTAACATTCCTGGTTCTGTACTTTCAAACAAATTATTTCCCTGCTGTCTGTTGTCTCCGATCTCTACTGATGGACTTCAGAAACTGCCACTTGTTTGATGTGCATTACCTCAGATGTAGCTTTGATGTGTTTTTAAAGCAAACAGATTAGCTGAAGTGCTAAACAAGGATTGAGATTGAATAGCATCACTGGGAGTTAGAAGTATTTCAGTGACATCATTTTTCATTCCTTGGGTGCAAAACCATGACTGAATTTGGATATCTTTTTTGTGATAATTGGTGCAAGTTTTATCTCCAAAGGAAATCCTACCCAATTCTACCCAATTCTTCTGTTTTTTTTTTAAACGAAGTTTTTATTTTTTACAGCAAACATATGAACAAAACATAAAAACATAAAACCCTCTTTCAATTATATACATACAGTGTGTCAGTTGGTTACAATCTTTTGTGCTATCCTTTTTTTACCATTACTCACAAGTTATATAAATTCTCACCTTATCGTTCTAGCTTGTGCTTATATAATATCAATTATTAAAAAGTCATTTGACTATTTTTCCATCATTTTATAGGACATATTCTAATTTTCATTATGATTTAATCTTATACATTCATCCAATGGTTATATATATTATATTGTATTCTTTATCAGTCTATTAACTTTTTTTAAAAAAAACAAGTTTTATTGATTTTACAAACAAACAAACAAGACAAAACATCATTAAACATTAAAACATAAAACCTCTTTCCATTGTAGATCCTTACAAGGCAGGTAACATATTGCTTTATATCACATACTTATAATTTATCCCATTTCCATATAAACACGTAAATTCCCTTTACCAAATTCCACATTGTTTCTCTTTAATCATTATGCAATCATATTTCCTTTCTGATTTATCTGCTATCCAGTCATCAACTTTATATTTCCCTCTCATCTAGTCTTCTTCCGAGATTTTATTATTTAACTTTCAATTAAACACACACACATTAAACACAGACATAAAAAACATAAAACTTTCTTCTAGAAAGTAACTTGGCCCCAGATTACCTCTTTTTGTATGGACTCAGTTGTATTCACGCTTTTCTTATATACCATTACCCATCTTATTTACCATTCTATATCTATTATATAACTCCTCTCCACTTTTGCCTCATCTTAATTCTGTTTTATATATTTAATCTTGCTTTTTTTAAAAAAAATATATATCTTTTGTCCATTTCTCCATTTACATCTGTCTCATTTCCAGTTTAAAAAGAATAGTTTCCCCTGGAATCACTAATCGGAGTATGATGCCTTTCTATCATTCCCCTAAGTTAAAATTTAAAATAACACCTAAATCCCAATCAGATTCTGCTTAGTACATTCTACTATTTCAAAAACCAATACTACAATAATAAATCCATAACAATCAACACATCAATCCATTAAACTCTATATTCAAACTAATATTTTAAACATTCCCTTTAGTATTTTATTAAAACTTATTATCATTCATTATTAAACCTTTTAAAGTTATACCTTGATATTTTAGCCTTTTATTAGATCTTAAAAAGTTCTGGTTATCTACTTATACTACAAATACCACTATTACAATACTCATGTGTACTTTGCAGAATCCCCCTTTTTAAAAAAAAACCCCATATATTACCCATTATCCCTGAAAAAATTTCTTTATCTCCATCTTGTCTTATATCTTTGAAACTTTTTCCTCCTTTTCCCTTTCCTTCTTAGCCCGCCTAAACTTTTTACCCCTCCTCTCAAAGCCTCTGTCTTCTTAATTTCCCTTTCTGCATTCCTCTTTCCTTTTGCTTTCTAGCATTCTGTTGTTTTTGCATCTTCTTTTTCTCTTTCATAAATATTTTTTTATTTCTTAAGTCCTTCCTTTTCGCTCCTCTCTTTCTCCTTTCTTTCTTAGTCACGCTGTTCAGTTAATTAAAAATGGCTTCTTCTTCCTCAATTTCTTCAAGCTGTTGTTTAATCTGCTGACACATAGCAAGCGCCATATCTAGGAAACAAAGGGCTTCTCCCATAACATCTTTGCCTTCTTTCTTTGTTTTTAGATATTGTTTTTTTAGTTCATCAAGAGATAGAGCCATTTTAAAGTTTCTTCTTCTTTTTCTGTATCCTCTTCTTAAACCAATCAGTTATTTCAAGGCTTAAAACAGTTCCCAAACGTCCCAAAGTCCCACAGTCATCAGACAGTCCAGGCAGAGTAAAAGCTTCTTCTTTTTACAGTTTCTCTTCTAGGGGTGAAGTCAAATTAGGGAAAGAAAATTCTCTTTATCTTCAAGGCATCTCCTCCAGCAAAGTCTTAGAGTAAAAATTGATTTTCGCAAGCCTCTCCCTTCCCACGTATAACAAAGGAGTTTAGGTTTTACCTTCTACCAAAGGCTGGTTTCCCTTGTCCATTTGTTAATTCCATAAGGGAGGGAGAGTAACTTCCCCTGTTCGTCACTTTTCTTCGCAGCTAAAAACATCAATCGGGAACAATAGCTCCCAATTCATTACTTTCCCAGGTGTTAAATATATCCTTAAGGTCCCAGTTCGACCAAGAAAAAACTTTCTTTAAAAGAAAAAAGAAAACTCCTTCTCCCTCCTGCGCATTCTTTATCATCCAATTGCCGGCTTCTTTATGGTGGCCATAAAAGACCACCGCTGGAACCGTCTTGAGAAAAGGGGGTTATTGCCGGCTGGGGGGGGGTTGCGATGCCCCTCACCCCCGTCCGGATCCCCCCTCTCTTCAGCTGCCCCAAAGGGCAGCCTTAGCCTCCAAATCCGTCAGGATCGGAGGCACCAAGGCGGCTAGCACAGCAGGAATCGCAGAGAAGCAAAGCCGACAACCGGAAGTCTCAGTCTATTAACTTTTATTGTAAGGCTTACTACCGTGTTTCTCCAACAATACGGCCTCCAACAATAGGAAGACCCAGCATGTTTTCTAGGCATAAAATTTAGGCCTAGTTTAAAACATGCAAAATGCGGGGAAGAGTGGGGGGACTTGCCATTTGGAGTGCCGTTGGAGCTGCCGCCGCTGTTTGGAGCTGCGCCGCCATTTGGAGTGCCGTTGGAGCTGGCGGCCGCCGTTTGGAGCTGCCGCCGCCGTTTGGAGTGCCATTGGAGCTGCCGCTGCCATTTGGAGCTGCCGTCGCCATTTGGAGTGCCGTTGGAGCTGCCACCGCCGTTTGGAGCTGCCGCCGCCATTTGGAGTGCCGTTGGAGCTGCCGCCGCCATTTGGAGCCGCCGCCGTTTGGAGTGCTGCTGCCACGTTTGGAGCTGCCGCTTCCATGTTTGGAGCTGCCACCATGTTTGGAGTGGCAGCGGTACTTCAAATGGCGGTGGTGCTCCAAACAGCGGCAGTGCTCCAAACGCAGAAGTGGCAGCTCCAAACATGGCGGCAGCACTCCAAACGGCGGCGGCAGCTCCAAACATGCCGGCGACACTCCAAACGGCGGCGGCAGCTCCAAACGGCGACGGCAGCTTCAACGACACTCCAAATGG
This sequence comes from Pseudonaja textilis, assembly GCF_049901715.1. Classification (NCBI taxonomy): domain Eukaryota; kingdom Metazoa; phylum Chordata; class Lepidosauria; order Squamata; family Elapidae; genus Pseudonaja; species Pseudonaja textilis. Next base: position 71,037,151 of record NC_141991.1, read on the forward strand.
AGGTGGTAGCTGCAAACAGCGGCAGCAGCTCCAACAGCACTCCAAACAGTGGCGGCACTTTTTCATCAGTACCTGTCAAAATTTTATCTAAATCAGTCAACTTATCATAGATACCTTCTGTTTTAACATCTTTATCAAATCTAGATTGTATTTGCAAATATGAAAACCAATTCATTTTTATACCTTGTTCTTCCAACACTTGCATAGATTTAAGTTCACCCTTTTCATTCAATATCTCGCCATATCTAACTGTTCCTTTTTATATATTATTGGATAGGAAAAAGCTTCAATAGTAGATAATCATAGTGGAATTTTTAAATAATATTGCTTTTTTATCTTCTCCCAGTTTAGAAACAATGCTTCTCGAATATAATGTCTTCTAAAATACCCCTGCCTTTTAAGTTCCCTTATACCAGAGGAAGGCATGTCACCCTAACAGCAGGTCATGTCCTTCTAAATTCAATAGTCTTGTACTCCTTAGTGTTATCCACTCCTTTACCCTCATCAGACTCGTTGCTTGGTAGTATAATTCCCAATTGGGCAAAGCAAATCCTCCTCTTATTCTTGTATCTTGTAGCAGCAATTTAAGTTTTATTCTCGCTTTCTTCCCCTGCCAAATGTATTTTAGCATTATTTTGTTTAAATCTTCAAAAAATTCTTTCCCTAATCTGATTGGAATTGTCTGGAATAAGTATAAGATTCTAGGCAATACATTCATCTTAATTGTAGATATTCTCCCAATCAGTGATAATTGTACATTTTCCCATTTTATCAAATATGTTGCAATCTGTTGTTTAAGTTTGAGGTAATTGTCCTCCTCAAGTGTGCTATGTCTTGGTGTTATATGTATCCCTAAATACTTAACATTGTTTGTGACCTGGATCCCCAAAACTTCTTCCAATTCTTTCTTTCGTCTTACTAACATGTTCTTTTCTAAAATATTTGTTTTATTTTTATTTATTTTCAAACCTTCTACTTTCCCATACTCTTCTATCTTTTCTATCAGTTTAGGTGCAGACTCCAATGGCTCCTCTAATATAAATACCAGGTCATCTGCAAAAGCTTGTAATTTATACTCTTCTTTTTTTAATTTTCATTCCTTTTATTTCTTTTTCTTCTCTGATGTTCCTATTCAGCACTTCCAGTGTTAACACAAACAACAAAGGTGACAGTGGACAGCCTTGTCTGGTCCCTTTTCTTATATCTATAAAGTCTATTTATCATAACCTTTGCGGTTTGTTTATGATATATCATTTCGATGGCTTGAGTAAATTTTTTTAAAAAGCCCATTGGTAACAGCATAAAACGCCAATTCACATTATCAAAGGCTTTTTGTGCATCTATAAACATCAGAGCCATTTGTTTTTCAGGATGTGCCTCATAGTATTCCAGTGTATCTAAAATTATTCTCATATTATCTTTAATCTGTTTCTTTGGCAGAAATCCATTTTGATCAGTGTTAGTGTTTGGGGATAAACCCCTGAGCTGAGTGCACAGCAGCAGTCAAGCCAGGCAGCCAAATGAGAGAGAGGCTGGGCCCTAGAGTATACACACACTTGAGACAAATACACTGTTTGTGGTTTAAATAGGTATTTAATTCATACAGAGATTAAGAATAGTCATTCAGTCCATATGTCAGTATCCAGTTTATCTATCCAGTTATCAAGTCCTTTAAACAGTAAATACAATGTCTTTATCTGCTTGTAAATCTTCTTCTTAAGATACCTTTCTCTCAAGTACTAACGCTGAATCCACAGCTCACCAGTAAACAGTCCTTGTGTTCAGTTGAATTTGGTATCTGGCACAGTAGCCTCCAAGGTAAGCAGATAGACGTTCCAACAACAGTAGGCAACAGACCTGGAACGGTAACCAGGTGCATCCAGAAGGCGGACTCAGACAGTTGCATCCAGAAGCCGGGCTCATACAGTTGCATCCAGAAGCCTGTGACTCAGACAGTTGCATCCAGAAGCCGGACTCAGACAGTTGCATCCAGAAGCCGGGGCTATTACGTTTCCCCTCTACCTATATGGCTGCCTGCAACCGCACCCACAATGACATTGCAGTTTCTTGTGCTTAAAGCTACATAGCACTTAATCCTAGGTTTACATATTTATTCAACCCAAACCAGTTGGAGTATCCATATACCCAACATTCTCCCCTTTTGGGTGACATAAATATGTAATGCCTTTACATTCTAAACCCATATTTTTTACAACTCTGTAGATGCTTAATGGCACCTTGGGCCTTAGTAAAATGATCAGCTAGATTGTCCTCCGACATACAGTATTCCAGCTGTATCAATTTACTCTGTACAGATTCTCTTACATTAAGATACCTCAAATCTGTATGTTTACTTCTAGTTTTAAGTGCAATACTTGTAGCCATTTTAATTGCTGCCTGATTATCCTCATGTACAACTATAGGGTAATTTACAGTTATACCCATATCTTTCAACATTTGTTTATACATAATTAACTCAGTACACAATAAAGATAAACAGGAGAATTCTGCCTCCATAGTAGACAAACTTATATGCTGTTGCCTTATAGACTTCCAGCCAATTAATGTCTTACCCAGCATTATGGCTGTTCCTGAAGTCGACTTTCTAGTATCTCTTTCTGCTGCAAAACTAGCATCCGCATAAGCACTCAATATGAGATCACCTTCTGGTTCTAAATACAGTGCATGGTGTAATGTTCCTTTAAGATATCTTAGTATTCTTTTCAATGCTATCCAGTGACATTGAAGCGGGTTATTATTGTGTCGAGCCAGCTGATTAATACTAAAAGCAATATCTGGCCTTGACCAATTGCTAATATATGATAAGCTACCAATCAAAGATTGATACAGTTCCTTATCACATTTGGGACTTTGTGTATCCATTTTGCAAATATCCTGACTCATTGGAGTCTTTGCAGGCTTACAAAGTTCCATTTTATAATCCATTAGCAATTTAGATATCTTATCTTCTTGAGATATCTTATAACCCTTTTGAGTTCTCAGTATATTCAAACCTAGATATCTCTTTATCTCACCTAATTGCTTGATTTTTACTTTCTTGGCTAATGATGTTATTATTTCATTTGCTTCATCATTAGTCTTAGTTATCAGAGCAATATCATCAGTAAACAACAATAATAATGATATCTTCCCATTCTTTTCTCTCTTAAATAGACATGGGTCAGCTAAACCAGCTTTAAATCCTATATTGGTCAGTTCCTTTACAATATACTGGTTCCATTCATAGCCCGATTGTTTAAGACCATAGAGGCTCTTTTTTAATAACCAACAATCATTATCATTATTATTGACTCCTTTAAATCCACTAGGCTTTTTCATATACACAGTATGTCTTAGTGGAGCATGCAAGTAAGCAGTTTCCACATCTAAATGGTTAACTATATATTGCTTGCTTGCTGCCCACACTAATGCTGCCCTTAAAGTTGGTGCTTTCAGACTAGGTGCAAATACTTCATCATAGTCTTTTGCACTTTGTCTAAAACCTTGGGCTACTAACCTTGCCTTATGGATTGTGTTTCCATCCTTGTCTGTTTTTATTTTAAAAATCCATCTGCAGCCAATGGGTTTTTCATTACTAGGTAATCTCACATTTTCATACACTTTCATATCCTTCAAAGACTTCAATTCTTTATTAATTGCTGCATACCATTTTTCTTTTTCTTTAGGATATCTTTTAATCTCATCCACAGTAGATGGCACTCTATTTACCTGGCACACTGTGTTAGCCTGGTATCTATCAGGCGGTCTAGAAATACGTGTAGTCCTTCTGGGTATTACTGGGCTTGGTTGAGTTACAACCTGTTTCTCATCCTCAGCTATTTCTTCCTTTTCTTCTTCTATGGGCACAATCTCTTCCTGTACTTCTTGCTTTACATCTTTCTTAAAGTTACAGGGATACTTAATGGGATTTCTGTATGATTCAATAATCACCTCTTTATTGTTATCCTGCTCTAACTTATCCCATCCTACGTGCTCTAGAAATTGGGCATTGGCACTACATAACACCTTAGATGTGCCTTTCTCCCAAAATCTATATGCCCTATGGTTAGCTTGGTAACCAACGAAGAAAAATTGTTTAGCTCTATGTTGCCCTTTACGCCTGAGTTGTGTAGGGATATGCACCCATGCTGGTGCACCAAATGTGTGCAGGTAACTCAAATCAGGCTTCTTGCCATGCCACATGGTGAATGGTATTTCACCAGTGGTTGAGTTAACCACATTATTTAATAAATTATTAGCACACATTGTCGCCTCCCCCCACAAAGAATCAGGTAACCCAGAATCAGTTAACATAGTACGGGTCATCGCCTGTAGTGTTTGGCCTCTTCTCTCTCTATATGCATTGTGCTGTGGTCTGTATGGTGCAGATCTCTTATGAGCTATTCCAGCTGCCTTTAATCTATTCTGGAATTTGCTATTGACAAATTCCGTGCCATTATCTGTCACCAAGGTTATCAGTTGCCGTTTGCTTTTCCTTTCTGCAAACTTTAACCAGTTGAAGAAGTGTTGATATGTTTCAGTTTTGCTTTTCATTAAGTAGCAAAACCCATATCTAGAGTAATGGTCCATAATGCTCAGTATATATCGAGCACCCCCCATACTGGGTTTCTTAGGACCAATAATGTCTGCAAATACTACTTCTAAAGGTTCTTTAGTTTTAAAACCATTTAGCCTATTTGCAGGCATTATTTTACTCTTATCTTCACAACAGACATTACAACGCAAATACTTATCACAGGGTTTTAACCTTATACCTTCAGATAACTCTACTGTACGTTTTAGCATTTTAAAATTTACATGCCCCAAACGCCTATGCAATAAATGGATACATTCATCATGAGGCTTGTCATTATTAAATACAGTTTGTGCCTCCCCTTTCTTACTACCATGTAATGTTCCATTTAAAGCTGCAGTTACCTTTTTGTTATCCCTTTCCAGTGTGCACTTATTATTCTTAATATCACAATTGCCAAACATGGCCAGTTCAAAGGATTTCTTTGGCTTCTTTACATTCTGGCTTTTTCCTTTTTTGCAGAATCTTGCCAAATGTCCTCTGCCTCCACAATTAAAATACTTTTTAATTGTGTATGCCGTTGAAGATGACTTCTCTTCTTCCGGGTGCTTTGCTTTACACAGCTGGTATCTCTCAGGCTTTGAAGATAATTTCTCTTCCTTATGTTTATCTTCCCTCAGCTGTTGACGTTCACTCCTTCTCCTGGCTTCCTCTAATAACCTGCCGGTTATCTCAGTTACTGATAAACTGTCTTTTGGCAATACTTCTAATGCAGTCACAAAATCATCATAGCTTCGATCCAGAGAAGACAGTATGATGTATACTTGTTGCAACTCATTAAATACAAGCTCTTTTTCTTGCAGTTGTTGAAAAATGCTTTTCATACAGTTTAAATGAGTCAACATGTCTCCATTTATCTCAAGATGTGTTCTAAACAGCTTGCGTGTAAGATTGATATGAGCTCCTACACTGTCTCGAACATAAATCCTTTTAAGACTATTCCAGCAGTCTGCAGCGTTTTCCACTCCTCGGATATGAATGAGTTGCTGGTCAGACAAAGCAGGATGAATAAAATTGTTTAAGTATCTTTTCAGTCTTTCTGCCAGAATTGAAGCAAAAATTTTATAATCTGAATTTAATAGTGATATAAGTCTGTAATTTTTAAATTACTGTGGGTCTGTGCCCTCCTTCGGTACAAGTGTGATATATGCTTATGACCAAGTTTTGGGTATTCTCTTCTTTGTCATAACTTTATTCATAATTTCTAATAAGTGAAGATTCAATGTTTCCTGGAATGTCTTATAAAATTCCACTGGCAAACTGTCCAGACCTGGTGCTTTCCCAATGTTTTGCTTTTTTAAAGCTTCTGTTAATTCCATCATTGTTATATTACTTTCTAACATTGTTTCAATATCTTTGGGTATCTGGGGAAAATTTGCTTCCTGTAAGTATTGTTGAATTCTTTCTTCCTGAACATTCTCTTGATGGTACAGTTTTCTATAGTAACTTTGAATAATTTTTTTCTTCTCCGTATTTCCATAGCATACATGTCCTTGTTCATTTATCAATTGATTTATTCTTCTCAAATCTCTTTCCTTTCTCAATTTATATGCTAGCCATCTGCCTGCTTTGTTTGCATCTTCAAAATAGTTCTGCTTAGCATTTTTAATTTTTTGTGCTGTTTCTTCTTTTTCCATTAGCCCCATTTTATGCTTAGTTATGTCCATTTTAATTTTAGTGTTCTTTTTCCAACTTCTTGTAGTCATCTTCCAATATTTTAAAGATTTTTTTTCTGTTTTATATTTAATTCAATGAAAGCTAATCACATAAAACTATAAACTGGAATAGATGGTAAATGCTGTAATATTCTTTTTACATTCAGGATACTGAATTACAGAGCTGGCAGAATAGTCAAACTGAAGGTGCCTGTGGAAGAGGAGGAGATAGATAATAAAAACCAGATGGTTGCCTTCTATGACATGAAGGGAGTCAGTATATGGTATATATCAGTGTTGGCAACTGAGTGCACAAGTGCTAAAACAGGAGCATGCGGGTGGTTGGGGGAGTGCCAGAAACCAGAGCAGCAGATCCACAGTGCACGTACAAGCACTGGAAATCAGAAGAGAAGCTGTGCAGTGAACACATGCAGAAGCACCAGAAATTGGAAGAGCAGCTCCGCCAAGTGCATGCATGTGCTGGGAAGCTGCATGTCCGGTTTCTTTCATATGCAGGTGCACTGGCCACTTGATCTTCCAGTTTATGGTGCACCTGCATGCATGAAGACCAGCTGCACATACATGGACCCATCACATGTATGCACACCAAGAAGCTGAGCTTCTGGCTTCCAGCATTCCTGAGCACATGAAGACCAGCTTGCTGGCACCCAGAAGAGCAATGGGCAATGGCTGATGTGCCCGGAGAGATGGCTCTGTGTGCCACTCCTGGCATTCATGCCATAGGTTTGCCATCATGGGTATATATAATAAAGGTATTGTTTATGAGAGTAGGTGCTAGTATTAATAGAAAGTGTAGTCTTGGAGTTTCTTTAGAAGAGCAGAATCTAGAGGTGCCTGGTCATCCCATGTTAAGGTCATCCCATGTTGTTATCAGATACTTAATTTCTGCAATAATGGTCATGTTATAATTTACACTGTTTTCATAATCCTATATATCATGGGTGTCAAACTTGCAGTGTCATGTTACAATCACATGATGTTTTTTTCCCTTCAAGGAGCTGTGGTGGGTATGGCCTGCGCATGATGCATCTGGCCTGCAGGACACCATTTTGACACCCCTGGTATATATCATCTCCAGAGGGTATATAACCAGGGGTGGGATTCTACCAGTTCTGTACGGTTCTATAGAACCTCTTGTTAACTTTCTAAGCAGTTCGGAGAACTGGTAGTTAAAGCAATCTCCTTTTGTTTTTTTCCACCCTTATTACAGTCTTGCCAGTATGCCTAGACTTTCTGTCTCCCGAGCTTCAGAGGCTTGGCTTTCTTAAAGGGAAAGGGTTGTTTTAAGATTTTTACATTGCTGTTGGGAGGAAATACTTCCCTGGACAATCAGCACTTTGAAGAAATAATTGAAAACTTAACCAAAGCTTTTAGTGAAAGGGAATCAAGATGAGTGACATTCAGCAAGGCTTCTTGGCTAGCTAGAAAGATTGACATTAAAACAAAAGTTTAGATACCCTTTCTGAGTTTTGGTCTAAAATTGGTTTTTGGTGAAGGTTAATTTTGTGCTTGGTGACGTTTAATCCTGTGTTTATTAATGGGATAATTTTCCCTATTCAGCTTCAACAAGCAACAACTACTGTTGTGATTTAATTATTTGCATTGTGTTTGAATTTTGTCCTACCTCATGGTTTCTTTTTCTACCTGAGGAGGGGGTGTTCCTCACTGCTTTAGTACTATCTGGCACTGTCCTTTTGGGGTATATTTCCAAGGGGCAGGATGCGAGCTTAGCACTGTTTTTTTTACTGCCTTTCTGGGGGTCATGTGACCTTTCCTTAAATCCAGATGATTTTCTTAGGATATCTTGTGAGGTGATTGAGACCAGTTGGTATCTTTAAGGGCTGCAAATGGATCTAAGGATTGCTTTTCCTGGGTGTGCTTTTTCTGGAGAGCTTAAATGATCTCTCTGCTAAGAGGTTTCACTTTATGAGCAAAAGATGGCTGCTTGATAGTTATCACTACATTTTAACTATTTTCATTCGTCAAGGTGCTCTGGCATCCTGCCTGATTTGTAACTGTGGCTTGCAGGTATTTTTAATCTAATGATTGGTATTTAGGACAGCTTTTTGCAAGCAAAGAAGCTTTTTGTATTTTTGTACAGGTAATCCATGACTTACAACAATTCATTTAGTGACCATTCAAAGTTACAATGGCACTGAAAAAAGTGATTTACAACCGTTTTTCACACTTATGACAGCATCCCCACTGTCATGAGAGGCCAGGTGAGGCGAAGCGCCCCTTGACATGAGTGATATCAAGTTGGCCATGCCCACCCAGTCACAAGCCACATCCACCAACTAAGCCATGCCTACAGAACTGGTTATTACAAAAACTGAATCCCACCCCTGTATGTAACCGATAACTTTGTGAGCCTTGGAGTTCTTCTGCATTTTTCTGGTAGGGGAGCTCATTGTAATTGTTTCCATCAAGATGCTAATTTCCAAATGCGTTAGGTGGATCAGAAAATCTAGAGCTGTGGAAATTTACTATGTTTGATATATCCTTGCCACTTTGCTGGTCCCTAGCCTTTGCCCTTTTCTCTTTTCTGGTCTCAAAACTTTTAAAGTTATTTGCTTGAGAGTTAGGTATTTATGTATTTTTATTTATTTGGTTTGTCAATTGCTTACAAAATAATAGGTATAAGTAAAAACATAGTTATGAATACATGGATACAAATAAGAAAAATAAAAGAAACAATAGGACAGGGATGGTAGGCACGTTGGTGCACTTATGCATGCCCCCTACAGACCTCTTAGGAAAGGGGTGAGATCAATAGTAGATAGTCTAAGGTTAAAGTTTTTGGGGTTTGTGGAAGAAACCACAGAATCAGGTAGAGTATTCCAGACATTGATTGCTCTGTTGCTGAAGTCATATTTCCTGCAATCAAGTTTGGTGTAGTTAACATTGAGTTTGTATCTATTGTTTGCTCTTGTATTGTTATGGTTGAAGCTGAAGTATTTATTGACAGGTAGGACATTGCAACGTATGATTTTATATACTATACTTAGATCAGACCAAAGGTGGCATAGTTCTAGATTTTCAAGGTCTAGAATTTCGAGTCTGGTGGCATAAGGTATTCTGCAACGAGTAGAGGTGTGGAGAACTCTTCTTGTGAAATATTTCTGGACTTTCTCAACTGTGTTAATATCAGATATGTAATGTGGGTTCCAGACTGATGAGCTGTATTCGAGTATTGGTCCAGCAGATTTTATTTTCTGATTTTTTTTTTTGCCAATATGTAAGACAGAGCATTTATTTGTTGAGATTTGAAGTTGCCATTTGTTGAGATACATTCTGATACATATTTGAGGTCTTTTTGAAGGGTAGCAGTATTGTCTGTGGTGTTGAATAGCTTTACATTGTCAGCGAAGAAAATGCAGTTGCTCTTAATATGATCACAGAGGTCATTTATGTAGAGTATGAAGAGAACACTGCCTTGGAGGACACCACTGTTGACAGGTACAGAATTTGATAGGACGCTCCCAATTTTGACCATTTGTTGTCTGTTTGACAGGAATGCTTCTATCCAGTTATGTAGGTGTCCAGAGATACCATAAGATTTTAGTTTTAGGAGTAGTTTGTCGTGTACCACTGAATCAAAGGCTTTAGAGAAGTCTATGTAGTTTGCCTCTATTGCTTTGCCCTGATCGAGTTGTGTAGTCGATATGTTTTTGCAGTGTAAGAGTTGCAGATTGCAGGATAGTTTTTTTTCTGAAAGCAAATTGTTTATTAGTGGGTAGGTTGTTTGTCTCTAAGTGGTGGATAATGGATTGGTTAATAATTGATTCCATGACTTTACAGGTGACAGAGCATAAATAGATTGGTCTGTAATTTTCAACTAGGCTGGGGTCTCCCTTTTTGAAGATGGGGATGACCATGCCTTGTGACCATAGTTTTGGCAAGGAGCTGGTCCTGAAAGGTTTTTTAAAGAATATGCTTAAAGGTTCGGCTATGGCAGTGGTACTTTTTAAAGAAGTAGGCACATATTCTGTCTAGTCCAATAGATTGAGATGGTTTTAGACTGCGTAGTGCTTTTTCAATATTGTTTTCTGTAAAATTGATATGTATTAGATCTTTGTAGTTGTCTGTGGTTTGACTAGGAAATACTGGGCATGATCCATTGCTGTTTACAAATACTGAGCCAAAGAATGTGTTAAAGAGGTTGGCTTTAATAGTGTCATCATTGCAGTCTTTACCATTAGGTCTCTTCAGGGGTGGGATGGACCTTGAGTCTTTTAGTTTGTTGTTTACAAAATTGTAGAAAGTGCAGGTGGAATTGGTGCATGGAAGGTTTTCCTCTTGTTTACTGTAATAATTGGTGCATTCAGTCTTTATCTGGTAGCATAAATTTTTGTATTGGTTTTTGAAGTTGGCAACCTGACCAGATTTGTTTTTCCACCAAAGTGATCTCTTTTTGGATTGAAGCTTCCTTATTGTTTTGGGTAATTTGTTTTTTTCTGGTTTTTGCAGTTGTTATTGGTACATATCGTTTGATGACTCTTTTGACTTCAAGTAAAAATATGTTGTAATGGTCTTCAACAGTATTGCATCCAGTGAATAGAAATTGCCAATCAAGGGATGAGAGATCGCTGTCTATAAGATCATAGTTGCCTTTTTTGAAGTTATAATTGGGGATCACATTGTTGTGTTGATTTTTGTGTGGACGTATGTTGAGACAAAAGTCAATTGTGCTGTGGTCACTGTTGGAAAAGGGTTCTTTAATTTGTATTCTGTAAATTGAATTCAAACTATTGCAGAAGATGAGATCGAGGCAGTTGTTAAGTCTAGTGTTGTTGGTTACTAGTTGTTCCAGTCCCAGGTTCGTTACAGCATTGTAGAAGGTTGTATGTATGGGTACAGTTTTACATTTGTTTAGGGTCCAGTTAATGTGAAGTAGATTGAAGTCACCAAGAAAGATAAACGCATGTGGGCAGGAAGTTGCCCATGTTACCGTGTTTCTCCAACAATACGACTTCAACCAGTAGGAAGGCCCAGCATGATTTCTAGGCATGAGGTGAAATTAAGCCCCACCCCCAAAATTTAGGCCTATTTAAACCATGCATTTCCCCGCCATTTCTCACATTGTTCGTTAGAACTACATGAGGTGAAAAGAAATGGGGGGGGAAGGGTGGGGGTGGGGAGAAAACTTGCCTTTAGGAGTGCCCTGCAGGTAGCCTAGGCTAGAATACCCCAATCTACTGATAGAACATCAGCCAATAGAAGCTACCTGAAGGCAGAGTCCCCAGCAGCTTCAGGGCGTGGTGTGGCTGCCTGTGTCCCCTCGCCGTTAGGCAGTGTCTTTCGGGCGATGAAAGCTCCCCAAGGGCAGTCACCAGCCACTTCAATCGGCTGGTAGAAGTGGCCTCGGGGTGAGCGCACACACACACACACTCCCCTCACCACTAGGCCACTTCTATTGGCCGATGAAAGTTCCCCGAAGGCAGAGTCCCCAGCTGCTTCAGGGCATGGCATGGCTACCCGTGTCCCCTCGCCTTTAGGCAGTGTCCTTTGGGTGACGGAAACTCCCCAAGTGCAGTCACCAGCCACTTCAATCAGCCGCCTTGCAGCAGCCTCGCAGCAAGGTACGTGCATATCGGCCGCTCTAGGTGGGGGAGGAAATTAAGTCACCCCCGAAAAGACGGCCTAGCCATTTTTTCGGGGATAAAAAAAAATAAGGCCTGGCCTTATTTTGTGAGAAACACGGTAGTAGTGAATTTAGCTTGTTTACATGTTCAATGTCATAATCAGGGGCTCTGTAACATAGTAAGAATCGAAATATGATGTTTAAGGTCAGTTCACAGATGATGGTCTCAGGAAGAGCAAGCTCTTGGGTAACTTGGATGATTTTTAGATGTAAGGACTTTTTATAGAAGATACCAACACCACCTCCTCTACGGATTTCACAATCTGATTGGTAAACATGATAGTCTCTTACTTTGGTAATGGGAGTCAGGGAGAGATGCATTGAGCCATGTTTCACTGACAAATATGATGTCAAATTTAGCCATATTTAGCAAGAGGAGAAATTCAGGTATTTTATTCACAAGGCTTCTTGAATCGAGTAGCTTGCATTTAAGGCCAGTTGTAGTTTGAATTGAGGTAGTTAGGGGCATGCATGCCTAGTTTTGAGTGATGGTGGGTTGGATGAGGTAGGGTTGAATGTGGAGTTGTGGGTTGTGTGACTTAGTTTTAATACAATCTGTGTGGTATTCAATGTACAGATCCTTTTCTCCATTGTCTAGACGTCTTTTGAGTTCATTGCAGAGTTCACGGGAGTGGATTGTTTGCAGTATTGATAAGTCTGGTCTTGAGCAAAGTTTTTTATGGGCGGGATTGGTATTTTCAATGGCGTTTATTGTATGAATGAATATATGTTTGCTGGACTCATTTTTGCAAACAAGTCTACATAATCTTGACGCCACCGAGCTGTCATTGTATTTGAACTCAGGGCCATCTCTGGTTATTTCAATGATATCTTCAGGAGAGATGTTTGCTGTACTTGAGTTGCTTATGATATTACAAACTTTGGTGATGTCGTCTGATTCGTTGGTGTCTTCAAGACCAAATAAGATGGCATTTGGACATTTCTGATCATGTTCCATGGTGTCTCTGATGAGTAAGGAGGTATCATTTGTGGAATTATTAGATGGGATAGTAATTATTTGTGGTTGTGGTTATTTTGGGTTGTATGAAGGTAGCATGAAGGTTTTGAGAAACTGTGTAGGGACTGAAAGAGTGTGAACCTGAGTAAGTTGCATCCCTGAATGGTGAAGAAGTTCATAAAACACGCCTCTTCCCCCTCTCACATGGAGACTATATTCCTGATTCCTTGAGACTTAGATATAACTGCATGATCCAAGATAATTACCCATCCTCTTTTGTGAACAGTCTATTTTCCACACAATGGAGAACTCCCCTCTAATCTATTGTTTTAATAAGCAAACCTATAATTAAAATATTCTGTGGAGAGACATGTTGTATTTCAAATGTTTTGGTCTGCAATCTATTGCAATTGGCCATGCTGACTGGAAATGATGAATGTTTGTCCCAAACATTTGGAGGGCTATCTATCCATAAAATATAGAGCCTTCTCTACAATGGCAAGGATGTTTTAGAACTTTTCTCTCAGTAGATTTGTAGAGTATAAGTTCTCACCAGCAGTTATGAAAAATCCTTAGATATAAATTACATGGAACTGGCAGCTGCTACCCTTCTTTCCCCTTTCATCATGCTCTTATGAATCCTACTTGTTTTGCCATCTTAGGGGTACAACTAGACTGCTGATGATTGACAATTCATCTGTAGTTGCCAGGCAACCAGAATATAGTATGATTCTCCATCCCAACCAATTTTGTGAAATGCTTAGTTATATACATAAAAAAGCATAGTTAGAGGAATTGTGGGCATAAACTGAAGAGAGACTACTATAAACCTACAGGACTGTCAAAACGATCACCATAAATTCTGTTTAAACAATATTCAAACCAAAAATTGTGGATAAAACTATTAAAACTATTTCAACTTGTGCACAATTCTATGCTTTTTCTAATGTTTCCTAAATCATGCAGAAGCTAATTAGAGCTTCAACAGAAGGGGGAAAGACTTTTGATGGAAACCAGAATTTTTGGATATGGAATAGTGTGTTAATTCATGATGGTTGCATGCTTTTTTTATGCTTGGATGCTTGAAAATCTAGTGGGTAGTGCAAAGTATCTAAAGGAACAACTCCTTTCTTTGTTTCTGGAGTCACTCTGGATTGTAGATGTCTGGATTTCTAATATCATCTATCATGAAGTGTGTTCACAAATGAAGGAAATTCACCTCTGTAAATAGTCACCTTCCTATAGTCAACAAAACTTGTGTGTGGAGCTAACGTATTCAGCCCACTCACTCACTTTATCTGCAAAATTTTAACAGAAGGAGAAAACATCTCAGCAATTCAGCTTCTATCAATTTGATGCCCATCGATTATCAATTTTTTCCTCAGAAGGTATTGGGATCCAACAATTCCACAGAATACTAGACTAAAAGGGCAATCTTTCTAGATCAGCAGCAGCATCCTTAGACATTTGGGATTATGGACTCAAACAGACATGGTCCTCCCTCCAGTGGTGCTATTCTACCAGTTCAGCCCAATTCTGGCATACCGGTAATGCTGAAGATCAGCTGGCAGAGAACCGGTTAGCTCTGAGTCTCTCTGATGCTCTGCAGTTGGACCCACTCGCCTGCCCAGGCTCCCATACTGACCTTTATTCCCTGCTTTTGAAGCACAGCTCCTTTGCCCGGCACAGCAGATAGCCACACATCAGCTGTTAAGCTACAGGGAGAGTGAAGGATTGCAGGAGGTGAGTAGGAAAGCCTCTGTGTGTGCGTGCAAAGTGTGTGTGCATGCGCAAAACATGCCCACCAAGTCACACTTACCAAACTTGTGGTAAACTACATTGAAACCCACCACTGCCTCTCTCCCTCCCTCTGTCTAATTTATGTGGCTGAATATAGCAATAGCACTTAGACTTATATACTACCTCATAGTGCTTTACAGCACTCTCTATTATATAAAATAAGCCTAAGCACAAGCAAGACATACAAGTAACAAAATACATTATGTTAAAATTCTTGGGTGCCATAATACTCCCATCTAAGAACCCAAGTACTGGGCTCAGGTTCCATTTTGGTTCAATGATGAAAAAAGCTTCAGAAAAGGTTTAATAGCTTTCCAGAAGGCGTGGAGGATAGGGTTCTCCCATACCATCAAAGGCTATTTCATAAGGAACATGCAGCTATGGAAAAGCCCCTCCTCTCCCTCCCCTCCCAGGAGTCTCACATAGCCCATTGTGGATCCGCCTGGAGGCTCTGGGATGGGGAAAATGGGCCTTCTGGAAGTCTGGAAATGGGCCTGTTTCTGGCTTCCGGAGGGCCTCCAGAGCCCGGGGGAGGCCATTTTCACCCTCCCAGAGGCCTGCGGGAGGCCTCTGGACTCTTGGGAGGGCGAAAAACGGCCTTCCTGGAAAAACCAGAAGTGGCAAAATGGGACTATTTCCAGCTTCTGGTAGCCCTCCAGAGATCGGGGGAGGCTGTTTTTGCTCTCCCAGAGCCTCAGGGGTGAAAATGGCCTCCCTAAGGCTCTGGAGGCCCACCATGGCCATGCCCACCCAGCAACCAGGTAGCAAACGGGTTGCTGGTATTTTTGAATCCCACCCCTGTGTATATGCATGACACAAATCTTGCAAAAACAAATCACTACCTTCTAATAGTTAATTAAAGATAATATCTTATAATAAGCTCACTTCAGATCACTCAAGATAGCGATTTCTAGAAAACATAGTCAACCATCTCTTACGAATGCAAAATCAATGCAAGTATAAATCAATGCCTTGCTTGATTTTTTTGCCTACATCAAACAGTTAAAGGATATTTCATTGTTTTATCAAGTGTCAGACAATGCCCAGGAGCCAGACAATTAGTTCTTTGAGGATCCAGAGACAAGGAACCCACCAATAGATAAGGACATTTAAAGTCTTATCATTAATGTTAGCAGATAGATAATATAGTAGAGTAGAGTAGAGTAGAGTAGAGAAGAGAAGAGAAGAGAAGAGAAGAGAAGAGAAGAGAAGAGAAGAGAAGAGAAGAGAAGAGAAGAGAAGTCTTTATTGGTCAAGTGTGATTGGACACACACAGAATTTGTCTTAATGCATATGCTCTCAGTGAACATAAAAAAATATATACATTTGTCAAGAGTCAAGAATCATGAGGTATAACATTTAATAATAGTCACAGGGTACAATAAGCAATCAAATCATACTAGGAAACAGTCAATAAAATCGTAAGGGTACAAGTGACAAAGTTACAGTGAGTGGGAGGAGACGGGTAAAAGGAAGGATCGGAGGATTAATAGTAATAGTAATGCAGACTTAGTAAATAGTTTGACAGTGTTGAGGGAATTATTTGTTTAGCAGAGTGATGGCATTCAGGAAAAAGAACTGTTCTTGTGTCTAGTTGTTCTGGTGTACAGTGCTCTATAGCGTCGTTTTGAGGGTAGGAGTTGAAACAGATGTAAATAGAAATATAAAAGTATAGCACATCAAGCTCTTGCTTCATCTATTGGGAGCCTCCAAAGGCTGAGGTGCACAGTGCTGAGTGCTCCAGCATGTGCATTAAAACACTTAATGGTCAGTTTCAGGGTTTTGATATGGTGATTAAGGTACTAGTCTAAAAATTGGGGCACCTAAAAATTAATCTTGCCTTAGGCGTGAAAGCCATCTGGGTGATTTTGGGCCAGACACACTCTCTCAGCCCAATCCACTTCACAGGATTGTTGAGAAGGGGAAATAGGAAGAGGAAAGAGTATTGTGTGTATTTGCTGCTTGGAGTTACTTACAAAATAATAAAAGGCATGATAAAAATTTAATAAATACATGCATACATACGTAATACATATATACAATGGTAACGAGACTACAGGACCTGACCTTGACTGGAGGGTACATAACTCTGGAAATTTTGCTGAGGAGTTATTGCTAAACTGAACAATAAAGAGCTGTGGGATGATTCCCCTCCCCTCTTTCCTTATTCACCAAGCAAGAATGAAAAACAGGCAGACTAAACATAGCTCAGAATGAACCCTAAACTTCTTGAAATTCCTTAATATGAAGGAAAAAAATTGAAATAACTCACTAAATTCTTCAAAATGCAATGGTCTGCATTGCCACTATCATCATCATCTTCTTCTTCTTTTTTTGCCACTATCTTCATATACACTGGAATGAGTTCAGTTTGTAAATGCTGTTGATATGCATAATTGTTGCTGACAATGATTTCTAATTTCTTTGAATGTGTTACTCTGACATACCGTTGATAAATATAGCAACTGCATAGCACTTACTTATATATCATGAAATTTAAGCAGAAAGAGGACATAGAATATTATCAAACATGGGATTTATTTTACCAACAGTTGGAAAAAAGGGGTGGAGATTAAGAATGCAATTTGTATGATTAAGCAAATTAAATACCCAGGCAACATAATGTTTATAAAACACTAAGAAATATATTTAATAGAAAATCAATTTTTAAAAAAGACAATTAAAAAAAAAAGACTTATATACCACTTCACAGCTCTCTCTAAGCAGTTTATGTTGCCCCAACAATCTGGGACCTTATTTTATCGACCTTGGAAGGATGGAAGGCTGAGTCAACTTTGAGCCAATCAGAATCAAACTGACCATATTTATTAGAGGTTGATTTGGAAGAAGAAATGGTGATAGACTGGATGATATCATGGGCCATAAATATAGGACATAATATAGATCTGTCAGACTGGGAAAAAATTTGGAACCGGAATTATAACTTAACAAGATTATCGGCCTATAAAGAAAACATCTATAAGATGGCACTACTGATGGCACCTATCTACAATGAGATTAGCAAAAATGTATCCCAACATGAACCTGGCATGCTGGAAGTGTAAAAAAGTACAAGGCACTTTCTATCACATGTGGTGGTCCTGCCTCAAAGCCCAAAGATACTGGACAAAAATTAGAGGTTGGTTACAAGAAATAGTAAAAGAACAAATAAGAATTTGAACCTGAGCTATTCATGTTAGGAATATTTAAAAAGAAATACAAGAAAAAGATTAAATATATTTTATTACACTTATTAACTGCAGCAAGAATAACGTATGCACAATGCTGGAAGCATAATAACATCCCTTCTGAGGAATTGATAATTCACAAATTTTTGGATTGTGCCGAAATGGATAGATTGACTCTAAAACTAAAAGATAAAGAAGAATCTGAATATCATGAAATTTGGGATATGTGGTATAATTGGCTAGAAAATAGAAAATAAAGAAAGTTAAGAAAACTATAGATAAAGGAAAATAATCATATGGTATCATATTAATGTAAATATTTACAAGAGATGGATATGTATAATAATGATGCTACAATGCTGTTAATGTCATGATTAATTTTGTTTTTTAATGTAAAAGAACAATAAAATTTATTTTTTTTAAAAAAGAATCAAACTGCTGAACTGCTGGCAGCTGGCAATCAGCAGAAGTAGCCTGCATTCTAACTACCACCACATCATCATCATCATGGATTTTCTGCTTTTGCTCTGCCTTTATCGTAAATTTTGCACTGCTTTAGAGACGTATCACCTTTAAATTGTTTGGGTAAGGACATGAAAAACATGTTAAATTAATAGATAAATAAAGCACGCTTCAATATATTCAACAATTTTTGATAATTATCCTGTTTCATAAACAATGTAATATGCCCTCTGCAGGGAGAATATGCATCAGGAACCAGATTTAAGTATCCCTGCAGATGAAATAAAACATTTTGTAAAGTACTTTCAAATCCTAAACTTACTAGTTAAATCACTACACGTGACCTTTTTTTGCAGGTGGGATCTCAAATGCGACTATTGACAACATCCACCATGTCACAAGTTGTACAGATGAAGCAACAGCATTAGCTTCCCGACTTCCCCCACAGTTCTTGAAAATCAGTTTGGAAAGCCAGGTTTGAAAAGGCAGCTTCTGTCTTCTCCTTTTCCTCCTACAACAAGTCTGGGTGACCTATTAGGGACATAATTTCAGATCATTTGCAAACTCTTGCAACTTTGTAAGTACCAAACCACTTTGCACATACTGAAATATGAGTTTTTAAAACTCCACATTTTGCATAGTCTTTAGGCTGAGCTACTGATTAAATACTGTGAAAAAGATTAAATCACCAGCCCATTTCAAACAGAATTAAAACATTTAGAATCTTTTTTTTAAAGGTTGGAAAAATCGTATGAAAAATATTGAAGTATAACTGATTTTTCCATGAAAAAGATGCTTTTTGTATCCTATGCAATATTCAAATATATCAATACCTGATTGTGAGGAATAAGTGGATATATACAATGTATTAAGACATGATCAAAACTTTGAAATTTAAACATGGGCCATGAATTAGCAACCTGCCCATAACCTAACTTATATTACAGGATTCTTTTATGATATCTCAGGGAAGTACAAGTTTTAAAGTCTATTTTCTTAGTATCAGAGTGGGAAAACTACTAATTTTTCATACATAGATCAATTTGGATTGAATCAAGGTTCAAAAAGAGCCTCCAGGATCATAGACTGTATGTATAGATTGCATACACTTGACGATTGCATACACTTCAAACATCTGTCATTTTTTTTTTCAACTTCAGAAATATTTCAGGCAATTTACTTCTCTCTGCTCAGCTGGCTCCTCTCAGGCTTCCTGGTAAGACTAAAAAAGATGTAGCTACTTTAAAGAGTAAGCTCATGAGACAGAGAAGCTCTGATTTTTTTTAAAAAAAAAAAATTGTACATAGCATTAGTATACAATATTGTGGTCTGTATCTAATCCAAATAGACCTCAGAACAAGCAAATCAATTTCCCTGGGTTTTGTTCCCTAAGCATCTGATGCACCCACAGACCTTTTTGCTGGTTGCCCAAAGTGTTTGCAGCACATAATAGGAATGCACAGAGTTGTATAGATCTGTGTGTCTTTTTCCATAATGAATAGATACAGTTGCATGCAATCAGTTTCCCAGACTGCAAAAATGAGTTTATTTATTTATTTTATTTATTTATTTGTCAATTGTTTACGAGATAAGTAAAAGTGTATACATAATTATGAATACATGAAATGAGTACATATAAGAAACAATAGGACAGGGACGGTAGGCACGTTGGTGCGCTTATGCACGCCCCCTACAGACCTCTTAGGAAAGGGGTGAGGTCAATAGTAGACAGTCTAAGGTTAAAGTTTTTGGGGTTTGGGGAAGAAACTACAGAGTCGGGTAGAGTATTCCAGACATTGACCACTCTGTTGCTAAAGTCGTATTTCCTGCAGTCAAGCTTGGTGCGGTTAACCTTGAGTTTGTATCTGTTGTGTGCTCTTGTGTTGTTATGGTTGAAGCTGAAGTATTCATTGACAGGTAGGACATTGCAATGTATGATTTTATATACCATGCTTAAATCAGACCGAAGACGGCGTAATTCAAGGTTTTCTAGTTCTAGAATTTCAAGTCTGGTGGCATAAGGTATTCTACAATGAGTAGAGGAGTGGAGAACTCTTCTTGTGAAATATTTCTGGACTTTCTCAATTGTGCTAATATCAGATATGTAATATGGGTTCCAGACTGATGAGCTGTATTCAAGTATTGGTCTAGCAAATGTTTTGTATGCTCTAGTTAGTAGTGTGATATTACCAGAGAAAAAGCTACGTAAGATTAGGTTAACAACTCTTAATGCCTTTTTGGCTATGTAGTTGCAGTGGGCACTAGCACTTAGATCATTAGAGGTGAGTATTCCAAGGTCCTTTACAGAGCTTGGATCATCAACAAGATCTTGACTATTCAGCTTGTATTTTATTTTCGGATTTTTTTTTGCCAATATGTAAGACAGAGCATTTATTTGTTGAGATTTGAAGTTGCCATTTGTTTGACCATTCTGATACACAGTCAAGATCTTCTTGAAGGGTAGCAGTATTGTCTGTGGTATTGAACAGCTTTACATCATCAGCGAAAAGAACGCAGTTGCTCTTAATATGATCACAGAGGTCATTTATGTAGAGTATGAAGAGAGTTGGTCCTAGAACACTGCCTTGGGGACACCACTATTGACAGGTACAGAATTTGATAGGACACTCCCAATTTTGACCATTTGTTGTCTGTTTGAAAGGAATGCTTCTATCCAGTTATGCAGTTGTCCAGAGATACCATAGGATTTTATTTTTAGTAGTAGTTTGTCATGTACCACTGAATCAAAGGCTTTACAGAAGTCTATGTAGATTGCATCTATTGTTTTGCCCTGATCAAGTTGTGTAGTCCATATGTTTTTGCAGTGTAAGAGTTGCAGATTACAGGATAGTTTTTTCTGAAACCAAATTGTTTATTGGAGAGTAGGTTGTTTGTCTCTAAGTGGAGGATGATGGATCGGTTAATAATTGATTCCATGACTTTACAGGTGACGCAGCATAAGGAGATTGGTCTGTAATTTTCAACTAGGCAAGGGTCTCCCTTTTTGAAGATGGGGATGACTGTGGCTTGTGACCATAGGTTAGGCAAGGAACTGGTCCTGAAAGATTTTTCAAAGATTATGCTTAGAGGTTTGGCTATGGCAGTGGATAACTTTTTTAAGAAATAGGCACATATTCCATCCGGTCCAATAGATAGGGATGGTTTTAGATTGCGTAGTGCTTTTTCAACATTGTCTTCTGTAAAATCGATATGTATTAGATCACTGTAGTTATCTGTGGTTCGGCTAGGAAATGCTGGGCATGATCCATTGCTGTTTACAAATACTGAGCCAAAAAATGTGTTAAAGATGTTGGCTTTAATGGTGTCGTCGTTGCAGTCTTTACCATTAGGTCCTATCAGGGGTGGGAGTTGCTTAAAACCTTTTTTCCACATTGGAAAACAGCTGGTCACGACAGCTTTACTACCTGTCTTTTAATTCATAGAAATCTGTGGATTATGTGACATTAAAAAAAATCAGGAAAAAGGGATCAAGCTCAGGGCTGAGCATACTAGCCAGAAACACTTCATAAATTATACACAGTTATTTTTATCAAGTCATTAATGGCTAAATCAATAGATGGATTCACTTTTCAGTGCTATTTTTCAGGTAACACTGGTCTTAAACCTACCTTGCAAATTTTCAAATGATCCAAGAGAACCTCTTCACATGTTTACCTAGAAAATTCCACAAACATTTCTACAATTACTATGAACTCTTCTTGAAAGAGACTGTCTTCTTCTTTTTTTTTTTTATAGAAGATACAATTTCTCCCCTGTAAATGATGAACTTCAGAATATGGAACTGAAAGGGGTGCTCCTAAAATACTAATTAGGGAATAAATATCATTTAACATAATATCATTTGCTTCTTAATAAACATCATTTTGAACTGAGTATTAGTTTGCCAATAGATGAATTGACCAAACCATTTTGTTAGAGGCATGTATGATTATTATTCTATACTCCTTTAACAATATATCTTGTGAAAAGGACCAAAATAGCACACAGAGACAGAAACACAATTTTTATTCAGTTTGCTGAAAGAGAAATGTTTTTTCAACTGAGTTTTTTCCACAAAATTCACATGGATGGAGTATGGTGCTTTTGCCTCTATTTAATTATGAATTTGTCAAGGGATGTGTATGAATGCTTTGTTGTCTTGTTTTTCATTGTATTACCAACTTCCCAGCAGTCTGTGGCCTCTTTAGCTTCATATGCTTCAGTTAAATCCCAAGAGAAGACCTCAACCTGGAGGGAGGTGCAACAGAAAATATCCAGGAATAACATTCTCTGTCATTTTGAACAGGTAAAATTTTAAAAAATATGGGAAATAAAACATAAGAGAAATTTTAAAGAGAGATTAGTTAGAAGCAACCCAGCAGCAGGTAGAATTAAAAAAGATACTGTGGAAAGTTATTAACATTGCTTGAAACAATACATTTTAATTCTGACCTGTAAAATAATCATTTCCATTCTGTGCAGATGCCATTCAGGTCGATCTCTCTGAATCTGTTTTGATTTGCAATAACTCTCTCTCTGCAGACAACCCTTTTGCTAAAAAGCTACAATGCTATCCAAAATCCTCTCATCCCTTTTGCGCAGAGGCTTCTAGGCTGGGGACATCATAGCACAAAATGTCAGATATAATTACCATTGACTTTGATCCTTATTGACCCAGAAAATGAGAAACTACAAATCAGCTTCTATTGGAGGATTTGTGTGTCAGGTTTCCTATTCCACTAGTTGAATGAAACAAGAGCTAAATTTTGGAATAAAAATTGAGAAAAAGAGGGAAACAGAAAGACATACCATTATGATGAAAAAGAACAGCATTTAAAAAGAACAGCATGGAGAGATATTATGATAGCTAGCTACTTATAGTGACAAAGGTAACTTGAATGATCAAAAGCTTGATTAGTAATTTCAGCTTTCCACATAATCTTGCTGCAGATCCTTCACCCAAAACTGTATTCATACCTTCAGCAAAGAAAAGTTCAATATAAAACTGAATATTTCGTATTCGATAAAGGTATTTTTTTTTATTGCTGAAAATATTGTACAAGCAGCATGTATCATTTAGTGGAAAAACTCATGGAAAAATTCAAAGGATTAGAAGTCTACATAAGTCTTAGATCTTATGGCAGGGGTCCCCAAATTTGGCAACTTTAAGACTTGTGGACTTCCGCTTCCTGAATTCCTTCTCCAGTCATGTTAGCTCAGAAATTCTGGGAGTTGAAGTCCACAAGTCTTAAAGTTGCCAAGTTTGGAGACCTCTGCCTTATGGCATGATAATTAGGTGTTCACCTGTTAGAACTATTAAGACAAGCTAATATTGCTTTCATAACAGTCAGATGTACTGTATATTTGCCTTATACCTTTTGCTTTCTGTAGTAGTTGCTATCACTACACCAATATGTTGTGTGACATTCATGTGATAAAAAAAGATCTGGCCTATCAGTCCCTGAGAGCAATAACCAAAAGTTGCTGAATGCTCCTCAAATTTTGAATTCTGATCATTTGTGGAGCAGTCATTATGGGAGACTGCATAATAGTATCCAAGGTTGAAAAGGCTGCAGATACCAGGGCAAAAAAGCTGAGGCAATTCTATTTCTTAATTTTGTCCTGTGTACCGGCTGTCTTGACTTACAACCAGTCACCAATAGTGATTGCTTGAAGTTATGACAGATACTCCCCAAAGGTAGCTATGATCCAGTCCTGAAGTTATGGCAACTTCAGCATCCTTGCAGTTATTCATCTTTATGACCAAACACAGAGGCACTGCAATACCTACCTCTCTATTCCTCCTGATCCTGTCTTGCCAGGACCCCATAGGCATTAGATCTGCTTTGCCACCCCCTGGGTACCACACACTCCTCCCCAACCTCTGTCATCATGCAC
This sequence comes from Pseudonaja textilis, assembly GCF_049901715.1. NCBI lineage: Eukaryota > Metazoa > Chordata > Lepidosauria > Squamata > Elapidae > Pseudonaja > Pseudonaja textilis. Next base: position 71,061,371 of record NC_141991.1, read on the forward strand.
TAACCTCTTGAAGATCTCAAGAACTCAAAAAAGTTGGAGTAGGAAAGGAGGACAGGTTGAGCCACATGACACAATCCCACAAGCAGCCATCTTTTTCTGGTGAAGCTCAGTGGTGTGATTCAATTTTTTTTATTACCGGTTCTGTGGGCGTGGTTTAGTGGGCATGGCAGGGGAAGGATACTGCAAAATCTCCATTCCCTCCCCAGTCCCACCCCACTAACCTGCTTTCCAGGTCCGTTCTCCTGTGCAGGGCAACAAAAGAAGACCCAGCTGATCAGCTTGGACTCAGGAGGCGGAGAATAGATGGGAGCGGGGTCAGTCAGAGGTGGGATTTGCTGGTTCTCTGAACTACACAAAATTTCCGATACTGGTTCTCCAGAACTGGTCAGAACCTGCTGAATACCAGCTTTGGTGAAGCTCTCAGTTTTCCTTTCCTCACTAAATATTAGTTTTAGCTCCCCCAGCATTATGTTACTGTAGCATAGCTAACTCTGGGGGAGCTCAGGCTAGCACTAGCAGGGAGAAGAAATCTTCCCAATTTTCTTTTTCTCACTAGCAATAGCCTCAGCTGAATTAGAATAATGCTAGTGCAGATGATAATGTGGAGGCTAAGGCTAGCATCTAGTGAGGAAAGGAAAACCAAGAGCATTATTTTTTGTTCAATAAAAGGTGGCTATTTATGGGATTGTGCCACGTGGCCCAGCAAGACAGTGGCCTGTTCTTCACTCCTTTCCTTATCTCTGGAATCTTCAAAAGGTAAGTGTACAATTATGATAATGGGTAGGGAGGAGGCCCAAGTCACTGAGGGGACCCAAAGGGGCAGGAAGCAGAGCAAAGGGGTTATTTCAGGGGAGGCCTGAGTCAGGTGGCTTGTGCATGCACTAGGCTCCTTCAATTGTCCCCAACCAGAAGTCAGCCCATGCTCACTTAACAACCCACACATTTGTTTATTGAATGCATTGGAGAGAGAAAGGATGGAGAGGTCATTAAATGAGGTGGTTCACTTAACAGCCCTCTCAACTTCTAACCATGAAGGGCAGGCTCCATTACGTTTGTAACTCAAGGACTAACTAAACACAATTACACTGCAAATTCTGTCTTCCTTTACATCATAACTTAAATCTTTTGTTTATTTCAATTTAAAAACAAGAGTCTATCAGTGGTGGATTTCAATTTTTTTTTACTACTGGTTCTGTGGGCGTGGCTTGGTAGGTATGGCAGGGGAGGGATACTGTAAAATCCTTATTCCCTCCCCACCCCACTAACCTGATTCCCAGCTCCGTTCTCCTGTGAAGGCAACAAAAGAAGACCCAGCCAATCAGCTGGGACTAGGAGGCAGAGAATAGAGGGGGCCGGGCCAGTCAGAGGTGGTGTTTGCTGGTTCTCCAAACTACTCAAAATTTCCACTACTGGTTCTGCAGAACTGGTCAGAACCTGCTGAATACCACCACTGGTCAACATGAATGGTATTGAAAAGGATGCTGTACAGGGTATTTAAATGAAACTTGATTTCTTAATAATTAAAAGAGATATACAAAAAAACAAATCAAAAGAATCACCTGGATAAATTTCACATAAAGATTTTTTAAGATTTTGAAGAATTTTGTGAGGAGGGACATATGAAAAGTGAAATAAAATTCTGGGGTATTATGTGAGGGAATTAAAGATCAAGGTTGTTAAAAGTAAAAAGAAAAAGGACTAGAAAGTTTGTATATTTAATCATGGGTAAAATGGATCTTTGGTAACCTTTAATGTGTTTTTGCTGACCAGGACTAAGTGACAAGATGTTCAGGATTTACTTATAGATAACAACTGCATAACTGGATAGAAGCATTCCTGTCAAACAGACAACACATGGTCAAAATTGGGGGTGTACTATCAAATTCTGTACATGTCAACAGTGGTGTCCCCCAAGGCAGTGTTCTAGGACCAACTCTCTTCATACTCTACATAAATGACCTCTGTGATCATATTAAGAGCAACTGCCTTCTCTTTGCTGATGATGTACAGTTATTCAACACCACAGACAATATTGCTACCCTTCAAAAAGACCTCGACTATGTATCAGAATGGTCAAACAAATGGCAACTTCAAATCTCAACAAACAAATGCTCTGTATTACATATTGGCAAAAAAATCAGAAAATAAAATACAAGATGAATAGTCAAGAACTTGTTGATGATCCAAACTCTGTCAAGGACCTTGGAATACCCATCTCTAATGATCTAAGTGCTAGAGCCCACTGTAACTACATAGCCAAAAAGGCATTAAGAGTCATTAACCTAATCCTATGTAGCTTTTTCTCTGGTAATATCACAGTACTAACTAGAGCATACAAAACATTTGCTAGACCAATACTTGAATGCAGCTCATCAGTCTGGAACCCACATTACATATCTGATATTAACACAGTTGAGAAAGTCCAGAAATATTTCACAAGAAGAGTTCTACACTCCTCTACCCATTGCAAAATACCTTATGCCACCAGACTTGAAATTCTAGACCTAGAAAACCTAGAACTATGCCATCTTCGGTCCGATCTAAATATAGTATATAAAATCATACATTGCAATGTCCTACCTGACAATGAATACTTCAGCATCAACCATAACAATACAATAGCACACAATAGATACAAACTCAAGGTGAACTGCACCAAACTTGATTGCAGGAAATACAACTTCAGCAACAGAGTGGTTAATGTCTGGAATACTCTACCTGACTCTGGTTTCTTCCCCAAACCCCCAGAACTTTAACCTTAGACTGTCTACTATTGACCTCACCCCTTTCTTAAGAGGTCTGTAGGGGGCATGCATAAGTGCACCAACGTGCCTACTGTCCATGTCCTATTGTTTATTTTTTTTTCTTATATGTATCCATTTTATGTATTCATAACTATACTTATACCTATTATCTTGTAAGCAATTGACAAATCAAATAAATCAAATCAAGAGATGGTATATGGGTAGAAGATATTTTTTTAAAATATATTTTAAGAGAAGGTAATAAGTTATTAAAATTGTTGTGATGAAGGGGGAAGTAATTTTTTGTATTTATTTTCTTTTTCTTTACTATATTTTTCTTTTTCTTGCTTTTTATCTGTTAATCTTTTTTCTTTTCTGCGCTTTCTTTTTTTTTTTCATTGTTTTAGGTGATATGTTTTGTTAAGTGTTTATCTTTTTAATTGTGATGTTGAATAAAATTATTTTTAAAAGGGTAGCGCAAACAAAAGCAATGTGACAGCTTTACTTTGCTCTTAAAGGTGTGGGGAGATATACTGCTTTGTGAAGCAATGTCAAAATGTCACTTAAAGTAAAGCTTTACAGAGTCTAGTATTTTAAAAATTTTGTATACAGTCACCTTGAAGAAGGATGACTTCTGTGACATCAGAAAACATTGCTGCCAAGAGTGGCCTTAGCCTCTGCTGTCGTTTAGTGATTTTCGTAAAGTAATAAAGAAAGGGGCTATGCATACCTCAGAAGGTATTAGGAATATTAGGATTATTTGGGATTATTCAGGAATAGAACAGCATGGTGGGAAAATGGTGAAGACACTTGACTCCCCATCCCCATCTATTCTCTGCCTCCCAAGTCCCAGCTGATTGGCTGGATCTTCATTTGTTGCTTGGCACAGGAGAACAGAGCTGGAAAGCAGGTTAGTGGAGTGGGGAGGGAATGGGATTTTTCAGTAACCTTTCCCCAGGCGTAGGGAAGGAATGGAGATTTTACAGTATCTTTCCCCTGCCATGCCCACAAAGCCACACCCACCAAGCCAAGTCCACAGAACTGTTAGTAAAAAAAATTAAATCCCTCCACTGCCATCTATCCAGTAAATACTCCACTCCATCTAGTCAACTTGACTGTACCCTGAATAGGAACTACAGAGTCCTCAAAAGGCGTGATATTGTTTTTGGGGAGTGTGGGTATTATTCAGGAATATTAATATGGGATTCACATGGGATCATAAGCTGAACATAAGAACTTTAGAGTGTTCAGGTCTTTTTTCAAGTGCATAGGAAACTCTGAAAAAGACAGATTAAAGAAATACTGCATCTGCCTTCCTTTGCATATTCCAAAAATTGCTTTCCGAATCATTCTCAAATGGTATGTTTTATTTTCTCCTTTCATGGTGAAGTATAAGCCTGTCTGAATGTGAGTGTTCTTCCATTTCAACATTTCAAAATACAGATCCTCACCTTAGAATATAGCACCTTCCTGCTATCTTTGAGGAGCAACTTGAAGAAACCATGACTCTAGAAAACATAAAGATGCCAACAACCAGCATCAACACCACATCTCAAAAGACAAGCAGAAAAAAAGAAAACCAAACTACAAACCAAATTGCTCCAGTTAAATTCTAGACTAGAGGTAACAGTGTAGGTGAATCTGAGTGGGTGGTAAATATCTCTGGCTGGCAATGTACAGTATTCTCCCGAAACAACTCAACAGCAATATAGAGAATGCAAATCAGTTATAATTCTCTGCAGCCTTGGAAACAGCATTCAGAAGAACAGGACAGATCCTTGTGACACACACACACACACACACACACACACACACACACACAAAAGAAAAGATACTTAAATGCAGTATTCCAAAGGTTCAGAAAAGAATTACCCTTTAGGTAGAAGAAAGAACAGCCCTGAAAACTCTAAGGGAAATCACATTTTTCACTATTTTCACAGCAATCAAAGGACAAACTACTGTTATCATGGACAGAATGCAATATTTACAGAAAGTCCAAATTCACTTTGGAGAAGAATAGAATAGAATAGAATAGAATAGAATAGAATAGAATAGAATAGAATAGAATAGCTTTATTGGCCGAGTGTGATTGGACACACAAGGAATTGTGTGAGATTAGTGTCATGTAAATTTAATAAACTAAATAAATAAATAAACTTCTGTAGATCAATATTATCTTGGTTTGAAAGCTAGACAACAAAATGAAAAAAAAAAAAAACGCTCTCAATAATCTTACCAATAAAGGATTAAAAAAAAAACAAGGGCAGACAAAAAAAGTGGTGGGCCTGTTCTCTTACACTTTTGATATCCAAAAATACATCGACCCAAAATGACATTTTGTCCAATTGCATTTCTATCAGGGACCCCTACATATACTGTAACATAACCAAAAACTCATCAAAGCTTGGCATCTCATAGATAAGAGCAAATCCTCTATCAATCCTCCACTATAGTACTTCCAGAAAATCAAAGAACTAAGAATAGAAGTGAATAAAATAATGGTCTTATTTGATGACATAGCATTGTCATGCTCAGAGATCCAGAACTAGAAAAAGAATCCATTGCAGCATGACTACACAACACAATAAAGCTAACAGAATACACTAAGATTGAAATACTGATGGAACTCATCAATCTTTGCCTCACTACTTACTTTTCAGTTTGATGGACAAATATATCAATAAATCTGATGTATACCCATGAGATCACTACTCTCAGAATTCACAGCAAAGACAATACTGCAACAACAGCACTCCCATACAACCAAAAATATGGATCTGCTACGTAGATGATATATTATCGTAATAAATAAGTAACAATTAGAGAACCGGTTGTTAAAAATTTTGAATCCCACCCCTGCTTTCATCATGTTTCCCAAAAGAAACCATGTTATATTTGCTACCTTATTAAGGGAGACAGTAAAGAAAAACTCAATAATTCACAAGCATGTAGGACTAGCAAGCAAGTCAGGCTGAAAGAAAACCAAGTTCTCTATACAAATCCCAGAATGAGTCATTGACTTTTATTCCTGTTTTTCACTGGAACAAATACCATCGCCTCATCAAACTAACACATGTATCATCAGAGGAGTCAGCCAAGTTGAATTTTAAAAAAGTCCCATGCTGAGCTTCTTCACTCTGAGGTCAATTGTTAATAAATTAACTTCTGAGAGGTCTTTATAAACTGGGTAGGTGGAAAAATTAAGCAGAAATTATTCTGTCCCCTCCTCCCCCCAGTTTAGCAACCATTGAACAATTGATTTATGGCTACTAACTCATCCTTTTTCTCTCTTATCTTGTCATTGTCAGGAAATTTCTTCTTAGAAATTTTCTTCTTTGAGATCATTATAACCAGGTGGTATTAAAATTTTTTTACTACCTGTGGGCGTGGCTTTGTGGGTATGGCATGGGTTGGTGGGCGTGGGTTGGTGGGCATGGCATGGGAAGGATACTGTAAAATCTCCATTCCTACCTCACTCCAGGGGGAAAATATAGTGTAAAATCTCCATTTCCATCCCACTCCAGGGAAGGATATGGTAAAATCCCCATTCCCATAACCTGTTCTCCAGCTCCGTTCTCCTGGAAGAAGACCCATCCAATCAGCTGGGACTCAGATCAGCTGGGACTCAGGAGGCAACGAATAGATGGGGGCAGCAGCAATCAGAGGTGGTATTTACCGGTTCTCCGAACTACTCAAAATTTCTACTACCAGTTCTCCAGAGCCTGTCAGCACTGGCCGAATACCACCTCTGATCCTAATCATCTCTGTGTCTTAAATATTAAGTAAAACTAGTGCTACCTTGCCTTTCTTCAGAGCTACAACCTTAGCCCTCCTTTTAAAAAATGATTATATGTGGAGAGCATATACCAAATTTTATAGAACTATATACTTTTATAATCTATTCTTCCAAGGTGCTGCTCCTAGCATTGTTTTCTTCACATTGTGCTAGAATGCAATGAAATTTTCAAATAAAACTAAATTACAATTAAGGAATGTCGAATTTAACAGAATTTGAGAATATGAAACTGCTTGATTAATTTAGTCACAGTTTTTCACATTAAAAATCTTGCTCTTAAGCCAATCAGAGGAATCCATTTTTTTTTCTTTTTAAAGAAAAAATTCTAAAGATAGGCTGCAAGAACTTATGAGAAAAATTCTGTGATCATAGCAACCAGTTATAATATGACTGAGAGGGTGAAAAGGCAGGCTGGTCCATCACCACATTCAACATTATTGTTCATCCCATCCCCACCAATCCATTCTAGTGTACTTCCAAATGTCATAAGATAAATTTTCAAAAAATCTTTTCATCCATTATGCTTTGCTTTGCATTCAGCACCCTGAGCAACCAGGTAGGAAGAGAGGTTATCACTCCCATTATCAGACAGTCAAGCTGCTAGGATCAGAAGGAAAAGATCTGCAGGATCTTTAATCAGTGACCCTATTGTCAGGGATCTGTCTTCCTGGCACAGAGAGCATCTTTTCTCACATTGCTTGGCTGCCATATCTCTTTCAGCAACCCTTCAATGTATTTTTACATTTTCTAAGCCACTTTGAAATCCTTGGTAGAATAGAAGGGAGCGGTATATCATAAATAAATTTAGTAAACATAGGAGGTGAAATTATTTTGAAACGAACAAAACTTGATTGAGTTGGAAACTTTCTGAATATTCTATGCTGGATTTGAGATTGGCCAGAGATGGGAACTTGATCATGCTTACTTGGAAATAATGTTACTTACAAGCAGATAAAAGCTGGTAAAACTACATTTCACCTGAATTTGGAGTTGAGGCGGCTGAATTTCCAAATGATTCTTATCAATGTCTATGCAATGTATGCATCCATCTCTATGGTACTGTTGTTTTTTGAAGGTCAAGGTAGAATATACATGATGAGCACAATTGCTAGTCCAACTAAGCTACTTCCAGATGTCCTTCCTTTCTCTTTCAACTTCTCATGCTTTACTAAATCTCTCTGTATAAGCTATTCAGGGAATTTGATTATGAATAAAGCTGGTTGAGTATTGCAAAATTCCTGCCAATTCTTTGTTTGTCTGTGTAATTAAACACATTTCCAGACTTTTCTCATATGCAGACTTTCAGCAGACAATCCAGCCTCTAAGTTTTAAAGGGTTAGATATTTACAGAAGATAATTTCAAAGTGTCATGCATATTTGTACAAAAACTCATTTGAGATTTGCATATATTCATATTCATCATAGAAATGTCTGCAGAATTATCCAACTGGTAAACTGGGACAATGTAATGTGAGGTCCAACCATCTATAACTGAATTACTTTTTGTGAGGTGGGGTCAATTCCCCCACCCCACAATTTTCCCCCAGGTCAATTTTGACTCCTGGCATCTGCCTGTACTGATCTCTGCCATTTTCTTTACAATATATTTCAGAAGTAGCTTGCTGTTGCCTGCTTCCTAGGGGTGTGAGAGAATGACTCATCCAAAGTCACCTAGTTGGCTTTTATGCCTAAGATGGGCCTCCTGATCTCCCACTTTTATTTAGAATGCTGTGTCACACCATGTAGCTTCTTCCTTTTTCATCCAATTTGAACATACTTTCAGTTTTAACATACAGTATATGAGGGCTGTACAAATCTTAAAAATGCCTACATAAGCACATCCATGCTCAAAATACTTTAGGGGAAGGTACTGAAGTGATCATATTCTTTGAACAGGTATGGATGCCTCATGGTTTAGAAGAATGGAACCAAAGTTTCCATGGCTTAGCTGGACCTATCCTTTACTATCAAGCTTTTGGGAATCTAATATGAGGCAAAAATACAGAAAGTACATGCAACTTCAACGCACAGAACAAACATTTTCAGTGACTAACCCATGATTCTAAGCAGTGAACAACCATGGTATTTAGCAATTAATATTCCTTTGAATATTAATTTGAATATTTCCTTTGATTCAGGAAATATTTATTCTTCATGAATGCAACTTCCCTTTGCATTTGTTTCAGTTAGTGACCATCAAACATCTTCTACATCTCTGTAGAATTATTTTATTTATTTGTATCTTACTTTTACTATTTTTACAAATAACTCAAGACACTGAACATATTTAACACACCTTCCTCTTCCTATTGCCTTTACCACAACCTTATGCAGTGAGTTAAGCTAAGAAAGACAGAGTGACCAGCCCAAGATCTCCCAGCTGGCTTTCAAGGTTGGACTAGAACTCATGGTCTTCCACTTTCTGGCCTGATGCCTTAACCACTAGACTAAACTGTCCCTGAAATTATGCAGTCGGAAAAAGAAATCAGTTAAATTTATTTATCTTATTTATCCTGTGTTCTCAGATTCTTATATTATAAAAGAGGGGAAATATTTCTTTTTTGGAATGTATAAGGTTTTTTTTATTAAAAAATCAATACTTTTATAAAATTTTAACATGTCATTTTTTTCAGAAAGCTGATAACTATCAAAAGGTTAAACTTTTATTGTAGAGTCTAATGAAAGCATCCAAGTATCTTCTCTTTAGCCATATGCCATTAGCACTGTAATCCATGGGTGCTTCAATGACTTAAGCAAGGGTGACAATGAATGCAAGCACTGAAGTCTTCCTGAATCTCCAACTCCACTCCCCCACACCCATTCTCTAAAGACTTCACCATCAAATTTGAGCAGAAAAATTATGAGTTTCAATGAGGCATTTTTTGTGATTCTTCTGTAAAAGTATGTCTATTTAAACATCTATCCTATATTGAAAGAAAAACCCAGGACCTCCCAAACTGGATGCAAAATACAACCCTGCCTCCTCAGTTACCATCGCTGGATCAGCGTCTGAAAAAAGAAATAGCAGTTGCCTTCATATCAGTAGGGAGACTATATTGTTCTAGATGTGGCAAAAAGGCAAATTTCTAAAGACAAATTTCTAAAGTTTGCATAAGAAACATAAATCAAGGACCCCATTAGAAGAAATTCATCCCTACATTTAACAGAATAACAGTCTTATAAGGGACCCTGGAGGTTTTCTGGTCCAAGTCCAACCCACTGCTCAAGCAGGAAACCTATAATATTTCAGACAAATGATTGTCCAATCGCTTCTTAAACCAAATAAACAAAAAAAAATTGCAAAAGGATGAAGGCTCCCCATAATCCTTGAAGGTGATTCAAAATCTCAACATTAAATGCTTAGGTAGAAGGCGTATCTCCTATCTAGAAAGGTGCTCCTGGATACAAGAGGATAGAAGCTAACAAGCAGGACCTGAGGGGCCATTAGAAGCAGGACACTCTTCCTTGAAAGAATTGAACATTTGCCAGAACAAAGGAGAACAATTTTGGCAAAATAAATGCCAGGTTCCAATTAAAAATGAGTCCAGTTATTTTAACAGTGATCTCATTGTTAAGATTGCTATGATTTCCTGAATACAGTGGCACCTCAGTACTCATCATTAATTGGTTCCAGGAGGCACAATGGGTACCAAAAATGATGAAAACAATTTTTTCCCATAAGGAATAGTGTAGTGAGACATAAGGCAGCCAACATTGACAAGTTCTAGCTTGTATATTGAGTACCAAACAAACAATGACTACTGAGACAAAATTTTTATAGCAAAATACATCGAGGACCAAGGTACCACTGTATAGCTGGTATTCACCCAATTGCTTTCCTTCCTTCTTTTTGCTCTATAGCATTTTATGTACTTTCCCTCTCTATAACTAACATGGTGTCATTCTTAGCAGACACTCCAGAACTTCAGAAAACAAAGGATGATTGGCACACACCCCCGCCTTTATGTGAAGGGAATTGTGGAGGCTCAGATCTGGTTTTGTATTTACTATTTCCTTGACAAAGAAATACCATGCCTTGCCCTGAGAACTGAGGTAAATGAGTTTAATGCCCAACCATGATATGGAGAGAGTTATACCCTTAATTAATTTACTTTCTGGGAATACTAATATACAGACAATACACCTCTCATCTTATTAAATTTTCTGTATCAATGACATCTGTATCCACTGGTGTATTACAATTGTATTTTATCTATATCTCTTAAATGAAAGGTATTTAATTCTCTTAGAGAGTTTTGTATATATGAGAAACATGAACTTTAAAAGCTTCAGAAAAAAAAATCTATCAAGCACTTTGAAACACAGCAGACACCTGAAACAATTTGTGTCTATAAGCAATATGGGACACTTAAGGCAATTGTTAAATTATTAAGAATAAACCTATTCCCCAAGCAATTTTTTACAAATAAGTAATTTATTAAAAAAGTTCTCAATATGCAAGATTGGAATGAGAAATAAAGACAAAATTCAAAATAACTAAAATAAAGATTCAAAGACTCTGTGCTGAAATGCTAATCTGGTATGTCAACAACTAGGCTTCAAATCTAAATATTTATTTAATTCTCAGTGAGTAAACTGATTGGTTCAATTCCCCACAGGACCTGAAATGAGAATTATTAAAATAAATTTCCCCACATTGTTTTAGAAAAGCATACCTGTCTAAGAGATATTGCTATTTCTTGAAATATGTTCTTTTCCTATTATAAATCATGTTTCATATAGAGCTTCCCTTTTGATTTTTCAATGATCAAGGCAAAATCAGGAATTGCAAAGATGTGAGCCAAGCATGCAGGATCATGTCAGAAGGACCAGCACTTGCAAACCTTATCCTATTCCCATAGTACTTATTCATTAGGCAAATACTTGAATATAGAAGCCTGCCTTTGAATCCCTGACTATGCTACTTTTCACTGAAGTTTGCTGTTACTTCTTTTCATGTTTTGTTAACAAAATAATGCCTAGAATCATCCAATGTAGATTAGAGCCCTGCATGGAATAAGACATACCAGATGTTCAAGCTGGGTTTAGAAACAGGCAAGGGACACAATACATTATTGCTGATGCATGCTGTATAGTTCATAAAGTGAAGGAATACTAAAAAAAAGTCACTATGTGCTTCATCATTTATAAGAATGCCTTCAATTTTGTTGATTATGTCAAACTGTGGAGAGTGCTCAGAAAGATGAGAATCCCAGAACATCTCATTGTCATCATGAAAAATTATATGCAGGTCACAAAGTCACAGTACAGACAGAACTGGGCAAAAAAGACTGGTTCCAGTTTGGCAAAGGGGGAAGGGGACAACAAGGCTGTATACTCTCCCCTAATTTATTCAACCTATAAGTGGAATATATATTAAGAGAAGCTGAATGGGAAGGAGATGAGAATGTTTTAAATATTGGAGAATGGAAAACCACCTATGATGTGCTGATACCACTATGCTGATAACTTAAAATCAAAGGATCTGAAAACCCTAGTACTTAAAATTCAAGGAGCACAGTGGAAAAAAATAGGACTAAAATTAAATATAAATAAGACCAAATTAATGACAACAGATAGAACAACCAAACTGAATGACAAAGGAGATATTAAAGTGGTGGATAGTTTCTGTCTTTTACCATCAATCAATAGTAAAGGAACAAACAGTCAAGCAATGCATTGTAGACCACCTCTTGGTAGAACAGCTATGATAGACCTTGGGAAAGATATATTGATGCCATGATGTGTCTTTACCTTTTTTGTAATGTATCTTTTTACTTTTCATAAGCTTATTTTGTCATCATCCCATTATGTATTTATGTGTAGCCAATTTTTTTTCCAGTTTCCAGTTTCATATTAGATTATCAAATTATAAAACTGGAAAATTTTCAGTTCCCTAAAAAGGGCCTTTTGAAGCTTGCAGCTGATGAACAGATAATTTACATAAAACTGTGTGAAAACATCAAAGATGAGGAATAGACAGTACATTTCTTCTTTTTGCATTTTGCAGTCAATATACAGCAATTCTGTTTTATTTCATTTCCTTACAACTAAAACAGGGAAATTAAGAGATGTCAAAAATAATTGATTCCTAGAGGTCCCAATATACTTACCTCTTCTTAACACTGGAAAAGTTATCTACCAGACTGACCTTTATTTATTTTAAGACCCCTTTATTTATTTTAGTAATTCTTAATAATAAAGATGTTGCATTGTACTACTGCCTTCATCTTGAAGAGGACCTGTGAGACTCACATGGACCTCATGGGCATTTTTCAAAAGTAGGTTTTCTTAAAAAGCAAAAATAATGGGTGTTTTGTATGGAAGTATCCAGAAAATGATATAAAGGTAAACTGGCATGGTAGAGAATATCTGAGAAAGGCAGAGGGATAGCACAGAAAGGCTTTTGATAATATACATATTGTAATAGACTATGACTGTCAAAGCAAATTTTTTATGGATAAACAGAATCTCTATCTATGACATGCATTTTGCAGGAATCACATAATATACTCTCAGAACTGGAATTTTGGAGTTAAATGTTTAATGCTGGTCAGATTTGGCTGCTCTCCAACAATGACAAAGTAGGGTAGAAGAAAGTACCTGAGGAAATAATGAGAGTTGAGGGAAATACATAAAGCTTGGTCATCTAGGTACAAGTGGAGTATTTTAAGCAGCTGTGCCTATGAATGACAGCCATTTTATAAGTTCAACCTCAATCCATAGTGATTACTTTGTGAGAGGATACAGAGCAGGCTCTTGTAATTCCTAACATGCTTAAAAGTTCTAAGAAGTTGCTTGTTCTCAAAAAATGGCAGAACCCAAAGATGGAGGAATGAAAGGGGGAATTTTGCATTGTTTTAAAAAGAGGAAGTGGAAGAGAGAGGAAAAAATGATTAACTGTTGCAGTTGATAATGGAAGGAATCATGTTGTGATATATTTTTTTATCAATAATGATGAGGAAGGAAGGAAGAAAAGAGTGTAACTGTGAGAAGGTTTTTGAAATTAGGTAAAAATGTTGAGGTACAAACATTATAGTAAGGAGCCTAGGATATAGGCTTTGTCACCTACCCTATCTGAGAAGTCTTCTTCAGCTACAAACCTGTCCATCCTTTCAATTGCTTTTGTCTTGTTAATATTTTTAGTTTCTGCATTCCCATTTAAAGTGAGATACCTCTCAAGACTTCTATAATAAATAGATTTGATGAGCCATTTTATTGTCCACATGCTTTTAATAATTTTCATAAACAATTCACAAGAAGTATAACACAATCATTCTACATTTGATCAGTTATTTCCAGGGGATTCAGAAAAAACAGACTTCAATTCTATTTTCTTTCTAGCATGTAGGATGATATGTGGCATGTAATTTAGAATCCCCTCCCTTTTTTTTTCTTTTGCTGCCTTTTATATAATTTCAAACATTGATATCAGTCGGGGGGCAATGGGAACATCTTTAGAAGCAGACTGTAAAACTGCAATTTATTCTAACACAATGTGAATAAATGTCAACTTTAATAATTTACTCAGCCCATTGCTGATTTGCTACATTACCCACGAGAACTGTATTTCCTTTGCATTGTGTGTAGGACAATTCAGTATTATGCCTCCTAAAGGAATGAAGAATTGATCTGTGCTGAGGATATATGTAAATGGCATTTGGCAGCAATTGACAATCTTTTCTAAAACTAGACAAAATGCTTTGTAATATATTAGACAACTTTGTAATATATTAGACAATTTTACTAGCATTATTATCCTTTTTTTTTCTAATGAGAGAAGAAACATTGGTCCTATTCTATTGACTGTACTGTTGATATCAGATATACCACTCTGCCTACTAAGGATGCGTAAGGACAGGTATAAATCCAGACTATATGTGTATTGCAGATTTTCATATATTAATCTATTCCTTCTCATTGTAGATATAGATATTAAAATATGACATTGTTATTTTGCTACTGCTGCTATTTGTCCTTTCCTTTAAAATGCATTTTAGGTGTCATTAACACAAAGCACATCTAATATTCATTTGTGCTTCTCTTAATGTTTCTATCTAATAAACATTTAGTACACACTTTCCTCTTCATACATCACTGCCAAATGCACACTTTTGCTCTATATTTCTGGAGGATACCAATAGACTTAATTATGCCACCTCTTGACTGAACTGAGCCACGGTGGTGCAGTGGTTAAAATGCAGTATAGCATAGCAATAGCACTTAGACTTACTGGTATATACCAATTCACAGTGCTTTACAGTCCTCTCTAAGTGGTTTACAGAGTTAGCATATTGCCCCCAACAATCTGGGTCCTCATTTTACTCACCTCAGAAAGATGGAAGAAGGCTGATTGAACCTTGAGCTGGTGAGAATTGAAGTGCCAAACTGATGGCAGCCGGCAGTCAGCAGAAGTAGCCTGCAATATTGCAGGCTAACTCTACTGACTGCCAGTGGTTCAATCCCAGTTCAAAGTTGACTCAGCCTTCCATTCTTCTGAGGTCAGTAAAATGAGGAGCCAGATTGTTGGGGGCAATATGCCAACTCTGTAAACTGCTTAGAGAGGGCTGTAAAGCATTATGAAGTGATATATAGGTTTAAGTGCTATTTCCATCATGATCTGCCTCTTTTAGACATGTGAAATATAGGTGCTAATTCCAAATATGTGGGCACAGTTTTGCAGCCTTAGCTGCATATTCCGAATAATCTGAGGAGAAAGGCACATGACATGCTGTGTACCAAAAGGACAAACAACTTTATTTTCATCAACCAAATTTCCACATTTTATTTTAAAGTCTGCTTGAAAATGGCTGAGGGAATTCAGGGGTGGAAATGGGTTTTTGTGAGAGGCTTGTCATTCATTTGGACTCAAAACTCAGGATAGAAATTCAGGGGGCCTGCTGCTTTACTGCTTAATTCACATCCCTGTGCATATTCATGAGTGCACATTAACCAATTGACAAGCCCAGATGATCCACTTTTCCCCTTCCTGAACATATTTGCCTATTAAAATATAATCTAATAAACACAAAAATGAAATGAGCTCTTAATGAAGGGAAGATAAAAACTTTCTTTTTCTGTGCCATCTTCTTTTTCCCTAAGAAACAGTGATGTGCTAATGGCCTTAAACAGATGTTCAACCACTCACAGAGAAGGGGAGGGGGGAAGGGTTTACAAGTTGATGTGCCACGGAGTGTTGGCATGTTTTTTGTTTGTTTGTTTGTTTGCATACTTGGATATGTGAATTACATCAATGTCCTGGAATAATCTGGAGGTATGTTCTGATGTGCTTCTTATTTGTGTATTTGTGGTGGTTATCTTTTGGGTATCTTTCAATTTTGGGGTCTTTCAGTTTTCGGGTGTGACCTTGGGGAGCTGCCAAGTGAAGGGGGGAGTCTGTGGTTGGTTCCCAGAGCACCTTGCTAGGGTATTCTTTTTGGGGATAGGACGGAGAGTCTAAAAGCAAAGATTGTGTAGACAGCACAGAGCTGAGCTTCAAAAAGGAATGAAAAGAAGGTGTGTAGGTGTGAAATGTAATAATTCTTTAATCGTTTTTTATATAAGAGTGGGCAGAGGAAAACTACTATATGTCAGGTTTCAAAATTCTATTATTATATCCTAAAACATAGTGTCTGATAGTCCTTGAAGGGTCTGTTTCTTGACTTGGGTTATCTTGAAGGTTTATATAAGTTTGGTTGATTGATGATAGTTACATTTATATACAAAGATCTGACTCTTGCTTTTCTGGCAGTCTCCATCATTGTTCATTGATATTATAGTATGTCTTTAATGTTGTCTATCCATCTTCTTCTTAGTCTGCCTCATGATCTTTGATCTTCTATTTTTGTATATGCCTTGTATGGTATGAAATCCCATGACATCTCTCCAGGTGAGCAAAGTACTTTATTTGCTGTTTTGGTATGCAATTTAAGATTGGTTCTATGCCTTTCTCTTTATGATCTCATTTCTGATTTTACATCTTTTGGACACTCCAGCAGATTTCCTCAAACATCTCATTTCCGTGGTAATTAACTTTCATTTATGTTTTGTTGTAAGTGTCCATGTTTGACATTGGTAACACAGGGTGGGGATGAATATGCTTTGCATGAGATGCTTCTTTGTCCTGGTTGCCTTATGTTGTAGGAGTGGAGCAAGCTGTCTAACAAACTACTCTGCAGATTTTATTTTTATTTATTTGATTTGTCAATTGCTTACAAGATAATAGGTATAAGTATAAACATAGTTATGAATACATGAAATAGATACATATAGGAAAAAATAAAATAAACAATAGGACAGGGATGGTAGGCACGTTGGTGCACTTATGCACGCTCCCTACAGACCTCTTAGGAAAGGGGTGAGGTCAATCGTAGAAAGTCTAAGGTTAAAGTTTTGGGGGTTTGGGGAAGAAACCAGTGAGTCAGGTAGAGTATTCCAGACATTAACCACTCTGTTGCTGAAGTTGTATTTCCTGCAATCAAGTTTGGTGCGGTTTACCTTGAGTTTGTATCTATTGTGTGCTCTTGTATTGTTATGGTTGAAGCTGAACTATTCATTGACAGGTAAGTCATTGCAATGTATGATTTTATATACTATACTTAGATCAGACCAAAGGCGGCATAGTTCTAGTTTTTCTAGGTCTAGAATTTCAAGTCTGGTGGCATAAGTATTCTGCAATGAGAAGAGGAGTGGAGAACTCTTTTTGTGAAATATTTCTGGACTGCGTTAATATCAGATAGTAATATCAGATATGTATTTCTCAACTGTGTTAATATCAGATATGTAATGTGGGTTCCAGACTGATGAGCTGTATTCGAGTATTGGTCTAGCAAATGTTTTGTATGCTCTAGTTAGTAGTGTGATATTACCAGAGAAAAAGCTACATAGGATAAGTTAATGACTCTTAATGCCTTTTTGGCTATGTAGTTACAGTGGGCTCTAGCACTTAGATCATTAGAGATAAGTATTCCAAGGTCCTTGACAGAGTTTGGATCATCAACAAGTTCTTGACTATTCAGCTTGTATTTTATTTTCTGATTTTTTTGCCAATATGTAATACAGAGCATTTGTTTGTTGAGATTTGAAGTTGCCATTTGTTTGACCATTCTGATACATAGTCAAGGTCTTTTTGATGGGTAGCAGTATTGTCTGTGGTGTTGAATAGCTTTACATCATCAGCAAAGAGAATGCAGTTGCTCTTGATATGATCACAGAGGTCATTTATGTAGAGTATGAAGAGAGTTGGTCCTAGAACACTGCCTTGGGGGACACCACTATTGACAGGTACAGAATTTGATAGGACGCTCCCAATTTTGACCATTTGTTGTCTGTTTGACAGGAATGCTTCTATCCAGTTATGCAGTTGTTATCTTATCTATAAGTAAATCCTGAACATCTTGTCCCTTTTTGAAGATGGGGCTGACCATGGCTTGTGACCATATTTTTGGCAAGGAGCTAGTCCTGAAAGATTTTTCAAAGATTATTCTTAGAAGTTCGGCTATGGCATTGGATAGCTTTTTTAAGAAGTAGGCACATATTCCATCTGGTCCAATAGATAGAGATGGTTTTAGATTGCGTAGTGCTTTTTCAACATTGTCTTCTGTAAA
Organism: Pseudonaja textilis; assembly: GCF_049901715.1. NCBI lineage: Eukaryota > Metazoa > Chordata > Lepidosauria > Squamata > Elapidae > Pseudonaja > Pseudonaja textilis. The sequence goes on from NC_141991.1 coordinate 71,079,517, forward strand.
ATCAATATGTATTAGATCATTGTAGTTGTCTGTGGTTCGACTAGGAAATACTGGGCATGATCCATTGCTGTTTACAAATACTGAGCCAAAGAATGTGTTCAGACATTGTGAGTAAGTACAACTAAGAAGCTCCAATAACATCTTATCGCCATGAACCAAGAATGGCAGACAAATAATATGATAATCAACAAAGAGAAAACATAAGTAATGGCAATCAGAAGAAAAAAACACAGTATAATAAAGGAACGAGCATAAAACAAGTATCAAAAGTTCAAATATCTAGGAACAGCATTCACTGAAGATGGTAAAATGGATGAAGAGATTAACATATAATGCAGTTAGGCAAACCAAGTATTAGGATATCTTTACCTTTACAAAATGCCATATATCATGACTTTTAATATAATGTTACAGTTCAAAGATATTTATGAAAGAATCCTATTTTTAATGTGACAGCAGAAGTTCATGCTACTCTTAGCCTGTTCCTATGCATTACAGTTAATGACTCATGATAAAAAGATTTGGGAAATGCATATTTTCTTCAAATAATTTTCTCTCCCCTACCTTTTTGTTTTTAAAAAGAAAACCCTAGTGTTGGCTTGCAGGGTAAACCCAATAGGAATCATCACAACCAGGATGAGCAGCTAATCCTCTTTGTTGCAAATCTATGTTGACAGAATCTTGCAAGACTGAACATTCAGTCCCCCGACACAAATCTCCCATATCTTCTTTACAGCCTGAAAAACTAGGGAAGATCTGTTCTGAGTCTCTCGCCCTGACAACTATCTAGTTTAAATTATGTATTTATTTATTTGTTTGTTTATTATAAAAATTTGTACGGTCGCTCACTGACTCTCAATAACTCTGGGTAGCTTACAAAAATAAAAACCCTAAATACAAACAATAAAAAATAATATCCCTCCCCCAGCAACATCAATCAGACAAGCCATTTGATGGGCTTCATCTCCCTCTGAGTTATCCAGGCCTGTTGGCAAAACCCGGTCTTCAGGGTCTTGCAAAAAAGTACAAAATGGAGGCTGGGTTCTTCCCTGATGTACCATTTTACCTAGTGAGGTGATACTAAGTAGGACACAGAGACAGAGATAGGGACAGAAAAAAAAAAAGAGAGAGAGAGAGAGAGAGAGAACCCTTGTGCATTCCTATTGAAATGGCTGATTTTGAACTTTTTTTAAAGTGAGGAAAATAAAATAAAGCTCCATGTAATGTAAAGTTCAAACTTAAGCAATTGGGATAAGACAATCAATGTCTTCCAGAATAGGCAGAGTGAATTCCAATCCTGTCTTGTTTACTTTTGATTACTTTATCATTAATGTACCATACAAGGATTTTATGTGCTAGTTTTCATCAATGTAATTCTTTTGTTGCCATGGCAATCAACTCCAATTTTCTCCCACTCAGGCAATTGTATTTTAAAAATCTCCTGCTCTCAAAGAGATAAGCTTTTCTTGTATTTCTCATGCATTCTAAGAATTACTGTGAGAAGCTGATACACAGCCAACCTTTGCATTAAAATTGCATTCTATTATTTGCTACTGCAGTTTAGAAGTTGCTGCCATCTTGTTTATTTCTTTTTCGATATGATCTATTTAATACCCCTTATTTTGCTAGAATTTATTTGTTATTGCTTATTTCTTGCATTTCATTCTTGCAATGAAATAGATTGTAATTATTTACATTTCACAATATTCTGAAAAAGTGATAGTAAAAGTACCCTTAAGTACTATATAAATATTATTTCCCAAACCAGAGGTACTTCTAGGTCTGGGACATTATAGCACAAGGAAAACTCATTTTTAAATGTTATCAATTCATATAATTATATAGATATGGAAAGATACTAGGAGTTAAGTCATTACAAGTCTTTATAACCAGAATAAGTTAGAACTGAAAGTGAGAAGTAAAACGTTCATCACTGCCCATGTTCTAATCAAATGCGCTGTAGGACAATTGACTAACAATCTGAAGTCTTTTTAGGTAGAGTATAGTAAGAAACTTAATTTTGGTTTATTGAAG